>NW_008345700.1:2497915-2543796 GCF_000622305.1 Nannospalax galili
ATTATTTTTTAAAAAATATTTTATTTATTATTTTTATCTTATGTGTATACGTGTATTGCATGCACGTAGGTAAGTGCACCCATGTCGTGCAATGTCCACAGAGGCTGTTGGAGCCCCTGGAACTGGAGATACAGACAGTTGTTAGCTGCCATGTGGGTGCTGGGAACTGAACCCAGGTCCTCTAAAAAAGCAGTCAGTGCTCTTAACCACAAAGCTATCTCTCCAGCCCCATTGTTAGCTTAAAAATTCTTTATTTTTATTTTATGTGTATAAGTGCTATGTCTTCATGTATGTAAGTGCGCCCATGTAATGCAATGTCCACAGAGGCCAGGACAGGGCATCAGCCCCTTTAGGGATGGTTGTTATCTGTCATATGGGTGCTGGAAATTGAACCTGGGTCCTCTGCAAGAGCAGCCAAAGCTCTTAACTGCTGAGCCATCTCTCCATGCCACTTGTCAGCATTTTTTTTTTTTTGATCTTTTTGAGACAGAGTTTCCCTGTAGCCCCAGCTGGCCTAGAACTCGCTATATAGACCAGGCTGGCCTTGAACTCACAGAGATCCACCTGCCTCTGCCTCATGAGTGCTGGGACTAAAGGCATGTCCCACCACACCCAGCATCATTTGTCAGTTTTAAAAATAACCCAATTTGTCTTAATTTTTTCCCTCATTCTGAATAAACGTTTCCATAGCTAACTTCATCTCTGTAGGTTTAGAATCTTTACAGAGTGATCCTGGGCTGGAGCAATGGCTCATTAATTGAGAACACATGCTTCTCTAGCAGAGGACCTGAGTTTGGTTCCCAGCACCCACACGGTGGCTAACAACTGTCTATAACTCTAGTTCGGGGAATCTCATGCCCTCTTCTGGTCTCCATGGGAATTGCGTGCATGTGATGGACATGCCTGCAGGCAGAACACTCACACACACCAAATAAAAATAATAAATAAATAAATAAAATAAAAATACAGAGAGATCCTGCACACGACCCAACTCCTGGGGATGGATGGGTGCAGCTCTCTGAACTCTGCTCTGTGGGGAGGTGCTGATGGAGGTTTGGCCTTTTGTGGGCTGCCGATGGAGGCTGTAGGGATGTGTGCTCCATCAGGGTCCTGAGTTCACCCTGGGCTGTATCCTGGAATACCTAGTCCCCGGTGTTCTCTGCCCAGTCCTTGTCTCTCCACCTTGCAGGGAGGGGCTGGTGGTTAGAGTCGCCATGAGACTGGGAAGGAGGGTGGTGCCTGCTCTTGCCAGCCTCACAATGGTGAGGGCACCTTTGGAGCTCGAGGTCAGCCTGGAGGGAGGCATCGTGAGTGGGGAGCCACAAGTCAAACCTTTTTTGTCTGCAAATCCCCCACACTGGAGGAGGAGGGGGCAGGAGCGGAGTGGAGAAGAGCGGGAGTAGGCAGGCTGCCCCATTGCCTCCTCTGGTTGGTCATGCCTCCTTCCTCCTGGGCTGCCTCCTGGGCCACCTGCTGTCTGTCTCCTGGATAGGAGGAAGTGTTCGGCAAAGGCAACTGGATGCAGGCACCAGGCACATCTCAGGTACTAGGGTTGGAAAAGAAACTCTGATCTGGAATCTCCGCCCCACCCCAACTCTCATTCTTCTCCTGGTGCCTCAGGGAAACCTGCCAGCACTCACCAAGGATTTTCCCCAGTGGCTTCTCTGGAAACATACTGGGGAACTGTTGCTGTCCTTGGAGGGACTCGGTGTGGTAAGCCACCAGGACCCCAGCCGCACCATCCTCCCGCTCACCCTTTGGGGCCTTGGGTAGGGATCCAGTCTCCTACCCATACCAGGGCCCTTCACCTAGAGCCCAAAACCCCATTCTCCTTCCCAACCTTGCTGCATATCATCCCTGGGAAGGAAGAGTTGGCTGTGAGGTTATTCATCTGGTGTGGCAGAGCCTGGCTTGGGACAGGGACGATGCCTGATTCTTCTTGGGTTTGCAAGTGTAGGGTTGTTGGGGTCCTGAGAGTGTGAGAGTTTAAGTGTGCTAGGATCTTATGCAAGAGAGACCCCAGCTCCTCAGTTCCCACGGGTTCCTCAGAGTTGTGTCTGGGGTACTACATATGGAAGGGCCAGGGGTCAGGAGAACCTGGAGTTAAAATGGCAGGGAGGGATGTTATCAGGTTGGAATTGGGACTGTGCATGAGGTCTATGTGCCTGCTGCACCTTGCCCACGGCTGAGTTACTGATGGCCCAGGTATTTCCAGGTTCTTGTCCTTTTATTCAAAGAATTGAAATAAAAGCTCAAATAGGTGCTAAGTAGCAAGGAAATCTTATTAAAGGAAAGCAATAGTACAGATTCTTAAGAAATAACTCTGTCAAGAGTGACAAAGGCTGTGATGATTGCCTTGGGGCTTCCTTATGTAAGAAACAGTATTTCCTTTCAAATCCTGTAAAACTCAGTTTATGATAAAGAATTCTAATCCTTTACCCCACCCAAGACTTTTATTTAAGGAAAGGCCCTGATGCATTTTCAAACCAAATGACCTGGGGAAATGGAGGTTTTCCCCCTTCCTTTGCTCAGATTCTTTTACACTAGCCAGTGGGGAAAGACTGTGAGGTTTCCCTAGCCAACGAGAAAAAGACTTGTTACTCTGGCTTTAGGGATAAAAACTTATCAAGCTTTCAGGTCCGCTGTGCTCACTGGATCTGACTACATAAAGCACCCTTCTGTGAAAGTAAACTCTGCCTTATTGAATTACTTTTCCTTTGACTGTGTATCCTTTGTGTGGTGTTGGTGCAGTCCTTGGACCTCAGATTTTATTTTTAACACTTGCATGGGGTTCAAGAGAAGCAGCAGTTCAGTTCCCAAAGGGCATAGCGCAGTATGGACAGTTCTCTATGTTAGTTCTTTTGACTAACCAGCTTAGATGATGTAAGCCTTTGTGCACTGTACGTGATCTTTCCCATAACGCATCTGATTTTAATCATGTGTATTCCCAATTATACGTAGGCATGCATAAGATGATAAATCAGGGATTTTCCATAACAGTGTACTTACAGGACACGGTTAGCCTTATTGTGAGTGCACCCAAAACTAGTTCAGGCCAGATCAGCCTTCCTACCCTTCTACTGGATACATTGGGGATCTACAAAGGGATGGGTCCTCAGGAGCAGATCCTTATGGGGTTTACTCAGGCAAGTGAACTCAAGATCTCTACATGGAGATCCAAAGTCCTAATTGTTCCAACATTGTGCAAAAGTTTAAGTTCAGTTTCCTCTCAGACTCAAGGCAAACTCTTATCCGCAAATTCCTGTAATTATGAAAAAATTAACACCCCTCCATAAGTTACTTACAACATACAATGGCATAGAGTAAACCTTCCCATTCGGTTTAGTTACCTTTTGTTCTGATAAAACACCATAACTAAAAGCAACTTATGGAAGAAAAAGTTTATTTTGGCTTACAGTTTCAGAGAGAGTCTATAATGGTGGGGAGGCAGGAAGCTGACAGATCACATCTCCAACTACACACAGAAAGCAGAGAGCATAAGCTGGAAGTGGGTGAGGCTGTAAACCCAAAGCCTGCAACCAGTGACAGCTTTCTCCAGCAAGTCTCCATGCCCTAAAGGCTCCATCTTCTTCCTAAACAGCACCGCTGACGGGGGCTCAAGTGTTCAAGTACCTGAGCCTGTGGGGAGCATTTCTCATTCAAACCTCCTCATATTCCAAAGTGACCAAAGTAATACCAGGTCCATTTTCTGTGTCTACGCTCAGAGTCTACATGGTGGTGTGGTATGGATTCTAGTCGGCTTGGGCAGTCCTGCCCTTATGGCCTTGTGATTTGCAACCCACATAGCCTTTCTCGTGGGCTGACTCCACTAGATGTCTGTGGCTTTCTTCAACAGATGCTCCATGTTCCTGGAGTCTCCAACTTCCTGGAGTTCCCATTGCAACGTAGGGGAGACATTTCTTGTGGAGAATCTTCTCAGAAGGTAGCCGTAGGTGGGTCTGCTCATGTAGGTCTCCCAAAAGCAAGACTTCCCAAGGTTTATTTAAGCAAGTCTAGTCTCCTCACAGAAGGGGCCTAAGGGAGGCTGTCCACAGACAGGAGGTCTCCTCAGGAAGGGCTCCTCAGGTAGGGCTCCTCAGGAAGGGCTCCTCAGGTAGGGCTCCTCAGGAAGGTCTCCTCAGGAAGGGCTCCTCAGTAGATGTCTACTCAGCAAGTCTCCTCAGAAAGCATCTCCTAAGGCAGGTCTCCTTTGGGGTGGTCATATCAGGGAACCCTTCTGGGGAAACCCTCACCTATGAGGTCCACTCATAGGTAGGTCTTATCTCGATGGGAATTCTAGACAGGTCTCTTTATCAAGGGCTCCTCGGAGTGGGTGTCTTTAGGGAAGTTCTCTCTGTAGAGCTCTCTCCAGGGCTACCTCTCCAAGGACGGTCTCTTTAGGGAGGTCTCCTCGGGGAAAGTGTCCTTACAGAGGACACTATACATTAGCATATTAGGTGCATTAGTTTTCTCATCACTGTGAAAAAATATCCAACAAAAACAACTTAAGGAAGGGTTTATCTTGGCTCACAGTTTCAGAAGGGATACCAGTCCATCTTGGCAGGGAAGCCTGGTGGCAGGAGTGAGGTGGCTGGTCAAATTGTATCTTCAGTCAGGAAGCAAAGTGGACAGAAAGTGGAGCAGGGCTAGTGACACATTTCCTCCCATGAAGGTCCTACATCCTAAAGGCCCCACAACCTTCCAAAACAGTGTCACCAGCTGAGGACCAAGTGAGCCTGGGGGCGGGAGGGGGATTTTACATTCAAACCAGGATGGAGGGTCTCTTGACAGAGGCCTCTTCATGAAGGATCAGCTCAGTAGAACTCCCCAAGGAGATGCCTGTAGGAGTGATCCTTGGTAAGTTTACTCTGCTTCTGCCAATTTTCAGCCCTGTGCTTTCTTCAGGGCTATTTTCTAGTTCCTGAGTTTTCCCTACAGCTCAGTTTTTGTCTTCTGCTCAGTCCACTTGACTTTCTAATTTCCGTTTCTAGTCTCCCTTTATGTCTGCTCGGGAGTTTTGATAGTCTACACTTTGAATATTCTTTTCTGTTTCTTTCAACATACTAAACAGATGAACTTTTTTACTCTATGCATTTTCCATCTTTGTGGGTCTGGTTTCATAGGCTTATTTTTGGATTTCTCTTGTGACTTTTGACAGTGAGCCCATTCCTTGAACTTGCATCTTTGGGAATTCTTTTTTGTATTTTGTATTTATTTATTATTTTTATTTTATGCATATGAGTTGTATTGCCTGCATGTAAGTGCACCTGTGTCATTCAATACCCGCAGAGGTCAGAAGAGGGTGTCAGATACCCTGGAATGATTATCAGCTGCCATGTGGGTACTGGGAATTGAGTCCAGATCCTCTGCAAGAGCAGCCAGTGCTCTTAACCACTGAGCCATTTCTCTAGTCCTATCTCTGGGAATTCTTTGAAGTCCAAGTTTAAAATGCTTTTCTTTGGAGAGGATTTGCTTTTGCATCCGCCAGAAATTTGTGTTGCCAAGGCCGCTTTAAGCTAAGTTTTTGGCCTGGTATTCCTGGGGGTCTACTCAGCAACTGTGAATTGTGGCCCATTCCACCAACCCAGGCTTATGGCCAGAATTCTCTAGGGTGTCTTTTTTCTTTTCCTTTCAGTGCCTTCAGAGATAAAGAGACACACCCCAGGCCAGCACTTCTGTGAGGGAGATCTTATTGGTCTTCCTGTGGGCTTTTCTATCCCCTTTGCTTCCCATTGGTGCGAGGGACCCATTGAAATCAACAGAACCGAGAAACACCATTGGGAGGAAACGAAGGACAGGGGCAGTTTGTAGGCAAAGATAAACAAATGGTTCTCAACCATATGGGGAGGCACTCAAAATAACGACATGCAAATAAAAGCTGCTCTTAGACGCAATTCCTGGCATACCACGTTGGCAAGGACTCAGAAGTGAGACAGCCCACTGTGGAGTAGGCTGTGGGAGACAGGTGTCCTCATGCAGTGGGGGAGGATCGCCCAGCCCCAAGAGCATGGAAGGCAGAGATGTCTAATATGAAGTAAGTGGTGACCTCTGGCCCATGGCTCTATTTCTAGGAATTCCTCCAGGCTGTCACTGTGCAAATAGGATCAAAGCATGCATGAGGTGATGCTTATAGCCCTATTCCTTACAGGCAAAGCCAAGAAACAGGTCACCTGAGTGCTCATTCATGAGGGGAACTGTGCCTCTGGCTCAGTCACACATAGAGTAGCTCATAGCAGTGAAGTGGTGGAAGATTTCGGAGATGGAGAGGTATGATTCCTGGAGTGGCATGAAGGGAGGTGGAGAGTGCGATTCCTGGAGTGGTGTGAAGGGAGGTGGAGAGTGTGATTTCTGGAGTGGTGTGAAGGGAGGTGGAGAGTGTGATTCCTGGAGTGGTGTGAAGGGAGGTAGAAAAGGCAGGAGCACCCAGGTGAGAAAGAAGGGGCAGATGAGAACATGCAAACATATGTGACACACTTGAGCCACACACACAAAACTGTATACGTAGTACACATAGCTACATACACAAACCTCAGATACAAAAAATGAACACATATCACATGTGAATTACGCATATAAATTACACTCACACAAATCATACATATATATTACACATACAAATTATACACATAAACCACACATATAAGCTCCCCAAACTACACACATGTAAACTACATACAGATTATTCATACTCAAACACTCAAACTATATACTCAAAGTATATACTATTTAAAGCATATACATACACAAAATAAATACACAAACCACACAGACATTACACAACAAAACACAAACTATAAACTACATAATACAGTCTATGTAGTCACAGACTGTACATGAAACTGTGCACACAAACCATACACATGTAAGTTATACATACACAGTTGTGTAGTTATATTCTCTGAGATAAAGCACTTTATCTTGGAGGGAAGTGCCTTAAGACACATGATGTTCTAAGAGAGGTGGACCATTCCATCCTGCAGCGAAGGGTATTAAGATCAGGTAGTAAATAGCTCTACAGATTCAGGAAGTCTCTGAAACTGACCAGATTCACTAGGCCCCTCTCTGAGCACCAAAAGCCTAAGGACTCCTGAGAGACTCTTGAGCTAGCCGAGCTGCCTGGATGAAGCCGAGACCATCTGAGCTGCCTGGAAAGAGCACTCTCCAACCTGGTGGGCTGCCTGCAGGTTGCACAGTGCTCCAGGTTTCCAGCTTCTGTGAGCTGTCCCCCATGCTGGAGTGGGCTTTTGGTGATGCAGCTGTCTTTGAGTCACTCCTGCTCCTGTAAGTGACTCCTCATCCGCACTTCTGAAACGAACTCCAGCAGACTTACTGGTTCACCGAGTTGGACTTGGTGCCTTCCTTTGTCTGTGGTTGGTTCCCTAGCTGGAGTGAGTAGACGTTTGTTCACATCTCCTCAAGAAGAGTGCCACACAGTACGTAACACACCCACATGAGCCATGCTCACAAACTATGCACACTCAAACCAGAAACACACACAGAAGCAACAAGCATAAACTGCACACATACAAATCACAGAAGCCTAAACCATACACACAAACTACACTCTGCCTATAAAGTTCACACACATAAACTATAGAAACACACACTACACAAACCATATACACACAAGCTATACATACACGAGCCACACACAAACTGGATAATTACACACATGAACTATACACAGACAAACTATACCCATGTAAAATACAAACAGAAATTATAAATACATATATCCTACACACATATGCATAAACTATGTACACACACACTCAAAAATATATTCACACACACACACACACACACACACACACACACACACTTGGAGTGTGAGATTGAGTTTGCAGAAAGAGACCCAGGAAAGAAGCCAGAAACAGTGGCCATCGTCACCATGGGTGCGGTGCAGGGAGTGAGGAGTGGTCCATTGTCACCATGGGTGCGGTGCAGGGAGTGAGGAGTGGTCCATCGTCACCATGGGTGCGGTGCAGGGAGCGAGGAGTGGTCCATCGTCACCATGGGTACGGTGCAGGGAGAGAGGAGTGGTCCATCGTTACCATGGTGCGGTGCAGGGAGAGAGGAGTGGTCCATCGTCACCATGGGTACGGTGCAGGGAGCTGGTGGAGTGAGGGTTCTGGGATTTGTTTAATATTTTGAATTTTGAACTATTCTTTAATGTTCATAAAATAAAATAAACAAAACCATCTAATACTGAATCCAAGCAGAAACCAGAAAAGCCAAATACCCCAATGGCAAACTAGGCCCAGTGCTAGCCAAGAAGGGGGCTGGGCCTGATGGGATGGGAGGTGGTTGCTGGGGTAGCAGCTCTGGAGAGTAACTCAGGTCCAGTTCCTGTGCTGAAGAACTGACAACACAGGAGAGTGGTGGTGGTCTTGGGAACCAGGGTCTGGGTGTGTGAGGTAGGAGATGTGGGTACGGTCCCGGGTAGCGGTGGGGTTGACAAAGATCCTAGATGCTTGTGTTTGCAGTGGAAACAGCAGCAAAAATTCATGATTAAGCACAAATTCCCTGGACTAGAGAGATGGCTCAGCAGTCAAAAGTACTGGCTGCTCTTGCAGAGGACCTGGGATCAGTTCCTAACATGGTGGCTAACAATCATCCCTAAGTCCAGTTCCAGGGGATCTAATGCCTCCTCTGGCCTCTGTGGGCACTGAAACACATGGTGCACTTAATACATGCAGGTCAAACACTCATACATAAAATAAAAATAAAGTATTAAAAAAAGAATGAATTTCCTAGCTTTACCCATCAATGACCTGAGAATAATGTATCCCCCAGAGTAGACCGAGCAATGTGCTGGGTTCTGAACCTGCCCCTGTTATCAAGCCCGGCCTCTGAGCAAGGTAGCTGCTAGTTCCAAACCAAGGACTGTAAAGGGTAGGCCAGGAGCCTTGAGTTAGCAAACAGAGAAGTGCCCATGACTGATAGGGACACTTGAGGAGGACACAGGGCTGGGTGAGCCAGCCTAACAGTCAAACTTGGGATAAATGATGAAGGACTCGATGACAAGCATCCCGAGTCTCCAGAGGCTCCAGCACAGGGAGGACTTTCTTGTGTGCCAGCTAGTCAGTATTGAGATCAAGACAGAAATCAAAGATGGGTCCAGTGAGATGGCTTAGTGGGTAAAGGCACTTGCTGCCAAGTCTAATTTCCTGAGTTCAGTCTCCCACATGACTGGTAGAAGGGGAGAACTGACCCCCACAAGTTGTCCTCTGACTTCTATACTCACACCATGGTATGTTTACGTGTGCACACATACAACAAATAAATAAATGTAAAAAAATTTTAAAAAGAGGGCTGGAGAGATGGCTCAGTGGTTAAGAGCACTGGCTGCTCTTCCAGAGGACCCGGGTTTGAATCCTGGCACCCACATGGTGGCTAACAGCTGTCTTTAACTCCAGGTCCAGGGAATCTGACACCCTCTTTCTGACCTCCACGGGCATTGCATGACACAGGTGCACTTACGTACATGCAGGCAATACACTCATACACATAAAATGAAAATAAAATATTTAAAAGATTAAAAAAAATAAATCAAAGATGGCTTCTATCTTTGTACCCTCAAATGTAATGATTGACACATTCAGATTAGACTCATATCACGGCCCCCAATTATGTTCCAGTCCTAATCCCAGGAGCTGCAGTCAGATACCAATTTATGTGTCAAAAGCGATGGAGCAGAGGTGAGAGGAGAGGGCTCTGAAGACAGACCCAAAGAAGCAGGTAGCCCAGCAGCCGAAGCAGTGGAGATGGTCCCCCCACCCCAGGAGGAGTGCTGCCCTGTGGTACCAGGACCAGTGCCACCTGGGGCTTCCCATCCACAGACCACATATCTGTGTGGTCTAAAGTCACTGTTTGAACCTAACTCAGGGCCGAAGCCATTAGGTGAAGGAGGTGGGGACAGGATGTCCACCTTCCTGATCATGAAGGGCCCAGGAGACTCGGCAGCAGGAATAACCCTACCCAGAGGAGTCCCTGCCGCATCCCTGTACAGGCCTGATGGGTGCCAAGTGTCCTGTGTGATGAGCTGAGACTGACATGGTGTCTCTTATGAGTGCTGCTGCCCCAAATGCCTAACTTGAACTCTACATGGCCCAGAACCTTCTGTGTTCTACAGAACAACTGATCAGTCCCCCTCAAAGTCTTTAACATTACCAGAGGGAGAAGAGCTGTTCAAGTATAAACATGACCCCAGGGGCCTTGATGATGACCAAGCAGTATGTCCTTGATAGATCAAAACACACACACACACACACACACACACACACACACACACACACACGCATGCATGCATACACACATAAACACACATGCACACACTTATAGCTGGAAAAGACATTTGAGAAAATTTGAGGACATATTGACTACATCAGATAACACATTATTACATCAATGTTGAAATGAAGCAGTTTCATGTGTGTCTAGATATATAAACAGTCATCTCTCAGGACCCACAGGGGATCAGGTCCAGGAGTCCCTCGCCCCAGAAACTGAAGTCCAGACTCCAGCCCTAGGTGCAGTATTTGAGCAGAACCTGGATGCGTTCCCTGTAGACTCAGCCGTCTGGAAGGGCCCACACGGTGCAGGAACTGTGAAAACGGTTGTGCTGTGTTGTTCAGAGAATATGGCAGGAAGGAAGGAACTCCTGCATGTCAGCACAGGCACATGCTTTTTTTTTAAACTTTTCAGTCTCAGCTGACTGAATCCACAGGTTCAGATCCTGCAGTCAGGGAGGGCCAACTACGTTATGGGTTAACAGACTGGGCAATAAGGCACGGGTACACAGGACCTACTGTACCATTCTCTGCTGCTGTCTAGGTGGCAAAGTGTATGATTTAATGCTTAGACATTTTGAGCGGTAAACTCTCAGGCTCTATAGGCTTCAAGGCTGGCTGCTGACCCCACCCTCACCCCCTTCTAACATGCTGTGGATTTGCACTGGCCTCTGGGGCTTCTCCCTGTTTGCTAACACTTGCCCCCCTTGTCTTTGGAGGAGGGCTGGGGGGGGTCTCCATGTGCTCGCCCCACCTGACAAGGTCTAGGACACACCAGTCAGGGTTGGTAGCCTGTGTGACCAGGGGAGCACACCTTAGGAAGAAAGGCAGTGGCCCTTGCTTTCCTGTCCCCAGGCCTGTGCCCACATGCGCCTCCCACCTCTCTTCTGAGGTGCAGTGTGCAGCATGGCTGAGTGGGGTGCTCTTCCCTCCCCATGCTGTCCCCACCGCCTTCCTCTTTGATGCTTTAACTGAAAAGCGGGGAAATGAAAATCAACACACCATCTGTCCCCAGTAGGAAGGCATGGCGGGATGTCAAGTGGCAGCGTGTTTATGTCACAGCATGGAACACATAACAGCAAGTAAACCTGGTATCTGAGTTCTCCTCTTGATGAGGGCGTACAGCAGCCCCTCCGTCCTGTTGTCGGGGAGGGGAGGTGAAGAGGGGAAGGGGTGTGGGATGGAAGGGATGGAAGGTGGGGAAGGGAAGGTAGGTGGGGGTGGTGGGCATGTAAGGATGAATGGAGGGGAGGGGAGGAAGGGAGGGAGGGGCAAGAAGGAAGTTTGGGGAGGAAACAGATAGGGGAGGGGAGAAGGGGTGTGGCCTGTACCCCTGCTGATGGCCCTCCTTGCCACTCAGCTCAGCCTCCTGTGCAGATAGAGCCTGGGGAAGCCAAGTCTAAGCTGGTAAGCTCCAGCTAGGTCAGATGCCTGGGGAGCTTGGTAGCTCAAAATACCCCGAGTGATGGCTTAGATTAAGTAGGCAGCTTCTCTGGCTGGCTGGTCTGTGAGGTCAGCTGGTGGCTTGGTTGGAGATGGTCGCTCTAGACGATCTCCATGTCTTTGGGCCCATGTCAGCTGGAGAGATGAAGACAATTTGGCTGGTGTCTCTCCCCGCCAGCCTTGGCACCTTCCCACAGGGGGCGGTACCATGAGATGATGGGGAGCGGCCATAGGCGCTTCCCACAACACGAATTACCATCACCCCTTGGCTAAAGTGCATCACAGGCTGAGCATCCATCCAGAGCAGTGGGAGAGTCTTGGCTTTTTTCTGTTCGGTGCCAGGGATGAATCCAGAACCTCGCACATGCTGGGCACCCTCTCTATCATTGAACTGCACCCAGGCTCCAACACTCCACTTCATTTTTTATGAGACATGTAGCTCAGGCTGGCCTGGAGCTCACAATCCTCCTGCCTCAGCCTCCTGAGTGCTGGGATTATTAGTGTGCACCAGACACACAGCTAAGGAGCAGCTGTCACTGCGCTGGGGGCTTCCTGGCCCTCGTGTAAGGTACCTGCTTGATGTCACCCCAGTCCTGGGCTCTGGGCATAATAGTGTTATTATTGGCTGTTGAATGTCTCCCAAAGACTGCATGTTATAAGGCTTGGTCCCCAGAGTGCTGTTAGTAGGGAGCAGAAGGCCTCTAAGAGGTGGGTCCCCGAGAAGTTAGCTAACTTGGGTGTCCCTTGCCCCTGCTTCCTGGTTGTGATGGTTAGTGTTGTCAGAATGACTGGATTAGTAAATAACCTGGAGACCAGGGGAGCACACCTCTGGGTATGCCTGTGAGGATGTCCCCAGGGACCATGAGATCGTGCAGGCTCTGACCTAATCAATGCATCGCTATCTCTCACCCTGCCCTTCCCACGGAGCTGTCAAGAAGCTCCTTTGCGCGTTTCTGCTGACACCGTGCTTTGCCTCACAACAGACCCAGAAAAACAGAGCCATGTGACCATGGACTGACCCCTCTGAAACCATGAGCCAGAACAAACAATCCCTTCTTTAAGTTGTTTCTGTCAGATATTTGGTCACAGACATGAGAAAAGTAACTAAAGCCCTGGCTGTGAGGGGACAGCCTTCCTCCTGCAGGCACATCCACCACCATGTGCTTCCAACCACCACTGGCCAGAACTTCCGAACTGGCCTAAACCAACCTTCCCCACCTATAAGTTTGTATTGCAGATAATTTTTTTCTCTATTAAAAAAATCTTGTGGGGCTGGAGAGATGGCTCAGCAGTTAAGAACACTGGCTGCCCTTCCAGGTGACCCAGGTTTGATTCCCTGCACCCACATGGCTGCTAACACCTGTCTGTAACTCCAGTTCAGGGGATCCTACAGCCTCTTCTGTCCTCCTTGGGCACTGCATGACATGGGTGCATTTACACACATGCAGACAATACACTCATACACATAAAATAAAAAAATTAAAAAAAATTGTGTGTTTGTGTGTGTGCTCACACATGCACATGCCGTAGCACTGGCTTGTGGAGATAGACAACCTCCATCATCAGATCTCACCTTCCACCTTGTTTGAGACAAGGTCTCTGTTGTTCATGGCTTCATGTACTAGGTAGCTGATCTGTGAGCATCCAGAGAGTCTCCCGTCTGCCTCCCATTTCCCCACAGGAGTGCTGGGGTTATTAACACTACTGTGCCTGGCTTTGCCTGGGTTTTCAGGATTCACACTCACTTCTCACACTTGCACAGCAAGTGCTTTACCCACTGAGCCAGGGTGGGTCCTAACTTCTGTCTCAGCTCTGCCCTCTTCTGGCCAGGCGCCTGGGTTGGCATCCTGTCTGTGACCTCAGACTCTGCCTCACCACTTACAGGGTATCTGCTTGCGCTGGGCCTCTCAGGGCTACGGCCTCTGGTCCTCAGCCTTTAACCAGGGCCCAGAAGGGAGGCTCAGGCCCAACCTGACTCACTCTTTCATCTCTGCCTTTTGCGTGACTAATTCCTGATTTACAGCGAGACGGCAGGGAACACGCCAAAGTGCGTAACTGGGCCGTCTGGGACTACGTCTCTGTTCTCTGACCCTCCAAGGAAGCCACATCAGGGCCATCTTCTGGAGAACTCTGTGGGTGAGGCTGTGGGGTCGGGGAGCATCTGTCTACAGGGGCAGCCTCCCCAACATCACTGTGCCCCTTGGACCTCTCCAGCAGGGAATGCGCCAAAGTGCGTAACTGGGCTGTCTGGGACTACATCTCAGTTCTCTGACCCTCCAAGGAAGCCACATCAGGGCCATCTTCTGGAGAACTCTGTGGGTGAGGCTGTGGGGTCGGGGAGCATCTGTCCACAGGGGCAGCCTCCCCAACATCACTGTGCCCCTTGGACCTCTCCAGCTCCCTGGGCCCCTTCCCTGCTTGTTCCCAGGCCTAGAGGCAGCTGTGAGTTCTGTGAGGGGCTGAGCTGCTCTTTCCCTTCCAGCTACTTGCTTCCTTTTGGTACCTCGGTTAAAGTCCACAGGACCTGTTCTTGCCGTGCCTCCTTCGTGTGGCCTCAGCAACACACCCTGTGAGCCTGCACTAAGTCGGGTCTAGATCCAATGCTGTCTGGACAGGACAGTCTGCCTTTAGTTCACATCTGAGAGTTCATCTGTCTGTCCATTCACTGAGGCACAGTCACGGAGACTCTGGCTGAGAATAGCTGGGCCGGGGAACGTGGCTCTGGGAAGAGACCCCTCGCTGCCTCAGGAGCAGCTGGATGAGGGTTCTTATGGAGAGGCCTCATTTGCTGGGTGTGTGGGATGGACCAGGCTGCCAGTTCTGAATGAAGGTCTGGACAGGCTCAGCTCCTTTGCCTTTAGTCCTCAGCCAGTGAGGCCAAGAGGGAGGCAGACAACTGTGGCATGTGAGAGTCCTCAGGGCTGATCCAGGACAAGCTATGGCACGAAGGAGCTACCCGCTGCCTGCCTTGCTCACTGTCCCCTGGAGAGCTACCCAAAGCCCACCAGGACCCTCCCATGTGAGCCAGACCATTTTGTCCTCCTCAGGTGACCCTGAGTGCCTTTGCAAGAGCTAATCCTTCCTCCCAAGATGCTCTTTCCACCAGGTCATCCTTTGAACGGCTCCCCCTTCTTTCCTCAGGTGTTGGCTGACATGTCGCCTTCTCCAGAATTCCCTCCAGTTAACGTTGCCTCATCCTGACATGGCAACTGCCTAATTCTCTGATTCCCTACCAGAAAGATCCAAGAATTCCATGGTTGAATGAGAACGTCAGGTTCACATAGTGGGCTGGGCGGCACAGAGCTGTGGCTTGGCCCATGCCGGGTGATCACGTGGCTTCGACTTGTACACACCTCAGAACAGGCTGCTCATCATCAGTGTGGCAGGGCAGTGGCCAGGCCCAGTAGGACAGCCTGTTCTCTGGCCTGGTTATCATCCATACCATGTTTTGCTCTGTCCACTGGGTTCCCAACTCCTCTGAGACAGGACCCTGTCCCAGCTAGACTGTCTTGAGGGACCTATATCAGTCTATTTGTGGCAGAAAGATTAGCTGACTCTTGGGAAATGTCAGGAAAAGTCAGAGCTGGCTCCAGGCAAGTCCCAGTGACGTGGACATTTTACGAGTCTCCTTCCTTAATCAGTCAGGGAGAAAAATAAGCTGTGAATGGTCTCCATGGCAACGAGCAGCCACACCAGGGTTTCTCTCTGGCTGAGCTTGTCCCAAGAGAGCAGTGCTGCCAGAGGCCGCTGACCCTGGCCTCAAGTAGCAGGAACCAAGTGTCCCAGAGCATGACTCCAGACACCCGGGCTTGGATTCGAGGATGGAGCAGGCTCAGCCAACCAGCCCAGATGTTCCTGCAGACTGAGGGAGCAGATGGGGAAACTGAGCCCAGAAAGAGGGAAAAGTCAGAAAGCAACTTAGTGGTATCAAGGGCCTCTTCGAGAGCTCTCAGGGATGGTAGGTTTTGGGGGGTTGTCTTTTGAGACAGGTTCTCCCTATAGCTCCAGTAGGCCTGGAACTCACCGTGTAGTCCAGACTGGCCTCAATCTCACAGAGATCCTCCTGCCTCTGCCTTTCAAGTGTTGGGATTAAAGGCATGCACCACCACGCTGGCGGGGGATACTGGTCTTTCAAACTATAAACTTATTTTTTTTTACCAGCCACCTATCCACTAACCATCAATCTGCCCAATCTGTCCACCTATCTATTTATCCACCTACTCACCCACATATCTATCATCTATTCACCTACCTACCCTTCCACCTGCTCATCCACATATCTATTATCTATTAACCTACCAACTTACCTACCTTCCCACCTATCCATTCATCCATCCATCTATCCATCCTATCTTATACCTCTCCATCCATCCATCTATCCATCCATCATCCATCCATTCACCTATCCACCCACCTACCCATCTGTTTCTCCATCCATCCATCCATCCATCCATCCATCCATCCATCCATCCATCCATCCATCCATCCATCCATCCATCCATCCATCCATCCATCCATCCATCCATCCATCCATCCATCCATCCATCCATCCATCTACCCATCCGCCTATCTACCTCTCTATCCATTAATCCATCTATCCACCCACACACCTATCCATATACTTCTCTATCCACTCACGCATCCATCCACCCACCCACCCACACACCCCTATCTACATTTCTATCCATTCATCCATCCATCCATCCACCCATCCACCCACCCATCTACTTCTCCATCCATCCATCCATTCATCCATCCATCCATCCACTCACCTACCCATCTATTCCTCTATCCATCCACCTACCCACCCCCTATATATCTCTGTCCATCCACTCATCCATTCATCCACCCACCCATCCATCCATCCATCCATCCACACCCACCCACCACACATCCATCCATCCACCCTCCCACCCCCATCTACATCTCTATTCACCAACCATTTACCTCTTCATTTACTCATCTACCCCCTCCATCCATCAACCCCAACACCACACATCACCAATATGGTCTCAGGTGCTTGGTCCACAGACTCCAACTCAGCACAAGATGTGCAGCATCTAATAGATGTCATCTTATCACCTCTGGTCTGTGGGCTGGCCAGTTAGAACCCCGGGGTGGGGCCTGCAGCCACCTGTGAGAGGGATGGACTGCTGCTCTGCATGTAGTGGAATTCTCCACTGTGATCCATCCATCCACCCATCCACCCACCCATCTACTTCTCTAATTCTGTGATCTGAAGTCCTCAAGGTGATGTCTAAATAGGGCCGTGCAGTCCACATGTGGCGAGTGGGAAACCACCAGCACCTGGCTGGTGCAACCTCTGAGAACCAACATGATGCCCCCTTTCTTTGTTGTCTTTAGTGGATGCTTGGAACTAAATCTAAGCATTTTCACTTTCAGGGCTGGAGAGATGATTCAGTGGTTGAGTACCTTGGAGTTCAGTTCCCAGCACCCACGTTGGGTGTCTTTTACTGCCTGTAACTCTAGCTGCAAGGGATCTGATACTTCTGGTCTTCATGAACACTGTACTCATCTGTACAAACCCCACCCCACCACATAGTTACAATAATAACAAAAATAATCTTAAAAAGGTGAAAAGGTTTCACTTCCATGGTATCGATAGCTTGTTGTAAAGCCAGGCATTGTGGGCATCATAAGCCTTTGGGAAATATATATATTTACATGCTAGGGGCCGAATCCATGTCCTCACCTGTGCTGAGCACACGCTCTGCCCCTGAGCCCCAGCCCTAGGTGTAACATTTTGGACGAGAGCTGGCCATGCTCTGCTTTGCACGTTCTCTCGGGGCCTCCCATCTCTGCTTTACCTTATTTGCCATTTGAATTTCTTTCTTATGACGCACCTGTTCAAGTACTGTGTCCCCCCAAAGCTTTTGTGTTCTTGTCAATAGTAAGTGTAAGGAGCAGTGCTAGTGTCCCAGTCTTTCTTGCCAAAGGAGCAAAGAGGCACAGGCTAGACCAGGGCCTGGAGTGAGGGGATGGTGAGCTTAGAGCTGACAGCCTCTGGGTGCAGATGGATGTCAGCAGGATGAAGAAATTGAAGAAGGCTCGGGAATGACTGCAGGTGGTGCGTGCCGGCTTCCAGGTGGGCCCGCTCTTCCAGGTGAGAGTCCCTGGTGCACTTAGACCCCAAGCTGACAACCCCTGGTGCATGTGATCTCTCAGTTGACAATCTCTGGTAGGATTTTCCATGGCCAATAAGGAGTGTGAATGTGTATGAATATGTGCGTGCGTGCGTGCGTGCGTGCGTGCGTATGTGTGTGTGTGTGTGTGTGTATGTGTGTGTGTGTGTGTATGTGTGTGTGTGTGTGTGTGTGTGTGTGTGTGTAAGGGAAAGTACGCAAAGAGGTGACTGACATAGAGGAAGGACCTTTAAGAATTTGACGTTGATGGATGCTATGATCAGTGTTAATTGTTAACTTGACACAGTCTAGGATACCTGGGAGAGAAGGGCCTCTGGGCATGCTTGTGGTAGATTTTTCTTTCTTTCTTTTTTGAGGGTATGTCGCCCCAGCTGGCCTGGAGCTGACTAAGTAGACCATCCCAGACTGGCCTCAATCTCACAGTGATCCACCTGCATCTGCCTCCCAAGTACTGGGATTAAAGGTGTGTGATGGATTAAAGGCAGGCACTACCAACCCAGCAGGATTTTTGTGATTACATTAGTTGAGGTGGGAAGACCTGCCCATTGTGGGGGGTGCCACTCCCTGGCTGGGGTCCTGGACTACAGCAGCAAGCCTTCATCACTCTGCTTCCTGAGTGTGGATGGGATGTGACCAGCTGCCTCGAGCTCCTGTGGCTCTGACTGCCCCACCATGATGGACTGTTCGCTCAAACTAGGAGCCAGAACAGACCCTTTCTCTCTAAGTTGCTTTTGCCAGAGTATTCTATCTCACCAACAGGAAAAGAAACAAAAGGCCTGGAGGAGCCGGGAATTCTTGTCATTGTGACGCGTGCAGGAAGCCGAGGACTGGAGGGGTGCGTTGACAGGACACCCTACAGGTCTGGAGGTATGTGCTGGGTACTGCTGCATGCCTTTCCTTGCCTGCCCTGGCTCTGAGCAGCTTTACACTTTTCCTCACAGGGCTTGTCCGCAGGCAGGATGGGCTGGCCCAGCCGATAGACCTGCCTCCCCTGGAGGTTGGCCCTCTAGTGTGCCTGGCTGGGCCCTTGGGCTCCTGATCAGGTGTGAAGTGACCCCAAAGCCCCACCCTCAAGCAGACCAGGACACCTGGTGGTGGAGTGTCTGGCCAGGCAGGAGACCCTCATATGGGCAGACCTCAGACCCCCCAGTCAGTCCCATGGTGTGACCCTCTGAAGATGTCACAACTTAAGAACTCACCGACTTTGTTTTTCAGTCGCAGTAGCAGAAACAGTCACAAACATGCCATGTCACCTGAGCGGATCATGCCCGCCAGCTTGTTTTTTTCTCATAGCTACAGGTGATCACACTCACCTAAAAAAACCTTTAACTTATTATTATCATTGTGTGCATGTGTATGATGTGTATAGTGGGGGCGTGCATGTACCTTGACATGTGTGGAGGTCAGAGGACAACTTTGTGAGTCAGTTCTCTCCTTTCACCTTTACATGTGTCCTGAGAATGGACTCAGGTTGACAGGCTTACATGGAAAGTGCCTCTACCCATTCAGCCATCCTGCCAGCCCTACGTTGACTTAAAAAGTCATTTTTAAATTATTGTGTGTGTGTGTGTGTGTGTGTGTGTGTGTGTACAGGCATTCCACGGCATACATGTGGAAGACAGAGGACAGCCCTTTCAAGGGTCAGTTCTTTCCTTCTGTCTTGGGTTCCAGGGCTTTGAGCTCATCAAGCTTATATGGCAAGGGCCTTCACCCACTGCCCCATCTTGTTGGCTTTTAGCCAGAGTACTTGGTCCATTTTATTCAGTGTACTGGCTGATAGAAGCTCAATTTTCTTCTTTACTTTGCACTTTTCCTGATTCCGTGTATAATTGTCTCTCTTTTCTGCCTTCTTTTAGATAATTTCCCCTCAGCTCCTTTTCCATAATTTTCAAGCAAACAGAAGAATCAAAAGACTAGAGGAATGACCCCCAGCAGACCCTTCTGTTAGCTGCTAAAATTTTGCCATGTCTGTCCATAGACAAGTCAAGAATACATGCATACACACATGCCTATGAGTATTCATGAATGTATATGTCCCAGCCAGGCGTGGTGGTGCACGCCTTTAACCCCAGTACTTGGGAGGCAGAGGCAGGCACATCTCTGTGAGTTCAAGGCCAGCCTGGTCTACATAGTGAGTTCCAGGCCAGCTGGTGCTATAGCAAGACCCTGTCTCAAAAAGACCAAAAAAACCCAACAACCTCAAAACAAGTGTATATGTTCACATAAACATGAGTACACTATACATACATGTTCATGAATGCATGTGTATACATACCCATGAGTACATATGCACATACACAGGCCTGTGCTTACACATTTTCACTACCCACTCTTATGCAAACCCCATTCATGTGTTAGTATACTGGTGTACACACACCAGACATGCCCTTATATACAAACGTAGACACACCTATGAAGGCCCTTACAGGCATGTTCATGTTTTCACATATACACGTATGTATAGTGCACACATACCTATAGACATTCATGTATGTGCAGGTGCACACCCCATTACATGTGCGCATAGCTGTCTTAGTGTATTCTGTGCATCCCTCCCCACCCCCAGCAGTGCAGAAGCCCTTCTTAATGCTGGGCATCTTTGCCAGCACTTGATATTATCCTAGTTTTGAGGTTTTGCCAGCCGGTGGGCGTGAAGAGGCGTCTTGTTGTGGCTTTAATTTGCATTCCCCCAGTTCTGCATGTGGCTGGGCATCTGGGCTTCCTCCCTCGCACAGAGTCCATCTGCTCGAGTTCTGTCAGAGCTCTCTGTTGGATGCAGTCCGTGGTGTGCCTGCCTGCAGCTGCCCTTTCCGCTGTGTTTGCAGGATCGACACTCCTGAATCCTAGGAAGCGATTTAAGAGTAGCAAGTGGAGTGACCTCCTGCTTTGAGCCTGTCAGGGAGGAATGGAAGGCACCTCTTTTGGGACATAGGACCTCACGTCATTTTGTTTGCAAACATTGGGATGGCAGCACGACTCTGTCACCTGCCACAGATCGATAAGTAACTTGATACTGGCTTCAGGCGAAGAGCACTGTAGGGTCTCTGTGGTACCCTGAGGACCTGCGGTGCATCTCTCGGCTCTGCTGTTGCAGGGTCGGCTTCATCCTAGGATCTCGTGTTCCCAGGCTGCTTGCTTGCACCTGCTGACGTAGTGACAGCTTCATTCGTCCCACTCTGACATGACTGAGCTGTGATCACATGGTGCCCTTGGTCAGGGACAAAGAATGTTCCAGTTGGGGTGGATTCAGCGTCTCCCAAATCACACAGACCTGCAAGTGAAAGTCAGAGCAGATGGAAGGGGAGTGATGCTGGGTTCCATCAGTAAATGCCCACCATGGGCTTGCCACCTGCAGGGCTCTGTGGTGGCATGGCAGCTCAGTGGTCCCTCTTGCTGGATTTTGGGCATATGCCCATGTGCCAGATGGCTGAGCCTCCTGGAAATCTGATCCTGGAAAAATAGGAAGATTTTTCTTAATCATGAAAATTGTCATGATGGAAGAATGGCATGGATGAATTAACATAGGAACGCCTGACCTTCCCCACGCCCCAAAGTTCAGATCTAGAAAGGAAAGAGTCCTTCCTTCCTCAGTGCCTCGCTGAGCATTTCACCCTGTCTCAGGTACTGTGGCACTTGGCACCCTGACCCTTCAACTTCCATGTGTGAAAAACAAGAGCCTCTCCCACAGAACCCCAGTGCCATTTCACAGCCTCAGAGAGGAACAACGAGCTCTCAGATGTCATCGAATACAGCTCCAGATAACGAGTGTCCGAAGTGTTCCCAGAACCCTCACATTCCTGAGAGTGTAGTCAAGATCCCTTACACCACTGGCTGCTGTGGCTTTTTATCCTTTTTCTTTTTTCATCTTTTTTGAGACAGGGTCTCCCTGTAGCCCCAGCTGACCTGGAACTCACTATGTAAACTAGGCTGGCCTTGAACTCACAGAGATCTGCCTGCTTCTGCCTCCCGAGTGCTAGGATCAAAGGCATGAGCCACCACCATGTCTGGCCAGGCTTTTTAGTCTTTCAACCCACAAGGTGGTTCCATTCCTTCCAGGTTAAAAGTTTTAGAGTAAAACGAGTAGCTTCTTAAGCCGGGTGTGGTGGTGCATGCCTTTGATTCCCAGCACTTGGGAGGCAGAGTCAGGCAGATCTCTGCTGGGGCTACCAGGAGACCCTGTCTCAAAAAGACCAAACAACAACAACAGCAACAATAACAACAAAACAAACTAATAGCTTCTTTTTAAAGCATGCTTACAGACAGTTGTTAGCTGCCATGTGGGTGCTGGGATTCGAACCTGGGTCTTCTGCTAGAACAGCCAGTGTTCTTAACAGCTGAGCCATCTCTCCAGCCCCTCAGTGTGGCATTTTATACATCCCTTCCCCCCTCCCAACAAGTCATTCTTCTGCTTTCATGTCCTGTGTGTGTGTGTGTGTGTGTGTGTGTGTGTGTGTGTGCGTGCGTGTGTCCCAGTGAGTTTAATTAGCATTAGTTACAGGACTGTGGGCAGGGAAGGGTTATTTACAGGAGCTGTACCTCTGAAGAAAATGTCCTGTTCTCTCCCAACAATGATTAACTGTCTATATTCTTGGGCCTCACGAGCCCTTTCCGCCCCCTGAGAAGATGCTGACGGGCCCCCTGCCCTCTTGTGCAAGTCTTGTTCAGGTGATCACAGCTGCAGCAAGCGCCCTGCAGTGGCTCCCTCCATGGTGCCCACATTCTGCCTTTGTTTCCTTCCGGCACCACTTGGCTTGTTCCTATATGTCTTTCCTGGAAGGTGACAAGGCCAGTTTTCCTTTCATTCTGAAAGTGAAGCCTGGTTCCTCCAACAGTTGCACTTCATGGGAAAGTGGCTGAGGCCGCTACACTCCTTTCTTGCATGTTGCCTGTCTTTTCTAATCTGAACGTTTATCTCTTCTGTTGGCTGATTGAGCCCTCATTCAAATGTAGTAGTTTCTCTATGGCCTGAATCTGTGCACCTGCCTTCAAAGACTATCATGCCTCCCTCCGGGCAGTGCCTGGCTGTCTTCCCTCTGTCCTTGTGTGGTGTGGTCAGTGGCACATTCTGACATCTGCTGTCTGCACACTGTCACCACTTCCCCTTACGTTATCATGAGTCTTTAGAGCAGTTAAAACGGAAGATTGGTTTGTTTTACTCCCACAGTTCCGTCTCCAATGTCTTCATTTCCTGGTCTCGCTGTGTTTCCATTTAATATTCCTTCTGAGGACGGGACATTTCTTGCAGAGTGGATCTTCACATAATGAACACTCTCTGCTCTTGTTTGAGAAAGGCTATTGGTTTTTTGGGTTAAAAAGTCTCTCTGTTTTTTTGTGTGTGTGTGAATGCTGATGTGATGTCTGTGCACTCCTGCCCTGGTTTCTCCGCAGATAACAAAGCCTTTCCCACCATTTGCTTGAAGATCTCTGTTCTTGTTTCCAGTGGTGAAGACACACCTAGGTATGCCACGGTCTTCTTGGTATTCATCCTTTTTGTGGTTCCCTGTATCCTGGTCTCCAGAGTTCTTACCGCTCCTCTGCTGTCCTGGAGACCATTTTTGAGTTCCCTGGAGGAGGATGTGTTGGTCAATTTCAGCTGCTAGCTGGGGATGGTGAGATGACTCAGTGGGTAAAGGTGTTTGCTGCCAACCCCAAGTTTGATCACCAGGTCCCACAGTGGAAGGAGAGAACCAATTCCTGCAAGTTGTTCTCTGACCCCAACATGCGTGCTCTGGCATGCTCCCCTCATCTCATCCTGTGTTCCTACTTTCCTACCAATTCAGAGGCTAGTGTGGAGGGTAATATCTGCATGTCTTTTGCATTGCAATTCCTCTCTGGCTTGGGCAAGTTCTTTCTGGGCCTCAGTCCATGCTTTGTCAACTTTGTGAGGCTTTGTGACTTACTGCAATGCTTCTAGGGACTACAATATATTCTCTAGTCTGTCAGCTTTTGGGGTATCCTCATACTCACAGGGGCAGCCCCATTTATTAAGGAGGTATGCCATCTCATACCACATACAGGAAAAGGGCCACCCTGGGCTCCCCCCTCCCCCAGCCACTCCACTTCCCACGGAGCAATCTCAGGCCCATTATGAACAGCAGGGACCATGTAACTTCAACTGCGGCAGGAAGACGTGCAATTCCATTCCACACGGGGAAGGACGGCTGCACTCGGAATGCCTCTGCAGATGCTCCATCCTCAGCCGGCTTGAGTTACACATCTTATGGTCACTGTTGAAGCCTCGCGCCCGCTCTTTCCCAACTCACCTTTGTTTTTGCCGTATCCCTGTTTGTGTGCCAAGTGCTGTGTCCAAACATCTATTCATCCCAGATAGACAACCAACAAGAGACCAAAGAAATGAATCCACCCGGGTCCAACTTAGAGAGCCAATGGCGGTTCTTTTAGAAACATGAACATTACAGGAGCCCGGGCAACGGCAATTTATGGGAGGCTTCGCTCCTGTTGAAAAGGCCTCCTGCCAGCAATTATGATGATATGTTTTCTGGGAGGAGTAGACCTCATGACAGCTTTCATGCTACCTGGCAAGCCCTCCCTTAGTTCCATGAGAGAATGTTAATAGCCCAATCTTGTGTGGCCTTGTGTGGGGAAGCACAGTGGCTCTGACTCCAAGCTGGTGACAGCTATGTCCTACCAGGAGGACAGTCCCGACACACTGGACTTTCCTCCTTTTTTTTTTTTTTTTTTGTGGCAGGGTCTTGAGACAGGGTCTCACTATGTAGGCTTGGCTGACCTGGAACTTGGTGTGTAGACGAGGCTGGACTTGAACTCAGAGATCCACCTGCCTCTGCCTCCTGAGTGCCAGGATTAAAGGTGTGCGCCACCACGCCTGGCTTGACTTTACTCTCTGAATCTCTAAGTGTTGATTTTGTTTTTCTCTCTTTAGGATGGGATAATTTGCATTATTCTGACTTCGGTTCAAGAACTTTTTTTTCTTTTCCAGTGTTGCGGATGGATCCAGCCCACGGCTCCATGCATGCTGGCAGGCCCTCTGCCCCTGCGCGGCACCCCAGCCACACTAGCTTTGGTTTGCAGCCTGTCCAGTGACATTTCCCTTCCAGATACTGAACTTCTTGGGTTAGAATTTTCATTTTTTTTTCCTTGGGGCATCGCGTGTCTCTGACAGCCTCCGTCTGCTTGCTCGTTGTGGCCATCTGTTTTCTGAGTTCTTTGAAAAATTGCTCTGCATTGAGCCTATTTGGAGTAGCTGCTTCTAGGGAAGTGTGCGGCTGCCCACATCTCTGGGTGCTTCTCCTGGGAAGGTGTCCTTCCCGGTGTGGTCACAGGTTCTGGGTCTTTGCAGTTGGTCTTCCTGCTGGGCTGGTGGATGCTGGCTTGTCGTCAGGCTTGGCTGCACTGAGCCAGGCTGGTGCGGTCCCCTCTGGGTTAGCTTAGTCCTCTGGAGGCTTGTTCTGTAGCTTTGCTACAGACCTGGCACATCTCTTGCTCATCTTCAGCCGGGGGCTTCTTCCTCATGTCTGGCCTTCTGGCTGAGTGTCTGGGTGCTAAGTGGCCCGGGTGCGGGTGTCTCTCAGCACCATGCAGCTTCCAGACTGTCCTCTAAGCTCCTAGAACTCATAGCCCCGCCCCCCCACGTACCTTTTCCCAGAAGGCTTGGTGTGGACATCAGAGTCCCCGAGGCTCATGTCTGAACCCCACTCTATTCAGCTTCCTCCTTTTGGGTTCCAGCTGCCTCATGGTCATGCCCTATTCTACTCAGCATGACCACTACGCTCCTCCGCCTCTATGCTTCAGAAAATGGCCTGGGCAGAGAATGGGGAGAACAGGGAGCAAAGTCTGTATTCTAGTTTGCTTTCTGTTGCTGTGATAAAACACTGATCATAAATAACTGGGGGAGGAAAGAATATATTTGGCTTAGATGTCCCAATCACAGTCCATCACTAGAAGTCAGGGCAGGAACTCAAGGCAGGAACCTGGAGGCAGGAACTGAAGGAGAGACCACGAGAAGCGTTGCTTACTGGCTTGCTTCGCCCTGGCTTGTTCAGCTACCTTTTTCTTTTCTTTTCTCTTTTCTTTTCTTTTCCTTCTCCTGGCATCAGCTGAGCCTGTGGCATTATCAGCAGCGCCCGGTGGCACTTGCAGACCATTGTGAGTAAAGGACATCATCTGCCTCCGCTACCTTTCTTATATAGCCCAGGCCCACCTGCCTAGGGATGGCACCACCCACCATGGGCTGGGTCCTAATTGATTGCCTACATCAATTAGGAATGAAGAAAATGCCTCACAGCCATGCCAATAGAATAATCTAATGGGGAAATTCCTCAATGGAGGGTCCCTCTTCCCAGGTGACTCTAGTTTCTAATATGTTGCTAAAAACATATACAGTAGAAACTAACCCACAGCCCCTCTGCCTGTCATTCACTGTCAGGTCACAGCTGTCTGGCGGATGTCCAGTCCTATCCTGTGACTGAATCTTGCTTTATGCTGTTGGTTGTCGACTAAAGGGCAGCCTGAGGCATTGCCACTGTGCTCCCCTAACAACATGGCTGTGGCTGTCCACAGCCGTGTCTTCCTGACTGTGGACACACATACATCTTCAGGGGACGCTGAAGAGGGCCGTGTGGGGGGGCCTCTCTGTACTTCATCACATTTGGCTGAATCTTCCCAGCAGCACTACTTCTGTGGTCCCGCTCTGCGGTCCCAGGAGCATGCCACAGGAGGTGGGGAAAGGAAGGGACTGTTCTCTTGGCTGTTCACATAGCAGACCAACTTTGAAGTAGCAAGAAGAAAGGCCTTTACCCAGAGGCTGGAAGGTGCATTTTCCTTCCTAGAAATCAGGTCAGCCTTATGGCTGTGAGGGCCTGTGTATGTTTGATGGTCTTTCTCTAGCTTGGCTGTTTCTGTCTTTCATCCTCCTACCCCATTGGGATCCTTGGTTGATCTGTGTACTATGTCCCACAGCTGGCTTCCAGCTCCCGCCTCTGCTGGGATTACGAGCATGCCCCACCAGGCCTGACACTATCGGAGACACAGTTCTCACCCTGGACTGTCCCCTGCAGCTCATCATAGGCCTGGCTCGTCCACCTGAACCACTCAACCTCCAGGCTTAGCTCAGGAGCCACTCTCGGCCTCTGTGTCCCCTCTGTGTCCTCTTCTGTTTCCTTTTTTGACTGCTCCCTCTGTCCTGTGACTTCCTAAGCGCAGGGATGGGGTTGCTCTCCTGGGCTCCACGCTTATGAGAGGATGGCCATTCAGGAGCTCCAGCACGCAAGGGCCTTTGTCCCTGGAACCTCCTCCTGGGCCAGCCCCCACACCTTTGGTTTGTCTCCAGAGCTTAATCTATAGGCCTTCTTTCCCAAGCTGCTCCTCTCTGAGAAGCTGGGGAGCGTGCGTGCGTGGGGGGCCCTGAAAGAGCCTGGGGTATTTGATGAGGAGGACTGCTCACAGACATGCAGGCCAAGAAAAGAAACAGGCCTGGGCTTTTTATTTTTACACCTTCTTAAAAAGAAAGCAACAGCATCCATATGTTAAAAATAAACTATTTTTACTTTAAAAGGGCAAAAAGAGCCCAAACAAACAAGAGCTAATGAAAGGTTTTTGGCTGAAGGCTGGGTTTGGGAGCTTACTCACAGCTACCCAAAGATGAGAGTTATTCAGACCAGGACAAATCTAACCCAGCAGGGTGCCACCCTTCACCCACCCACCAAGGAGTGGCCAGGACTGAGAGGTAGGCACTAGCCCAATTGTGTCCAAAAAGCTGGCAGTCGTCCTTGGAAGTGTCTCTGCTGGGGTGAGTGTGAGGCACAGCTATACAAGTAGACTTGTGTGGACAGGCAGTCAGGGAGGCTTCCTGGCTGGGTAAGCTGGCTCTCTGCGCTGAAGTCTGAAGTTCCTCCAGGCCAAGGGGGAATGCTGTGGGAGGAGGGGCCAGATGGAGTGCAGGAGACTTGAGCAGAGGGTAGAGCGGTGCTTTTCAGGCCTGGGACCTCTGGTCACATCCTGCTGTGTCCCTTAGGAACTGTGTTTCCCTGCTCCCCACAACTCTCTGCTGATCTGCTCATTTTCAAAATAAGCAGCAAGAGGCCTGGAGAGGGAAAGCCCTCAGTGATGTGAACTGTGAGGGAGGAGCCTGATGGGTCAGCCCAGTCCTGGTGGCACTTGAGCTCACTCTGTATCTGTTTGAACAGACGGTCTGTGAGCTCATGTGAACTGGTCCCTTCATTCCCTTACTGTCTCCCTCCCTCCCTCACTAGACTGGACCCTGGGGGCATGGAGGACACGGGGGCGTGGAGGGTGCTGGTCCATGTTTTGGAAGTAGCTCTGCTCCGAGGCACTGAAACAGCTACCAGCTCCTTCATTTGTTGGGCCATGAGATGCAGAAGACTGCTGTCCCTGGAGCACCGTCCCCTGCTAAGCATGTCCGTGCATCTGCAGCGTGCGTGTGCACACATACCGGTGGGGACTCTGGTCTCAGGAGATTGGAACAGGGTTGGCTGGGGTTTGATCTATGCCCTGGCTGGTCTGAAGCTGAGCTGCAGACCATCCCTGGGGAACACCAAAGCTGGCCCTTTGGTGTGAATAGGGGCAGAGGCCTGGGCAGGCCCGTGCTTAGCTAGGCAGCGTGTTTTCCCCCACGTTCCCATTCAGGAGCTGGGATCACCCTGGGTGACTTCAGGTACTCAGTGACCTGAGGGGTTGGAGGCCTGACAAGGTTTCCTGGAGGCCTGACAGGGCTTCATAAGGCTCTCCCTTGTGGGTTCTTGGGACATCTGTAGGGGAGGAGATAGGAGAGGTTTGCTGGGACCCAAGGCCTGAGGTAGTGGTGTGGGAGGTAGGGACTAGACCTGGGGTCTTCTGGGAGGAGCTGGCTGTAGAGGGTGTGGGTAAGGTGGGGCAGACAGGGAGGAGCCTGGTGCCCCGGTCATTCTCTTAGAAGGGCTTGAGGGATCCCACAGGACTGGCACATCCAGCTAGCCCATCTACCCGAGTAGGGAAACAGTTGGCTCTCTGCCTCTTGTTTCTCATTGCCTTTGGTGAGTTGTCCCTTGTGCCTAGAAGGGTTGGACCGTGAGGGGCTTGGAGGAGTCCCCTTAAAAGGGAACTAGTGTGGTGTGACTCCTCCAGGCCTGGAAGATTGCTAGGCACCCAGTGAGTCTGAGGGTGGAAATGGCACGTTCCATTTGGGCAGTCACAGTACTCACTCCCTTTCCAGATGGGCCCTGTTACCACGACCCCAGAGCCCTGGCCACTCCTGCCTCCTCCTTGAGTGTCCTCTGCAGGGTGGATTCCCTCTGGCTTCAGCTTCTGGCCTGCCTGGTTGTCTAGAACCCTCTTGGAGAGGTGAACTCAGCTGTGGCTGGCTTGGCCACCCTCACTTTCCTGTTGGGTGGAGGCCAGGTCACGTGACCGCTTCCCACCTCCAGTTGCCTTGGCTCTGAGACCAGCTCAGCCCCTGCCCAAGGTCTGGCTTTGCCAGCTCCTGCCTGCAGGTGTCTGCCAAGGGTCTGCCAGGCTCAGCTGGACCCACCTGTGCCCGCCTGCCTGGTCTCTTGGGCTCAGTGGTTGGTAGAGTGTGTGATGCAGGCGGGACAGGCAGGCTGACTGCCCTGCTGTATGTGGTTGTATGGGGTCAGGCCAGGGACACAGAACAGGCTGAGTTGGGGGACAAGTGACCCCAGGGTCTCTAATGTCCTTGAGACACCTGGGGCAGGAATGGAAGGTTTGGAGCTAGAGATGGGGGGGAGGGTCGATCCTAGGAGAGGGGTGCCCTTTGACCTCGGCTTTGGGGAAGATCTCCTCTGAGCTTGGCTGTAAACGCGTTTTCATCTCAGTTGTCTTTGATGTTCTCAGACTAGGGACAGGAATGACACATCCTAGTGTCTTCTGCTAAGCTCGGGGCATGGATTGGGCCAGGATGGTCTGGGTGAATGAATGATGAGTGAATTAATGAATGAGTGAATGTATGGATGAGTGTGTGAATGAGCAGATGAGTGAGCCAAACACAGAATGAGTGAGTTCGAGAGCCTCGAGGCTGCCGAGGCCTGGGTGGGTTTGACTCCCTGTCACCTGGGTCCTGGCTGGCCTCTGGGCACTGTCACCTCAGCCCGACCAGTGTGGGCCTGCACAGTATCCTTCACCCCATGTGCTTCTGCTTGTCTATCTGCAGAACAGACTCAGAGAGGAGTCTGTGATGATTGGTGAACAGGTTTCGGGAGAACAGTGGGTCAACACAGGCAGTGTTTGTCACTCAGGGCCAGGCACTGCCTTTCTGGCTCTTCTGTGATCTTTCTGGAAAGCTCTGCCTCAGGTCGTTTGTACTTGCTGCCTGGTACATGCTCCTCCATCCTTTGGCTCTCTGGCTGTCTTGCCTCTTAGGTTTGCTCACACCCCATCTTCCCAGAGCGGTCTCCCCTGGCTGAACTGCCCCAGGTGACTTCGACCCCCCCACTCTCCAGCCCCAATTTACAAGCGGTCCTCCCTCCTCCTCTGTTCTCCATCCTCCTCCCTCTTCTTCCCTCTCCTCCTCCCTCCTCCCCTCCTCCCCCCTCCTCCCCTCCTCCTCCTGCTCTGCCCTCCACCCTCCTCCATGCCCTTGGTCACCTTGGCCTGGCCTCTTCCTCATTTCAAACCTTACTTCCAGGATATTCTTCCTGTGTGCTGGCATGTGACCCCTGCTCCTTCATTACTTCCTGGACACACCCGAGATTTGAAAAGCCAGCGAAGATAAGGAAAGGACAGACCAGAATGATGGCTACTTTACCCAGAGGTGAATTTGACCAGAGGAGACCTGGGGAAAGGAAGCACTGGGGTCCCCGGCCTGGGCATGGAGGGCAGAGCTAGCCAGGACTCAGGAGAGCAGCTTAGGGCTCTGGTCCTCGGTGTGTGTGTGTGTGTCTGTGGGAAGGCTATGAGGACACCCCCACTGGAGAAGGTGGCTACTGAGGGTGGGGTAGACAGGAGCTTACCCAGGCAGGTTGAAGTGGCAAAGTTGGTGGCCAAGCACAGATGGTGAGATGCTAGCCTGACGGAAAAGGCTGGGCATGGAGGAGTGACATGGCTCTTCTCCATCCATGCCCCTCCTGGTCCACCTGCCTCCCTGCTGAGAGTGGGCACTGCTTCTGACCTGGGTGGCCAAGGGGACAGAGAGCCCCGTGTCCCCACCCCCAGGTCTGGCCCAAGCTAGAGCTGTCATTTTGAGTGAGGCTGTACCACTGTGTCCGCTCTCTCAATATCTAGCACAGCACATGGGGCCCAGGGGAGAAAAGACTTGCATTTTAGAATGGATGGGTGAATGGCAGCACCATTTCTGGATCTGCACAGACTCTGAGGGAGGCTGGAGGGATGAGGTGCTGCTGTCTGTGAAGAGAGGCTGTGCAGCATGGAGGGGCTCCAGGAGACAGTGGGGGACATGGCCAGGGTGCCACCCCCCTCAGGGCTACAGCCAGCAGGTGCAGGCCTCAGGGAGTCCCTGGTCCTTACCCTGCAGAGCTGTGCCCTGCTCCTGGACACTCACCCAGGGTCCTGTAGCCCAGAGCATAGGGCAGGCCTGGAACAGACTGTCTAACTGGCCTGTGACTGCACAGTCAGGGCAGGCCTGGAACAGACTGTCTAAGATGTCTGTGACTGAAACAGTGCACGCCCAAGGACACTGGGTAATTGCTTGGGCCAGAAGCAAATGGAGAATGGGGAGAGTAAGGGAAATGGGGTGATGAGGATTTGTCAAACAAGGAGTCTAACCCAGGCCAAAGTGCCCTAGAGCCAGCTGGTACCTGTTCTGGTGATCTGGCTGTGCATAGGCATCTGTAGCCAGCACTGCCTTCTGGGTGGAGGTGACTTGAATCGTGTGTGTGTGTGTGTGTGGACTTGAATCGTGTGTGTGTGTGGGGGAGGGGGCAGGGTTTGCATCCTGGAAATCAGCTAATGTAAAGTACAGCCCTTGCTCTCAGAGCCTGCTGTTAAAGTTAGCAGCACGTCACTGCGCATCGGCAGGATCCAGAAGGGAGGAAAGCAGAAGGCACCTGTTCTAGTTTCTTTCTACTGCTGTGAGAAAAACACTGACCAAAACCAACTTGGAGAGGAAAGGGATTATTTTGCTTACAGCACAGTCCCTCATCAAGGGAAGCCAAGGCAGGAACTCAGGGCAGGAACCCGGAACACAGACCATGGAGGAACCTGCTTACTGGCTCTCTCCTGGCCATGCTCAGCCTACTTTTTTCCTCTCTCTCTTTTTTAAAAAAATCATTTTATGTATTATTTTATTTTATGTGTATGAGTGCATTGCCTGCATGTATTTAGGTGCACCTGTGTCATGCAGTGCCCGTGGAGTCAGAAGAGGGTGTTGGATCCCCTGGAACTGGAGTTATAGAAGGTTGTTAGCCGCCATGTAGGTGCTAGGAATTGAGCCCAGGTTCTCTGCAAGAGCAATCAGTGCTCTTTACCACTGAGCCACCTCTCCAGCCCCTCAGGCTGCTTTCTCTCTCTCTCTCTCTCTCTCTCTCTCTCTCTCTCTCTCTCTCTCAGTTCTCTGACCATGGAATAGTAACAACTGCATTATAAACTTTCTTTCTTTCTTTCTTTCTTTCTTTCTTTCTTCTCTTTTTTTCGTCTTTTTGAGACAGGGTCTCCCTGTAGCACCAGCACTGGCCTGGAACTCACTAGGTAGACCAGGCTGGTAGGCTGGCTTTGAACTCACAGAGATCCACCTGCCTCTGCCTCCTGAATGCTGGGATTAAAGGCGTGTACCACCACACCCAGCCTAAGCCTACTTTTTTATACAACACAGGCCCACCTGCCCAGGAGTGGTACTGCTCACAGTGGGCTGGGCCCTCCCACATCACTCAACAATCAAGAAAATGTCCCACAGACATGGCCACAGGCCAATGCCGTGGAAAAATTCCTCAGTTGAGATTCCCTCTACTCAGATGTGTCAAGTTGATGACTAAAGCTCTCCAGCACAGCACCCCAGCTATGGGCTGTGAAGAAACCAGCATGCACAGACAGGCAGAGAGATAGACACACACACAGAGGCACCCAGATGTACAAACACTCTCACAGAGACATCCAGACAGGCAGACACACCACCCCCTGCAGACCCAAGCGCACACATGGGTAAGACACAGTTGTTCTCACATGCATGCATGCAGACACCCAGTACAGCCTTGAATACTCACACACAAAAAGACACCCACACTCACACTCACATGGAAACGCAGACAGATGCAAGAACCCGAGCAAACTTCAACCAGCCAGCCTGCTTCCTCTAGTCCCTGACTATCCCTCAGGGGTTTGTGATAGCTGGCCAGTCCACCAGGGCTACCTGGACCAGCCCCAGCTTGTTGACCACACTGAGCTAACATGACAGATGGAGCTGGACCTGTTTGGGTCTTCGAAGGACTCATGGTCAAGTGCTTCCTTACACATCAAAGAATGATCATTTATGCACAAGCTATGCAGCCTCCCACTCACCCTCCTGCCCTCTTATCCATCTATCCACCTATGCACTATCCATGCATCATTTCATCAACCTCCATTCACCATTCACCAGTCCATCTACCCACCATCCATCCATCCATCCACCATTCATCCATCCATCCATCCATCCATCTACCCATCCATCATCCATCCACCCATCCATCTGTCCATCCATCCATCCACCATCCATCCATCTGTCCATCCATCCACCATCCATCCATCCATCAACCATCCACCCATCCATCTGTCCATCCATCCATCAACCATCCATCCATCTGTCCATCCATCCACCATCCATCCATCCATCAACCATCCACCCATCCATCTGTCCATCCATCCATCAACCATCCATCCATCTGTCCATCCATCCACCATCCATCCATCCATCAACCATCCACCCATCCATCTGTCCATCCATCCATCAACCATCCATCCATCTGTCCATCCATCCATCCATCCACCATCTATCTATCCATCTATCTGTCCATCCATCCACCATCCATCCATCCATCCATCACCCATCCATCCATCCATCCACCATCCATCTGTCCATCCATCCATCCACCCATCCATCTACCATCTATCCATCTGTCCATTGATCCATTCATCTACCATCTGTCCATCCATCCATCCATCCACCATCCATCCATCCATTCATCCACGATCCATCCATCCAGCCATCATCCATCCACCTGTCCATCCAGCCACCATTCATCCATCCATCCATCCACCATCCATCTATTCATCCATCCATTCATCTACCATCTATCCATCCATCCATCCACCATCCATCCATAGATCCATCCACCATCCATCCATCTGTCCATCCATCCACCATCCATCCATCCATCATCCATCCACCCATCCATCTGTCCATCCATCCATCCACCATCCATCCATCTGTCCATCCATCCATCCATCCACCATCTATCTATCCATCTATCTGTCCATCCATCCACCATCCATCCATCCATCCATCACCCATCCATCCATCCATCCACCATCCATCTGTCCATCCATCCATCCACCCATCCATCTACCATCTATCCATCTGTCCATTGATCCATTCATCTACCATCTGTCCATCCATCCATCCATCCACCATCCATCCATCCATTCATCCACGATCCATCCATCCAGCCATCATCCATCCACCTGTCCATCCAGCCACCATTCATCCATCCATCCATCCACCATCCATCTATTCATCCATCCATTCATCTACCATCTATCCATCCATCCATCCACATACCCATCCACCATCCATCCATCTGTCCATCCATCCACCATCCATTCATCCATCTGTCCATCCACCATCCATCCACCATCTATCTACCATCCATCCATCCATCCATCCACCATCCATTATCTGTCTATCCATCTGTCTATCCACCCACCATTCATCCATCCACCCACCATCCATCCATCCATCCATCCATCTACCATCTATCCATCCATCCATCCACCATCCATCCATAGATCCATCCACCATCCATCCATCTGTCCATCCATCCACCATCCATCCATCCACCATCCATCCATCCATCCATTCACCATCCATTCATCCATCTGTCCATCCACCATCCATCCACCATCCATCTACCATCCATCCACCATCCATCCATCCATCCATCCATCCACCTTCCACCATCCATCATCTATCCATCCGTTTACCATCCATCCGTCTACCTACTGTTTCATCCTTCCTCATACTGACCATATCCAATCTCCAGGTCCCACTTTAGGAATTCCCCTACCAGGGAAGACCCTGTGGGATCTGAGAGGAACCCACACTCAGCTTGCTGAGCTGTGTTGTCCTTCAGGTGAGTGGTGGTGGTGGGTCTTTCTGGCATCGCCACACCAGAGCTGAGCCTGGAGCTGCTCTGTGGAACCTTCCTTGTTCAGTCACTGCACCAAGGGCAGGGCATGACAGGGAGGGTCACGGTCACAGTTGAAAGCTCTGCAGGCTGTGAGGACCAGGAAGAGAAATGTGGAGGTAAGGGACTAAGGGTGGGCACCCCCATCTTCCTTTCTGTTGGGGCATTTCCCATGGGAATGCTTTAGGTACCAAATTCAGGGGTGGAAAGGCAGATCAGAGTGCAGATGGTGGATGGTCAAGGCTGGGACAGGGAGAGGGGTTCTCAGAGAGTGCTCTCACCTTGGGGGGGGCCCAGTCAGGGAGGCCTCTGGTCAAGAAACAACCTGATAGCTTAAGAATGCATGGTCTATGTGGCCTGGGAAGGAAAGAGGTCCCTCATGTGGAAGGGGGTGTTCTGAGGAACATCAGGCTCCCCAGTGTCCCATTCTGTGTGTTGGGAGCTCCAGGGCTCCACACACCTCTGGAGGCCTGGGATCATCTCGCCACAAATAGTTCTTCTTTTCACTGTTTGAGTTCTTTGAAAGGTGTGTGTGTGTGTGTGTGTGTGTGTGTGTGTGTGTGTGTGCGTGTGCAGTGACTCTAGGGGTTGGGAACAGGTTCAGAGGGTAGGACCTGGGTGTGTACTGAGGTGGGAGTCCAGGTGACCAATGCAGAGAGGACAGTGCAGTGGCCCCTGGCTGTGGAGGCAGGAGGACCCTGCTTCCTTGTGAGGCTGAACAGCTGGAGAGACCCTGTTGGCCTCAGAGCACAGCACAAGCACATGACCTACAGGTCCCCAGGACAGGGGCCTGTGTGCTCTTCCCTGCCCACCTGGGTCTGGCAATCAGGCTGCTGGGTGGGGACTGGCTGGTGTTCAGGTTGCTGTGGAAACCTGCTCCTTGTTTCCTGCACGTCTCTCTGAGGAGGTATGCAGTACTGATGCTCCTTTGAGACCTGGAATGCCCTGGGATGGTTTCCCAGGCAGGCGCACCCCCCTCCGCCCCGCCCCAGTACCAACCCAGCAGAGCACAGGCTCCACTGCAGACCCAGGCCCCTCAGGCCAGTGCCAGAGAGTGGGGCCATTTGCTTCTGCTGCTGTCCCTGTCTCTCATGTCACAGCCAGAGGCCTGGCCTCGCCTGCGCTGTGGCCTCAGCAAGACTCCAGCACAGAGGCTCCAACTCTAAGCACCTCCCCCTGTGTCCTGCACCTCCCTGCTGCCACCCTGGTCCAGACCTCTCATCTCCTTGGACAATGGTTGCAGCGCTCCTGGTCCCTAGTCTCCCACTGTGCCCCCCTTTTCCCTGGCATATACTCCTTGCTGCTCCTAGGATGACGCCTGACTGTCCCCGGCTGGTGTGACAGGTAGCATAATGGGCAGATTATCCTACACACACCCAGGTCCTTTGCTAGGGGACTCTTTATGCCCTGGGGGTAGGAGGACACACCCTGGACCCTGGACTAGCTCATTTTTGAGGAACATGGGCAGAGGAGAAAATAGGTGTGTTCTGGGCCTCAGCAGAGGGCTTTCCTCTGGCTCAGCATCTCTGATGACTCAGGAAGGAACAGTCCCCACCTGCCTGCAGTCCACCAAAGAGGAGGAACAGTGGAGCTGACCCAGACTCGAGGGCCCCAGCTGGCCCCAGCAACAGTCTACACAGAGGCTGGTGCTGTGTGAGGAGTAGCAAGTGCTCATCACACAGCAGAGCTGACAGATACAAGGCCAGGCATCCCAGGCCCCACCAGCCTTGGCTTCCTGGGCAGTCTGCACTTCCTGATGACCGCTGACCATCTTGTGCTCAGGCACTGCCCATGCTATCACGTGTACAGAGTGGTCAGTGAGGGCCTCCTCACTCCCCACGTCCCTGTCCCTCCCACAGGCTCTGTGGCCAGAATTCCAACTGTGAAGGTTTGAAGGAAGGCATTATCTGCTGCTCATCAGCAAGTCTCAGTTCCGACACCTGCGCTGCATCAGCCCACTGGGGCCGCACTGCCTTCCACCAGGGAGTCTGTAGATGGGGTCCTAAGGATGCCCCATCTGAAGGCAGCTGGTTCCCAAGAGTGGAGCTTCAACTTGGGTCTGTCTCCTCCTGCTTCAGTGGCTGTTCCTAGATCCCAACTGCCCCTTCCAAGAGCCAGCCTGGCCAGTGGGAGGGAGCCCTCTGCCTCCCGACAGCCTCCGGCTGCAGTACCTGCTCCTGCATGCTGAAGCTTTCAAAGGAACCATGTGTGTCACTGCCCTGTGGAGGGATCTGTCACTGGAAGGAGCCCAGGTCCTGGTTAGAATCTCGCAGGGGTGTGTGTGTCAGGGGGGTGGGGGGACCTCCTCCCAGATTTTTGCCATGTGTATTTTAAAATCATTGTTTAAAGTTTTTATTTTATTATTTATGTGTATGTGTGTATGTGCATGTGAGTGTAGTGTGTGTATGTATATGTGCATGTGAGTGCCATAGAGGCCAAAAGAGGGCATCAGATCCCCCAGAGCTGGAGTTACAGGCAGTTGTGAGTTGTCCAGTATGGATGCTGGGAACTGAATTCAGTTCCTGCAAGAAGCAGTATGCCCTCTAAGCACAGAGCCGTCTTGTTAGCCCTTTTAAATTTTTTGACTGGTGTCCTCAAAGTCAGGTCATGCAACATCCCTGTTGAGGTAATTTTCAGTCTCTGCCCTGTAGCAGGTGGTCATACTTATAGGAACTGTTTAGTTATTGCAGTGGGGGCTGGAGAGACGACTCAGCAGTTAAGAGAACTGGCTGCTCTTGCAGAGGACCTAGGTTCAGTGCCTAGCACTCACATGGCAGCTAACAATCATCTGTAACTCCAGTTCCAGATGCCCTCTTCTGACCTCTGTGGGCATTGCATGGCATGGGTGCACTCACACACATGCAGACAATATACTCATACACATAAAAATAAAAATAATAAAAATAAATAAATAAATAAATAAATAAATAACTTTCTTGATACTTATTTTTGTGTTGCACGAGTCCGTGAGGACAGCAGGGTCCCATGGGACGATAGTGGGGTCTTTCAGAGCCTCTGCTCAGACTCCCCTCTACACTGGAAGCACTTGAGCTCCAAGGCCAATGCCAAGCACATGTTTTTAACGCTACTCTAAAAACTGCATTAGCTGCTATGGGTGAGGCCTCATTACAGTTCTGGCTCTATCTCCTACATTTCCCTGTGGAACAATCTCATGTTTATTACAAATAATATATTATTTTATGTCTGCCTTGCTCTGAACCTTTTACATTTCTAAGTGGCTGGCTTTTCCTTTCTCTTCCCTTTCTTTTCCTTCGTCTCTTCCACCTCGTCTTCCCCCTCCTCCTCTTCATCTGCTCCTCTTCCTCCTCCTCCTCCTCCTTCCCCTCCTCTCCCCTTCTCCTCCCCTTCTTCTTCTGGTTTCACGTTTATTATCTGCAGCTTTTTTGTGTTATAAGAAAACAAGAGCTGGGTAAAATTTCCTTTTAAATATTTATTGAGATTTGCTTTGCATCTAAATGAGTGTTATGAATATGCCCCAGTGCCAGGAGCCTCTTCCCAGAGCTGCTGCAGTGGCCCATCTTGCCTCTCCTCACAAGAGTGGGCCTAATCCCTCCATTGTGTTTGTAACAATTCCCTCCCTCCATGTCCTTACTTAATTAGCTCACAACTGTTAGTTACCACTGGCTCACCATTTTTATTTGCATATTTGGAAAATACAGCAGGAACCCCAATGTTCGGGGCGGGGTGGAGATTTTTTTGCTGTGAATTCAATTTTGTGATAGTAATGCTTCACCCAACCTTCCTGGTTTTCATCAACTGGTGCTTTCATCACCTTTTCGTCTTAAGCCCTTCTGCCTGCTTTTGTCTTACGGCATCTCTCAGAGGCAAAGAGGATGCTAGAACATTTCTCTCTTAGCAATTGCAAGTCCTCCTTATTGAAATGATCCCAAGGGCTGTTTGAATGCGTCTGCTCAGGAGAGTTCTCTCCCTCATCTTTCCCAGGGACTTACAGCTTCCACCTGTCCTTTCCTGTTCATTTCCTTTTCTCCTTTGATTTTCTGTAGTGATTGAGATGGCAGTGTTTGTGATTCTAATTTAAAAAATAGTTTTAGACTTTTATTTAGCTAATTATCAAAATCTAAGCAGCGGGGCTGGAGAGATGACTCAGCGGTTAAGAGCACTTGGCTGCTCTTGCAGAGGACCCGGGTTTGATTCCCAGCACCCACATGGTAATTCCAGTTCCAAGGAATCCAATGCTTTCTTCTGACCTTTGTGAGCATTTCATGACATGGGCGCACTTACACACACAAGGGCAATACACTCATACACATAAAATTAAAAAAAAAATTAAAAAAAACCTAAGCTACTACTTTGGGCTCCATTTAGTGAAGATCAGGGAGTCGACACCCTCCTTTCTGGTCTTACCCCTCCTCTATGTGCATGACTGTCCACTGAGGTACAAACCGCCTTTCCCTCCTTTCTGGTCTTACCCCTCCTCTATGTGCATGACTATCCACAGAGGTACAAACCGCCTTTCCCTCCTTTCTGGTCTTACCCCTCCTCTATGTGCATGACTATCCACAGAGGTACAAACCGCCTTTCTCTCCTTTCTGGTCTTACCCCTCCTCTATGTGCGTGACTGTTCACAGAGGTACAAACGCCTTTCCTTACCTTTTAAAGTCCCTCATTTTTCACAATGCATTCTGTTTTCCTGGCATTGTCATGATTTTGTTTTAGATTGTGTCTGCAGCCATCAATCTCCTGAAGTGGGGGCCACTTTTTCTCTCCTTCCCTGGCACAGTATTCATGTGGTATTGTCTTTAAAAAATTATTTATTTTTATTTTATGTGTGTTTTGTCTGCATGTAGGCAGGTGCATTCATGTCATGCAATGCCTGTGGAGGCCAGAAGAGGGCGTCAGATCCTCTGAAACTGGAGTTACGGATGGTTGGTAGCCACCATGTGGGTGCTGGGAATCGAACCTTGGTCCTCTGCAAGAACATCCAGTGCTCTTAACCGCAGAGTCAACTCTCCAGCCCATTTATTTATTATTTTTATTTTATGTGTATGAACATCTTGTCCGCATGTATGTAAGTGCACCCTTGTCAGTTCCTGCCTAGGTCACATAGCTCCTATGGAATGAGGTCAATGGGCATCTTTCTGGAACTTTCATCCATGGCTGGAAGGTTTCAGGCCTGACACACTGGTGTCAGCTCTTCCAGTCTTCTGGCATCTTTCAGTGGAGGAAATAAGAATTTAAATTCTAGGATCAAAGGCATGTGCCACTGCACCCGGCTCCACCTCTTCATTTAAACTGTTCTTAAAATTTAGCTTCTCAAGCCTGTAGTCCCAGCACTCGGGAGGCAGAGGCAGGCGGATCTCTGTGAGTTCAAGGCCAGCCTGGTCTACATAGTGAGTTCCAGGACAACTGGGGCTACAGGGAGACCCTGTCTCAGAAAGACAGCAAACAAAAAATACTTTCTCAGAGTGCTTTACTGGTGATTCGGTTAGCATACAAACCATGTTTATTGTTTGTTCTTTTCATTTAAATATGATTCTAATAAAAATTCTTTATTATGAATGTCAAAAAACAAGAGAGAGAGAGAGAGAGAGAGAGAGAGAGAGAGAGAGAGAGAGAACACGTATTTGTTCTTGTGGAGGACCTGAGTTTGGTTCCCAGCGCTTACTGGATTCCACAGGCACTTGCATCCATGTGGCATACACACACACACACACACACACACACACACACACACACACTGAAAATTAAATCTTTAAAAAAAACCTGCAGAAGATTTGGGCTGGAGAGACAGCTCAGTGTTCCCAGCACCAACACGGAAGCCAACAACATCTGTACCTCCAGTTCCAGGGAATCTGATGCCTCTTCTGCCCTCTGTGGGCATTGCACACATGTGGGACACATATATGCAGGCAAAACACTCATACACATAAAATTAACAACACCAAAAAATCTACAGAAGAACCCATGGTTCATAGTTAGAAAAATTCTAGCAGCTTCAACAAGAAACAGGCTTTGCTCAGGATTGTCCCAGCCACAGTATGCACACGAACAGCTGCTGATTAGCACAGCGTAGAGCCAGTTAGATGTGCATTCCTAAGGCCTTTATCTGTTGTAACCTTTTCTTTTTCTTTTCATTACATAAAATATATTGCCCTCTAAGTTGTGGTAGTGGAACCAGGACCTTAGGCTGAGCATGCTCAGTAGCATACACTTTGAATTGCATGTGTTTGGGAATGGTCTGCCCCCAGAGTGCCTTACCCATGTGAGCCCATACAGCTACCCTAGTAAGTTCCCAGGTTTCCTTGCTCTAGGATGGCTCTGCTTTGGAAATGGCTCCCCAGGCATCCTTGCCTGCAGTGGAGAATACATCTTTCTCTACTTTTTCATCTCTTGGCTGTGAGTTTTGGCTTCATTCTCACAGACATATGTACCCGCTGTGTTCTTTTATGAGTTTATCTGGAAATAGGGTTGTTGCTGATGTAATTATTTCAGATCACTCTGCGCTGGAGCGGGATTGTTCCCTATCCAATGCGATGCAGCTTTCATCAAAGGAGGAAACTCAGATATGGACACACAGGGTGTTACCACATGGAGATGAAGGCAGCGGTTGGGGTTGATGCGTCTATAAGCCAGGGGACCCCAAGAATTGCCAGCCACCACCAGAGGTGGAGGGAGGCCTGAGACAGAGTCTCCACAGCCTTGGAAGGAACCAGTCCTGCAATGCCTTGATCTTGGACTCTGAGCCTCAGAACTGTGAGGCTACAGGTGCCTGTTTAAGCCACTCACTTTTGTGGTATGTATTGCTCTAGCAACCCCTGCAAAGGAGCACACATCAGCTTACGAGTCACATCACAGTGTGTGCTCATAAATGAAACACACATATGCACCTGGTGCCTAGCTCAGGACTCAGACATAAGAAGCATCCAGAATGCCCTTTCTGTCACCATGCCTGATCCCAGGGTGACCCTAAATGCAGTCTTGCCAGATGTGCCCACTGCCCCCACCTTACATGACATCAGAACTTCATCTTCTGTGGCTATAATTTACCTGGGGGTGCTGTGCAGGGTTCTGCTGTGTGTACAAGGAGGAGTGAACGTCTGGGTCCTGGGGTGCTCTGCCTTTGGCTGGTCTACAGTCTCGCCAACACTTTAGAGTTCACTGTATTTTCATTTAGTCATCCCGGTGGGTGGTTTTTATTTTGCATTTTCATGATTAATGCTGTCAGATACCTTCTTAGCTATTTCTGTTATTTGAATTTCCTTTTTCATTAAATACTCATTCAGTCTTTTGTCCCCTGTGGGTCTTCAATCTTATTCTATGAGTTTCTTGTATATTTTGGCTGACTCCCGTCATGGACATAAATTACTACGTTCGTAATCGTGTTCTCAGATGACAAGGAATTGTTTTCACTTACAGCAGTGTGTCAGTGCTCAAGGCTAACATTTTGATGTATTTGTGTTTGTTGAAGAACTCTTTGCTTAACTGAGGTCATGATATTTTCTTCTAAGTTTTATGGGGTCACATTTTGCATTTAGCTCCCCACTCCTGAACTTAGTTGTTGATATAGTGCAAGTGAGGGGTAAGGACATTGACCCTCTCCCACTGCAGCATGGTCTGCAGCGACTGTGCAGGCCCCACTTCTCAGTGCATTCACGGTTTCCCATGGTCACCCTGTCCTTGTTTTTCATCTCCATTTCAGAGGGATGTGCTTGTTAGAGTCTGGATCTGGTGGTCTGGTTAGGTAGGTGGCCTGGAATCAACTTTTCTTTTGATCTCAGTGTCAAAGGGCTGAACAGGTTTGGTAGAATTTTGCTGCATACCTGTCTCTGTTCATCTCATTCCGCCATATTTAATCTGTGGGGAGAATAAACTGAGAGGCCACTGTGACCTCCCCACCCCAGGTGATGTCTTGGTCTAGTTTTGTCTTCTACTTCAGCAAGGGTGGCTGAGCCCTGCCCAGAAGAACAGAACCCTGCTCCCTTACCTGGATGCCCCACCTCTAGGTGGGACTGGCCTCCCCCTTGTACCCACCTAGTCATCCAGTGGGGCCATCATCACTGTGGGTGGGAGCCAGTTCTCCCTGGGATCTCCTCCCATGGCACAGCCTGAGGCAATCTCTGTGCCTGGGCTCTGCCCCACCTGCACAGGAGGGACACTGGCTGTGCCAGTACCACTAACCACTCACAACGCTTCAGGCTGGCTTCCAAGACCATGGCTGAGATGCTATCAAATGAGATTAGGCCAGGGAAGGGGCTGACTGATGGTTAGTGTTGTCAACTTGACAGAATCTAGAATCATCTTGGAAATGGACCTCTGGGCATGTCTGTGGGGGACTACCTTGTTTCTGTTATCTGAGGGGTTGGGGAGACCCACCCACTGCGGGTGGTACCATTCCCTGGCTGAGACCCTAGACTGTATAAGTGGAGAAAGGGAGCTGAGCAGCAGCATATGTTCATCACTCTCTGTTCCTGATTGTGGGTGCCATGTGACCAGCTCCCTCAAGTTCCTGACCCTGTGACTCCCTGAGGAAGCATGACCCAAAACTGTGAGCTGGCAAATCCTGTCTCCTTTAAGCTACTTTTGTTCAAAGTATTTTATCTCAGCAACAGGAAAATAATCTAAGGCAGAGGCCGTTCTGGACCATGTTGCTCTTAGTTCCCAGCTCCTCTGTAGGTCACTTATGTCCTTTATGGTCAGGACACAGTGATGACATGCTCAGCTCATCTACCCCAACCTTGGCTCCTTTGACCCAGAGTCCATTCTGTGTGTCATGAAGCCCAAACGGTCTCATGGGCCTGGATGCTCCTGTGCCGAGAGAATGCTGCTCTCCCTGTTGGGCAGGGCTGGCCTTCTGGCAGCCTGGGGGCCCAGTCCCAGGTGTGGCCTGGCCGGCAGGAGGGCAGTGGGGGCTAAAGAACAGGGCAGACACCTCCACAAACAAGTCTTCTGCTTGGCACCAGCACAAGCCGGGCTCCAACAGGGAAGTTTGATTCTCAGTTCTGGAACCTGGAGTCCAGGGTCAAGACTGTCAGGGCAGGCTCCTGGGGAGCTGTTCTTCTTGGTTCCTGAGCAGCGGCTGTTGGCTCTGTGCCCTGTGCCTGGGGTACGGGGGGCGCTGCTGTGTGTGGCCGGAGGGAAAAGGAGAGATATGGAGAGAGGGAGGGAAGGAGGGAGAGAGGGAGAAAGAGGCAGAGGCAGAGAGATGTACTATGAGACAGTGACGAGACGGGGCGGGGCGAGGGACAGAGACAGAAAGCCTACTCTGTTGTCTCCCCCCTTGTAAGGACACTAATCCTACCTGTGTGATGGGATTTAGAATCACCACGGAAACAAAACTCGACTCATGTGAGAGAGAATTTCTAGCCTGGGTTAACTGAGCTGGGAAGATCCACCCTAAACTTGTAGGTGGGGTCCTGGACCAAATAGAGCTGAGCACCAATATTCATCGCCCTAACTGTGGATGCGATGTGACCAGCAGCCTCCTCCGCCATGCCTTCCCTGCCATGGGATAGACCGTTCCTTACTTAAAATGCTTTCATCGGGCGTTTTGTCACAGCAGTGAAAGAAGTAACCACCGGCAGTCAGGGCCTCCGCCCTTCTGGCCTCATCAGCGTGCTTTCTGTCTTTGATCCTTGTGTGCAAACTCTGCACATATGCTAGGGTTAAGGCCTCAGCATGTGGGTTTGGGGAGACTCAAGCTTTTAGCCCAGGAAGTAGATGCATGTGTGTCAGGAGCAATGTCCCCAGTCTCACTCAGGGCCTGTTGTGCTCCTAGCATGCCAGGTGGCCCTCGCTTTGCCTCACAGGGCTCAGGTATGTAGGACTACCTCCTCTAGGAAGCCCTCCTTGATTGACCCATGGTCAGAGCCTCGGTGCCAGGAGGAGGATATGGAGCTCCTAGCACTGACTGTGGCTTGTGCTTGGCTTGTGTAGCCTCTGGACTGTCCCCTGCCCTAGTCCCTACTCTCAACCCCTTGAATAAACAATGGCTTTTCTAGGGACTTTCCACTGCTGGCAGTGCCCCAGTACTGTGGAGGGCTCCTGGGGACTGGGTGGGGTGCAGCCCTGCAAATCTGACATCACCTAGGCAGCTCACCTGAGGTTCCTGCTCCTTAACCTCTGGGTCTTCCTGCAGTCGTGCTGGAAGTGACAACAGCACTTATTGAGCGCCCCCTGTGTACCCTGCCCACAGCCATGCTGTGTAGAGACAAGATCTGGAAGAGGACTGGTTTTCAGAGGCCTTGTCGGTGCTGGTCCTGTCCAGGGTGGTCACTAGGATGGTCTGGCTAGGGACGGCTGCTCAAGCTGGTGGTGACCTTCTGTTTACAGCTCTGTAAACTCTGTGATGAGATGTAAGGCAGGGAAAGAAAAGGAGCAGTTAGTTGCAGGGCCAGCGCTCAGGATGGCCCCTCGGCTCACGGTATTGGTAGGGCCCAGGGAGGGTAGCACGGGGACAGCACAGGCCACTCCTGGCCGTGCTTCTGGAGAAGAATGTCCCCCGAAGCCGAGGGTCTGTTGGAATAGGTGTCAGCACAGGGCACAGGCTGAGTATGAGCCGTGTTCGGTCTCTTCCCTCACAGCCCAGCTTGTTCTGCCTGGGGCTTACGCAGTAGGCGGGGCGCTGCAGTGGAGGCAGGTGCCACTAAGGGGTGGGGGGGCAGTGCTATGGGGGGCAG
>NW_008345700.1:2544687-2608260 GCF_000622305.1 Nannospalax galili
GGGGGCAGTGCTGTGGGGGGAGGAGCTATTGCAGAGATGGCTCCACTGCAGAGAGGGGCCAGCAGGGAGGCACTCTGACCCTGAGCTCTGCAGCCTCTTGGTTTGTTTGGCCAGCATTCTTTGACAGAGAACGAGGAGCACTAGACGAACCAGGGTGGGCAGAAGGGTGGTGGGGCCTTTGGGACAGAGTCACAGTGCCACGCTGTTGGTGGCAGGAACCTGTGTTCGCTTCATTCTTTTAGGGACTCTGACTCTCATGAAACTCGATCCTTGGCCTTGAGGAGTAAAGAATTTCAGGACAAGTCAGTATGAAGCAATGTTGGGGTTTATTAAAGACATTTTTAACACAGATCTTAAACACGAGTGTTTTAGTTTGCTTTCATACTGCTGTGACAAAACACTCTGGCCAATAAATACTAACTTGGGAGGAAAGGGTTTATTTGGCTTACATCTCCTGGGTCACAATTCCTCAGGAAGCCCAAAGTAGGAACTCAGGGCAGGAACCTGGAGGCAGGAGCTGGAGCACAGGCCATGGAGGAACACTGCTTACTGGCTCACTCCCCTGGCCCGTGATCAGTCTGCTTTCTTATACAATACAGAACAACCTACCCAGAGGTAGCACCACCCACAGTGGGCTAGGCCCTCCCACACCACTCAACAATCAAGAAAATGCCCCACAGACATGGCCACAGGCCAGGCCAATGAGGGCAATTCCCCAACCGAGGCTCCCTCAACCCAGGTGTGTCAAGCTGACACTAAGGCATCCAGCACAGAGAGTTAATAGAAAGAAAGGCACACCCACACATAATCATGACACCCATACCAGCCCTGCTGTACAAAGGGGAATCCTGGGCTTCCACCAGGCCGTCCCTTGCCCCAGGCTGTAGAGGTGGCACACGTTCCCTTTATTATGGCCACAAGAGCTGGGGGTTTGGGAAGGGCCTTGTAATATAGGGGTGCCACTGGGCACCATGTGGAGAAGATGCTCTATGCTGCCTGCTGTCAGCCTGCTATCACAGCCACATTCAAAACATGGCCTAGCAATTCTGCCTAGAAAGCAGGAACAAAATTGGGCCAGAGATTCCCCAGAGGGAGTTTTAAACAGCAGGGAACCCCAGCAGCTGATGGGGTGACTCAACAATGCAGGGGACCTGGCCCATAGCCCTCTTCCCTGGAGGCTTTTCTGGTCTCAGTCTTCCTCAGCGGCCCAGGGAGGACCCTGCCTTGACCTCTACTCCCTAGGAGCACCTAGTCTGTTGGGAGAGATGTGCGCATGGTACCATGGGCCCTGGCAATCCAGAGAGATCAGCGCTGTGACAAAGCAACCTGAAGCGCTGTGAAGAAAGGCTAGGCCTAGCCTAGATGGAAGGGGAAGGACGGCAGGACGATGGGAAGACATGGAGTCCTGGGGAGAGGGAGCTGCTGGGAACAGGGACAGCCGACTGGAAATTGCCCACAGTGGCTAGAGCCTTTGAGAGCCTCACAGGGAAGGACACATCCAGCATGCACAGAGGGAAGTCAGGATAGAGAGTCTACCTAGTGCCAGTGGCCAGGGAGCCAGGACAAGAATTCCTGAGAATCTCAGCTCCCTTCTGAAGGTCTGATGCTTGCAGAACTAAAATGCTTTGTGACAGGTGGGCTTCTGAGGCCCGGCTCACACAATCCCAAGCAGGTGTCAGCCCAGGACCTGGCTCATAGAGGCCCTTCACTGTCTGTGCAGATCATCCTAGGTGCCCCCTGCCTTCCTCTGCTTGCCTGTGGCCTGCCTCCTAGTGGACATGGGGGTCCTGGACCACTTGAGGATGTGTGAATGAGGAGGATTTGTTTCAGGCAGTGGTCCAGAGTGGGGCAAGGCAGAGGGGCATGGAGGGTTGGGGTTTGAAGGAGGCTGGGGAAGAGGTGGGGGTGGTAGGGACTGATGATGGTTTCCCAGTAGGCATCCCTGGGATCTAGAGGAGCCCTTGTACAAGTTAGATCCTCAGTAAGCAACAGTGATGTTCTGGTCTCTGGAGGTTGGCAATGGTGTGTGTGTGTGTGTGTGTGTGTGTGTGTGTGTGTGTGAGTGACAGCTCCCAGGAGCTCCATGCTGCTCTGGGGAGTCCTGGTTTGGGAGGAGGGTGGAATTTTCCAGCATGGAACAGTTGGGCGGCCCCACAGACTGATGCTGCCAGCCTAGGGTAGGGCTGTGGAGCCACTAGGGCAGAGGGTGTGTGTTCTAGTTTGTTTCTCCATTGCTGTGACAAAATACTCTGACCAATACCAACTTGTGGGTGGCGGGGGAGTGTTTATTTTACCTTACATCTTCCAGGTCACAGTTCATCAGGGAGCCCAAGGTAGAAACTCAGGGGAGGAACCTGGAGGCAGGAGCTGGAGCACAGGCCATGGAGGAACGCTGCTTACTGGCTTGCTCCCCCGGCCCCTGCTCAGCCTGCTTTCTTATGCAACACAGGCCCACCTGCCCAGGGGTGGCACCACCCACAGTGAGCTGGGCCCTCCCACATCACTCAACAATCAAGAAAATACCCCACAGACACGGCCACAGGCCAGTCCAATGGAGGAAATACCCCAGTTGAAGCTCCCTCTACCCAGGTGTGTCAAGTTGGCACTAAAGCACCCAGCGCAGTGTGGGAGGCAGACCACTGTAGCCTGACCTTGTCTTCTTGTGTAGCTGCATAGGGAAGGGGCAGCAGGCCTTTTCCAGTCCTTAGCTGAGGCTAGCAGCCCCTTGCAGTCTTTATCTTCTCTGTGGTTTTCTGTCCTAGTTTGCTTTCTGTTGTGATAAACACCATGACCCAAAGCACTTGGGATGGGGGAGGGTTGATTTGGCCTATAGATCACAGTCAGTCACTGACAGGGCTTGAGGTGGGGAGGGTCGGGGCAGAAGCCTGTGTAGGTAGTTACTTGAGACTGGTGGTTACAGGGAGGGTGGTGCCCATGTGGGAAGGAGGGAAGCTGGGTCGCATGTGGTAACATTAGCTCCACTGCAGGGTGGGAGGTATTGATTGTGAAGCCACACAGGTCTGGCTCCATAACCTGACTGTGACCCAAATCAGTGGTCATTTGCTTATTCAGGCCAGAAACCAGCAAGATCAAGAGTTTAATTTTGGGGCACTGGAGAGATGGCTCAGTGGTTAGAGCACTGGCTGCTCTTGCAGAGGACCTGGGTTTGGTTCTCAGCACCCACATGGTGGCTAACAACCATCCATAACTCCAGTTCCAGGGGATCTGTTCCAGGGGATTTAATGCCCTCTTCTGATCTCCATGGGTATTGTGTGCACAGCTACACTTACATGCATGCATACACGTAGAAATAATAAAATAAAGTAATAAAAAAAAGAGTTGAATTTCTACAGCAAGACTGTGGTACTGGCATCTCCTGATGAAGGACCTTCAGCTCCAGGGTGAAATACATGATCAAGGTCAGAACTACCCTCTTGTGGTGAGAGAGGAGCTGCTATGGGCCATGGACCTCTAAACCTCATCTCCATGTGGTAACGCAGAATCCTGGAGGCTCTCCTATAAGGAGGAGGCACCTCTACACAGCTGGCCTGGCCAACATCAGCCACCCCTACACCCCATTGCCCATGCTTCAAGGCTCCATATCCCAGACAGATGAAACAAACACATCTCCAAGTGCCGTGGTATCTTGAAGCTGAGTCTGGAACTTGAGAAAAATCACTGCTTTTTAACAATGGGTCCTCGGAGACATCTATGTGGTTTGGAGACATCTTAGAGAGTCGTCTTCTTCCCAGGCACCCCACCACACTCCCTCCCTGCCTTCCACTTCCAGAACAGCTTCCACAGAGTGCCCTTCCTCACCTACAAATGATGCCCACCTGGAACTTTCCATAGTAGGGTAAGAAGAAGGAAAAGAAAGAGGAGGAGGAGGGGACTGGAAGAGGAGGACTAGGAAGACGAGGAGGGAGGAGACTTTCACCCTAGTCACTGCCCGTCTACCAGGACCTCTGAACCAGGGCCCCAGCTTGGCCGGGTGTGCTGAGGACTCCCTGTGATTCTTAGGTTGTACGAAGGACCCAAGAGGCACGGAGAAGTGGAAACTGAATTGGCCTCATAAGCTGTGTTCCAGGTTGAACAGCATCTCCTAAACTAAAGGGATTATTTAGAAATTGCCTTTGGAGATGGAATGAGTGAGTGAAAATGAGAAAGTTTATGCTGGCCGTAGGCCCAATGATGAACGTCGTCATAGGAGGGAAGCTGAACACAGGCAGAGAAGCAGGAGGCCACGTGCAGACAGAGGCAGAGACAGGAGGGATGCAGCCATGAGCCAGGGACACCTGGAGCCCCTAGGGGCTGGAAGAGGGGCAGGAAGGAGCCTCCTAGAGCCCTAAGAGGGCAGTGACCTTGCTGACACCTTGGTTTTGGGTTGCTTCCCTCTAGACTACAGGGTAAGAACTCTGTGCTGTGTTCAGGACTTGTTCCACAGCCTACTTGTCTGGCTCCCGCCTCCCCCATCCTTGTGAAGTGGGATTTGCTTCTAGAAGTTGAAATTGTGGAATGGCCATGCATGTTGTCACTCTAGGTATGAGGTGACTCTCCTGGCCATGCTAGGCATTCAGGCCAACCCTTCTGGGTCTTCCCAGAGTGCAGAAATGTGTGCGAAGAATCCCTCATGGTCTCTTCCTCCTCCCTGGCCTCATGGGCAGAGGTGACTGGTCAGGAGCAGGTGTGGTCTTCAGGCAAAATAGCAAGACAGGGAAAATCAAGGGGACAAGACAGGGAAAATTTGAGGGAATGAAGCCCCTCACCCTGGGGCCTAGTTAGCTTTTGCTGCCCAATGAGTGTCAAGGAACTTCAACACAACCGATTAAAGCCAAATTGTCTACCAAGATAATGTGCATTTTCCTAAAGACACGTCAGACAAAACAGCAAACCATCTTTGTTTCGCATGAGCACACTACGTGAGGAACATACATGGACACACCTGTGTCTTTCCACAAAGGCAGAATTTATTGGATAGCAATAAGTTCACAAACTGTGCAGGTTTTATTAGCTGCAATGTGCTAAGTGCCCTGATTTCCCTCGATAGCCGGAAGGAGCAAACATGGGTTCTTTCATTCCAATCTTAGTTGCTAATATTAACCCTCAGAGCACCCATTATGCATTACACAGTAAACATATCTCTATCATCTATCTATCTATCTATCTATCTATCTATCTATCTATCTATCTATCTATCTATCTATCTATTATCTATCTATCTATCTATCTATCTATCTATCATCTATCTATCTATCTATCTATCTATCTATCTATCTATCTATCATCTATCATCTATCATCTATCATCTATCTATTTACAGAATGGATTAAAAAAGCTGATGAGACTGTACTGCAGAGTTCAAGGAGTTCAGGGGCCCGAGAACAGAGGCAGAGAGCCAAGAGATGCTGAGGGAGATAAGACATTAACAACCCAGCTGGAGAGCAGCTGGAGGCAGGGATGCCAGGGACTGAGTAGGGCTGCAGGGGCATAGAATGGAGGGGGCAAGGTGCAGGACCAGATCCAGATAGCTGGGTAGATGGACTGATGGTGGTTCAAGCAGGCTGCATCAGCAGTGGGGACAGCCCCCGGGACACTCAGGCATTTCTGCCTCTCGCCTCTTCACACACACACTGGTGGGCAGATGATAGGTCAGTGGGGCTGTCTCAACCATCAAAGTGTTAGGTGTCCTTCCTTTATGGGGTCCAGGTGAGGGTGTTGCCCCTCTCCTTGGTCTGGTGTGTTTGGTATGTTCTTGGACCTGGTTTATTTTTTATATGATTTTGTACTCTCAATGTACTTGGATAGTTCCGACCTGCTTTGGTAAGTTTCTAGGTGGTCCTTGTGGGGGTTTGAATGAGAAATGTCCCCCATGGACTTGAGTATTTGAACACTTAGGCCCCAGTTGGTGGTGCTGTTTGGGGAGGTTATGGATCCTTTAGGAGGTGGAGCCTTGCTGGAGGAAGTTTGTCACTGGAGGTGGGCTTTGAGGGTTTATAGCTTACCCCACTTCCTGTTCTCTCTCTTTCTTTCTCTCTCTCTCTCTCTGTCTCTCTGCTTACTGTGTATAGACAAAATGTAAACAGCCAGCTTCCTGTTCCTGCCACTGTGCCACACCTCCCCCACCAGGATGGACTCTCTATCCCTCTGGAACTATAAGCCAAAACTAATGCTTTCTTCTTCAAGTTGCTTTTGGCCATGATGTTTTATCATAGCAACTGAAAGGTAACTAATACATACCGTTTACATACTTGTAGGAGTAAGTTATCAGTCTGGACCTCATGGGTGGTGCTGGACACATGCCAGGTCATCCTGCCTCTGCCCTTCTCGAAATGGAGCCAAGTGCTGCCTCACAGCCTGAAAGCCACTATGCTGTGGAGCGACCAGACTAGGGCACAGCCCAGTCCCAGTGTGAGCTGTGAGAGGACTATCTCCTTGAGTCTTTCTGCATCAGCACTCCTCTGTCATCCCTGAGTCCAAACATCACCTTGCCATTCCAGTTACAAAAGAAAATTCTTTTTATCAGTCCTCTCCTACTATGTGCGTCCCAGTGATTGAACTGTGGTCATTAGGCTTGGTGGCAAGCGCCTTTACCTGCTGAGTCATCTCACCAGCCAGGAAATTAAGGTAAGAGAAGGAAACCAATTCATAGAGTTTTACCTAATTTTTAAAGTTTATTTAAATTTTAAGCTCTGTTTAATCTTTTTAAAAAAAATTTTATTTCACAGTGTGGGTGTATTGTCTGCATGTATGTAAATGCACCTGTGTCATGCAATGCCCGTGGAGGCCAGAAGAGGGCATCAGATTCCCTGGAACTAGCATTATGGATAGTTGTTAGCTGCCATGTTGGTGCTGGGATTTGAACCTGGGTCCTCTGCAAGAGCAGCCAGTGCTCGTAACTGTTTTTTTTTAATTTTATTTTTTAATTTTATGTGTATTCGTGTATTGCCTGCATGTAGGTAAGTGCATCTGTGTCATACAATGCCCACAGAGGTCAGAAGAGGCTGTTGGATCCCCTGGGACTGGAGTTATGGATAGTTGTTAGCTTCCATGTGGGTGCTGGGATTCGAACCTGGGTCTTATGCAAGAACAACCAGTGTTCTTAACCGTTGAGCCATCTCTCCAGCCCCTCGATGGTTTTTCGTTTTGTTTTGTTTTGTTTTGTAATTTTTAAAAATCTTTTTTTAATTGAATTTTTGTGCATTTCATAAAAAAATCTTAATCATTTTTATACCCCCCCAATCTGGACCCTCCCAATAACCCACCCCACTTGATTTCATGCATTCTGTCATATATGTGAAGGCCTATCAAGTCAACTTAGGGGACCCAGATGTCTCTCAGTGCAATTTCATCCACTGGGGTTTAGTCAGCCTTTCTAGAATCTCTCAAAAATCAACTCTCCCTCACCCAGAAGTAATCAGCTGCTGATAGTTCCCCTGCTAAGGTTGGGGCCTGCTGCCTTTTCCCCAGTTCTGTGCTGTGTTTTTGTCTGCTTGAGTTTGCACGGGTCTTGTGCATGCTGACTCCACTGCTGTAGGTTCATACGAGCAGGGTTCCAGGGTCTCTGCTTCCATATGGTCATCACCTCCCCTGGCTCTTACAATCTTTCCACCCCCTCTTCTGCAATGGTCCCTGAGCCCTGGGTGGATGAAGTTTAATATAGGAGTCCTGTCCACGGACCCACATTCTGCAGACTCTTATTCTCTATACTTTGGCCATTTGTGGCCTTTTCTGTTCATGGCCCTCTGTTGCATGAAGGATGTTTGATTTTTAAACCTTGTAAGTAACACGTTTTAAAGAATATAACCAAGAAAGCCACAGATCACATCGTAAAGGCCCCTAAGACCTGTGCCTGCGTGGGGCTTGTGTACTGCCCTTTTCCTGCATGAATCTAGATCTTCAGTAACTTTAACCTGGCTTGTTCTGAAGTCTTTTTTGCAACATAGTCAAGGGTCCAGCTTTACCTGAGCGGAGGGGCAAAGCTGGACTGGTCTCCCTGCCTCCAGTGACCCCCATCTGTTCTGGTCACTGCAGCCTGAGACAGGTCTAACCCTGCTTGCTTGATCGGGGCTGCTCTTTGGGGATCCATGTGTCCCCATGCCCTTGTTACTGGACTGCGGCCATCTGAAGGTAGACATCCATACCGGTCATTTGGGATCAAGCTCAGTAGGGCTGCTGACTGGTGTGCTCACATATGACACCATCCTTGGAGTGATCATCCCTGAGTGGAAGCTCGGTTGACCATTCTGGTGCCTGTGGGCTTCCAGAGCCCCGCTGCCTAGCATTGCCATGGCACTGTCTTCCTGGGTCAAGCTTTCTGTCCTGGAGTTTCTCCAGGAGGCTGGGTGATGCATTTGCAGGCATTTCGAGTCCATGACTTTGGCAGCCTGCAGCAGGAAGGGTGGCACCCGGTCATGGTCACTGGTATGGCCTGGAGCTTTCTCTACTGATCTCCTGGAATGCCCGTATTTTCCCTAAGACTGGAGGTAAGTAGTGTCTACCCATGATCAAATCCATGGGGTCAGGCTCCCGTGGGGCGGCGCTTGGAGGCCAGGCTTTGGCTGTGTGCTGGTGTTTCTTTTGACGCCCCTGGTTACTATCACTCTGACCCTGTGTGGCCCTTCTTGCAAGCTCTGTTGTGACCCTCACCCACCTCCCAAGTTAGCTGAATTGCACTGGCTTGGAGGACCTCAGCATGCTGATCTCAGAGGCTAGAGCTGAGTGTGGGCCACTCTGAGAAGCCAGCTGCAGCGACCCTGCCCCAGGGAACTGGACTGCTGAGGGCTGTGTACAGACCCTCTGCTTCCTCCCCTTTCCTCCTACTGACACCCCCCACTCCCCCCACCCCCGGTTCCAGACACTGTTCCTTTGGGTGAAGCTGAAAACTGCTCTCAGAAGCTCGCAGTTTCTAGAGGCAAACGGGTTTGGTGACAGCGTCCTTAGGGGAACAAACCCCAGGGGGCTTCCTGGAGAGGTTGGAAGAGGTTTCTTTCCTCTTTCACCCAAAAGACAGATCACTCAAGGAGGCAAAGGGACAGGTCTGCTTCCCTTGGGGTCCTCACATTCACCCCTAAGTTCTGACTGAAACATGCCTGGACCCACCAGGCCACCTGCTTGGAGCTACCATAAAAGCTAGGGGGAGAGGGTGGGAGGGGGCCAGGCAGACGGGGTGAGGGAGGTGGGAGGCAGAGTTTGCGGGTTTGGAGTGAGGTACAGGTTTCTCCTTAGGCCTGAAGAAGCTGACTCTGTTATGTAACTAAAGATCATTTCTCAGAACAAGCTGTGAAATTCTCTTCCACAAACCTGTCTCCATAAATCTGAAAGGCATGTTCTCCGCAGGCCCAAACTATACAGACTCAGGGCCCAGGCTATTAAAATCATAATGGAGGGAGGGGCCAAGAAGCTACCTGAGGTAGGGCTGAGGCACGGGGCAGTGGTAGTAGGGGCTAGACCTGGAATGCAGAAGAGCCTCAGGCCCTTACAGAAGGCAGGGAGAAAACACCCCCTGTTTGAGACACCCCAAGCACCACAGGCTGAGGGTCAGTCCCTCTATCATCATGAATCATTGCCAAACTGGGGTTCCTATGCCCCATCCATGGGTTAATTTTCTATAGGTTCCACTCCCTAAGGAAAGACCTTACCTACATTTACCCACTGGCAGCTAGGGATCTTGCATTGAACACAGAAAGAGAATGAGGCCACCCCCACCCTGAGCCCACCCCACCCACCTCCAGCTGTTCAGCCAGCTGGAAGCTCACATGGACCTGTGCTTTAGCTTTTCCTGTGACTTCGTTTCTTAGGCACCAACAGTTACTTCAGAGACCTGGGAGATCCACTCACTCTGCACCTGCCCCAGAGCTTCTCCAGCTTCCAGGAGGGAGAGGCTCAACGTCCAGTCCTCTGATCCTGCCTTGGCTTTTCTTGTGAGCAGCCCCATTCTGAAGCTACCTTGAATCCAACCACTGGTCACCTCCTTGGCAGCAAAGACTCTCTTGTCTCTCTGGAGACTGCAAAGAATTTTGGAATGCTGTGTCTGAGCCAAGGGCAGAGGCCAACTACGTGTTTCACTGTAGCACAGCACTCATGAAGGGTATCTCTGCCAGCAACGAGGTCAGTGCCTCACCCACATCTGCACTTCCTTTGGGTCAGTTTCCACCCACCCCATCCAGCCCTCTGTCCCATCCACACAGGCCATTACCTCATCCATCCCTCTGTCCCATCTACACAGGCCATCACCCTGTTCAGTTCTCTTTCCACAGGCCATCACCCCATCCAGCCCTCCACACACAGGCCATCACCCTGTCCAGTTCTCCCTCCACAGGTCATCACCCCATCCAGCCCTCCACACACAGGCCATCACCCTGTCCAGTTCTCCCTCCACAGGTCATCACCCCATCCAGCCCTCCACACACAGGCCATCACCCTGTCCAGTTCTCCCTCCACAGGCCATCACCCCATCCAGCCCTCCACACACAGGCCATCACCCTGTCCAGTTCTCCCTCCACAGGCCATCACCCCATCCAGCCCTCCACACACAGGCCATCACCCTGTCCAGTTCTCCCTCCACAGGCCATCACCCCATCCAGCCCTCCACACACAGGCCATCACCCTGTCCAGTTCTCCCTCCACAGGCCATCACCCCATCCAGCCCTCCACACACAGGCCATCACCCTGTCCAGTTCTCCCTCCACAGGCCATCACCCCATCCAGCCCTCCACACACAGGCCATCACCCTGTCCAGTTCTCCCTCCACAGGCCATCACCCCATCCAGCCCTCCACACACAGGCCATCACCCTGTCCAGTTCTCCCTCCACAGGCCATCACCCCATCCAGCCCTCCACACACAGGCCATCACCCTGTCCAGTTCTCCCTCCACAGGCCATCACCCCATCCAGCCCTCCACACACAGGCCATCACCCTGTCCAGTTCTCCCTCCACAGGCCATCACCCCATCCAGCCCTCCACACACAGGCCATCACCCTGTCCAGTTCTCCCTCCACAGGCCATCACCCCATCCAGCCCTCCACACACAGGCCATCACCCTGTCCAGTTCTCCCTCCACAGGCCATCACCCCATCCAGCCCTCCACACACAGGCCATCACCCCATCCAGTCCTCCACACACAGGTCATCACCCCATCCAGCCCTCTGTCCCCTCCACTGGCCACCAGGCAGCTTTTCTGAAAGGCAAGTGTGACCATAGCCACCTCTTTGGAGTCTGCACTCAAGTCCCTGTGAAGGCAGACATCCAGCACTCGGTTCAGACCAGCCCTCCCCATCCTTCCCACCCTGCTGCTCCACTCTGGCCGTAGTCCCCAAGCATGTTGATTTTCATGTCCAGTCACTTACCTGCTTGGTTGATTGTACAAGATGTCTCTGTCCCCCGTGCTCACTGACAGGCCCAGAGCAGACCTCAGGAGGAGCTGAGTGAGTGGAGGAGCAAAGAGGACAGAGAGGAGCCCAGGGAGGAGGCTCCTGGTGGTGTAACGGAGATGAGGGACCTGCCGAGACCAGAAGGCGGGGACGTGTGTGGGTCAGCCGTCCTAGGACATGGTGACTCCTGTGTGAGTGCTGCCACTGCACCCTCCGTCCTCCGTAGCTGGGCATTTGTGGAGCCAGGACCTGCCCGTGATCCTGTTTTTCCCAACGTGCTCTACTTCTGCACAGCATCAAGTAGTCGGGATGGCCCTCGGTCATCCCGGGGAACCCCTGGTCTGGTGCGTGTTGGGGGAGCAGAGGGCAAGTCACCCAGGAGTAAGAAGCCAGCTGTGCGGAGCCAGGAGATGCCTGGAAGCAGCTGAGGGCTCAAGGGAGCCTGGAAGGAGGGGGTTGCTGGCAGGGTGCAGGGTTGTTAAGTAAAGTCTCTAGTGGGCAGAGAAGCTGACTCTAGTTCAATTTTAAGAAAGGCCTTAAATGCATTTACAACTGACAACAGCTACTGCTCCAGGGGAGACATGATCCTGTGGTGTTCAGGACACAACTGTCATTCAGTATGTGGGAGCCAGCTCGTGGCACAGAGAGGCTGGCCAGCCACCAACCAAGATGCATCTAAGACAGGATGGCATCTAATCACAGCTCAGCTTACCTCAGAGGCAGGAAAGGAGGGAGAAGCTGGCAAAATGACAGCTCCATCCAGCCGTTGGCCGCTCCGTGAGGTGTCAACATGCTGGTGTAGGTGCTGAGTAAGCAGCCACAGAAGCTGCAGCCATCACCAAAGCTGCTCTCAGGCCCCTCGGACACACACAGACACCAGTGAACAGTGTGAAGAGCGGACCGTGGTCCAAACACTGCAGACTCGGGACTAGGAAGAGGAGGTTTCTGAGCACAGAGCGTCAGGACCAGGGCTGCCTCATAATGGCACCTAGTGCAGTTACCAGTGTGGAAATGTCCTGGATGCCAATGTGCCTTAGCTGGGCAACAGCCTCCAATGAAACAGAGAACAAGAAAAACTCGCAAGAGGAAAGGGAAACAGCACAATTATAACTGGAAGTTTCAAGGCTTGACTCTCAAACGCTGCAACCAGCAACAGGAAATTCATCAAGGGCGGAGAACACTGGCCAGCACCATCCACCCACGAGAGTTCTGGTGGAGTTTGAAGACACTCTGCAGCAGCTGCACAGAGCACTGACCATGACAGGCTGGGTTCTGAGTCCCAAAGCAAGACTTAAGAATTTAAAATGACTCAAATAATTTCAAGTGTGTTCTCTGTCTACCATGGATTAAATGAGAAATCAGTTTCAGCAGCAGAGGGTATTGGGAAGATCCTCAAATATTTGTTAAACAACCAACACACTTCCACACTGCCGTCAGGGAGGGAGGGGGAGGAAGATTAGAATGGATTTTGAATGGAGTAACAGAAATGTATGGGCTGGAACTTTATCTGGAAGGAATTCTTTAGCAATAAAATCTTTGTGATTAGAAAAGGAGATGGGGGCTGGGGAGCCGAGGAGCTGAGGAGCTGAGGTGTTGGAAGAAGGCACCAGACTGAAGGTACAGTCAGAGACTGAAGTAGAGCTTGGAGTCTCAGAAAAAGACATCATCAGGGCAGTCAGCTGAGGGGGGGGCAGGACGCAGGCCCGAGTCCAGCTTCCCTGAGGTCCCAGGAACACCTGGTGGCACTGATGGGCAGTGATCCTGCTACGGCCCATTCTGATTTTGTTCAAGAACAACTTGTACCTCAACGCAAAGGTCAAGACACCAACAGGTCTACTCCTCTGCACCCCACACCCGTCCCACCATATCTTTAGAAGAACTATGTCATTTTTGTCCTGGTTTGTGTGTGAAATGTCCCCAACAGGCTTCTCGTGTTGACATTTGGTCCCTAGTGGGTGGTGCTGTTTTGGAAGGCTGGCGAAATTTTAGACTCAGTCATAGGGATGGTATTTATAAGTTATAGTCCTGCCCAGGTTCCATCCATCTGATCTGCTTCCTGACTGTGATCATGTGACCTCATGCTCCCACTGGCATGTGTCATGATGGAGTGAGACCCTTTCAAACTGTGAGCCCAAACAAGCCCTTTCTCCTGCAAGAATGCTTCTGTCAGGTGTGGTCCCAGAGATGTGACAAGTGGTCACCTGCCTTCCTTACTTGAATCTGTACTTTGCACATTTCCAGACCTCATGACTATTTCATCAGTTCTGGAGTAAGGAGATTTTGACCTCATTTCCGACATTCTCCGGTGTTGGATGAGAACGAGCCTTCTTCACCACACTTCTCTCCACCCTCTTCAGATTTGTCTGACCTCAACAAGGTGGAAGGAGAGAACTGTCTCCTCAGGGTTGTTCTCTGACCCCTGTACAGGTGCCGTGGTACATGCACACTCCCTTACACACACATCATAGGCACATAATAGCAGCACATAAAAAATGAGCCAGGTGTGGTGGCCCAAACCTTTAATCCGGCACTTGGGAGGCGGAAGCAGGTGGATCTCTGGTCTTGTTTTTTTAAACTTTTATTTATTATTTTTATTTTATGTGTATGTGTGTATTGCCTGCACATAGGTAAGTGCACCTGTGTCATGTTAGCTGCCATGTGGGTGCTGGTTTTCGAACCCGGGTCTTTTGCAAGAACAACCATGTTCTTAACTGCTGAGCCATCTCTCCAGCCCCTGGGTCTCTGGTCTTGTGTGTGCTGTACACGAAGGGTGCTCAGCTTCACCGGCACGAGGAAGAAATGCAGATACTAACTACAGCCGCTGCCCCCCTCTCCCACTTGACTCCTGTCCTTTCTACGTATATATGTCAGCATCTCCAGGGAAGCAGACCCAGGTGTGTGTTTCTGTATACTGCCCGTAAATACATTAATATGCATTCACATTAAGAGGTTTAAGGAGTTGGGGGCTAGAGAGATGCCTCAGCAGTTAAGAACACTGATTGTTCTTGCAGAAGACCTGGGGTCGAATCCCAGCACCCACATGGCAGCTAACAACTGTCTGGAGCTCCAGTCCCAGGGGATCCGACAGCCTCTTCTGACCTCCTCGGGCACTGCACAACACGGTTGCACTTACCTACATGCAGGCAATTCATGCATGCGCATAGAATAAAAAAAAAGAGAGAGGTTTAAGGAACTGGGGATGAGGGCTAGAGATATGGCTTTGTGGTTAAGAGTATTTGCTGCTCTTGCAGAGGACCCCAGTTTGATTTCCAACACCCACGTGGTGGTTCACAACTGCCTGTAACTTCAGTTCTGGGGCAAACCAATGCCCTCTTCTGGCCTCCACCGGCATTTCACAAGTGGCATGTACATACAAATACATAAAAAAATCTTTAAAAACAAGACAAAACATCGTGCAGATGCAGTGAGAGACTGGAATGGCACCGCCAGCCAGCAAACCTGGGCAGAGCTTGGTGCTGAGGCTGTAGGCAGAACTTTGTCAGAGACTTTCCATAGACTGGGGAGGCCCATGTACACAGTCCAGGGGAATCTGCTGTGGTCAAAGTTAGCTGTGACATTAAGAACATCTGCAGAGACCCCCAGTGTCACTCAAATGAGGGACTAGATAATGGCAGACATGTCTGGTCAAGTTGAAACATGGGACCACCCAGCACAACAGTCAAGATTTTTCCTCAAAAAACAAAAACAAACAAAAAACCTCCCAACAGAGACAATGGACTATGGTCTTTCTAGAATCTTTGGAAATGCTCATGTTACCCATGGGTGCTGTGAGCCCCTCCTGTTCCTGTCATCTCATCTTCCTTTGCTTAGTCTGCTGCAGCACAGTCTGGGGACCATTCTGACATGCAGAGGACACAGACAGTCTTCTTTGGTTGGGGTTCTGACACTGTGGGGGTACACTTCCCAGTTCTAGCTTGAGGACTTGGAGTCTTTCCATGAAGACACTTGGCTTGCCCTGGGGAAGGTTGTTGTAAATCCACCTCAGATCCTCTCCTTTTCACTTTGTCCAACCCTCCAGAACTTTCTGAACCTTTTGGTTAGCTGCTGAGATTCCCAAGATGTGCCCAGTGGTTTATGTCTAGGCTGTGTTCCTGGTTCCTGTCCCCAGATGCTGGACAGCTCCCTAAGTCTGTTGTCCAACCTGGGCTGGGCCTGGATCTCAGGTTGTGCTGATGGGGTCTCCTAGGCTGGTTAGTTTCCAGGCTGCCCTGGTGATGTTCTTTCTAGATGTTTTCTCTTGCTTCATGGTAGTGACACTGCAAGTCTTGGCACAGTTATTACTTTCTAAGCCACCAGCACAGAAAGCTCTGTCTGGCTTTCTTTGGAGTCTCTTTACTGGTCCTCTGGCTCTGCCGTCCCTTCAGGTTGGGGATCAGCATGCTTCTCTGAGGCTAACTGGGACCCCTCTACAGTTTTCAGGCCCTGCTAAGAGAGGACATCAGTGTGGCGGGCAAGGAGCTGGGGGACGGCAATATGCATCTCCAGAGTCCTTCTGCCTGGGCCAGGTCTAGGTTGCTGGGCACAAGGCTGGAGAGGGCACAGGGAGGGAGCCGTTTTCCCCAAGTTGACCATCTCAGACTCAGTTTCTCCAGACGTCAAAGACTAGTGACCATGCTGCTTTGGGAGATGGTGGAAGGGGCCTGGGGTCCACCTCCATCTCTGCACTCACCCTGGCTCCTCTACCTGAGAGTCTATGTCCCCTTGGGCCACAGACTGGCTTTTCTCCACTCTTGCCTCCCTCCCACGCTGGTCTCCCAGATTGGCTGCCTCCAGCCGTTTCCTTCGTGGACCCTAGGCAGGGGAGGGAGGGGAGTCCAGGACCTAGATGTCTGTGGCTGGCTTCTCTGGTACAGTCCTGGTGGGCAGATGTGGTACCCAGCTACCCTGTGCACCTGCCCTGCCTTCTCTCCCTAGTCACTCTTCTACCCTCCACCCCCCCAATCCCACCCTTGCAAATTGACCACACTTGCCAGTCAGGCTCTGGGGCAGACCTCCCCCTCTGTGGGGTTCTGGAGGGGCCAGTGGTATATCCAGCCCCTGAGTTTACTAGGGAGTTTACTGGACATTTCTGAGGCTCCTCACAGGGGAGGATAATGGTTAGGTCCCCTGGGCTGTGAGCATAGAGTATCTCGCCACAGGACTGGGGAGCTCCTGGAGCTCCAGCCCCATGTTCTCCGAGGATACTTGTCTTATCCCTGTTCTGTGGGGAACCTCACATCCATGGTGTGCAAACCTGGCTGTGGAAGCCCCTCGATGCCCGTGGTACCACCTTGGCCCTGCGCTGAAGCTCCTAAGCTCCTACAGAACCCCGATTCTGTTTTGCTCCAGGCACTGCCTTCCGTTTCCATGGCCCTGTCTTACTCCAAAGCCAACCTGCATCCGTCTTGTCCCCTGGGATGTGGCGCAGGCAGCCCCTCCTGTGTGTGATTCACACTCGTCCTGGGGGACAGAGCTGTCGCCGAATGATTCACCCCATCAAATGTGCAACATTTGTCAGTCTTCTCACCCGTTGCTATTTTTGAAACCCTGTCCTTTCATTTCCGTAGTCACTCAAGCCGGCTAGAACTTTTAACTCCCTCTCCTGTGGATTTGACACATGTTGAAAGAATAGAGCTAAAGATGTGCGTTAAACTCAAAGCTAGATGCAGATGAACATTCAGAGCAAACCTCAAATGGTGGCAGCTGCATGTCCCCCATTGTCACTTGTGTGCCGGGGCTGGACATGGCAGGGCAGGGTCAGGACACCAGGCACAGGTTTCTCAGATCCATGGAAGCCGGGCATTGAGAGTCCAGGCTTGACCGGCACAGCTTCATGTCTCTGAAGGGACCGCTTCTCACAGACCGCCATGTGGACACAGGGCTCTTTTCAAGCAAAGGTGTGCTGTGTTCTGAAACACTGTTCATTCTGTGAGAGCCCCTGGCCTTGGTGGTGGCCGTGGCCATGGCAGTGGGTGACGGCAGGCAGGCACCATGGCCTCTACCACTCTGTTCTCCTTAGGCCTGAGAAAAACAGGGCACGCACCCTGTGTATTACACAGCCAAGCTACATGGGACTTAGAACTTGGGGCTCAGAGCCCCTGACTGGGAGGACAGGGAGTCTCTGAGGGAGAAAGGGAAGGGATTATTTATTTATCATCTTGGTTCAAGTGCGTTGGCAACAAAAATGGCCATTATGTGGCTCCACGTAACTTTTTTTAAGGGGAAAAAAGAAAACATTTTGTTCAGTAATTGTCCCTGAGTGGGGCCTGGCCTACCAGTGGTTTAGCTGTAGGGAGAGTCTGGCACAGGTACAGGACTTAGGATGCTCCAGTGTGAAGAAAGATTCTCTCCAAGGCTCAGGACCAGCTGAACAACCTGACAGGACTCACTTACTGCCTGTTAAGGGGTCTCATCATTTGTGGGCATCACGGTTCATTTTTGTCAGGGCTGATTAGCTAGGGACTATGGGCCTGTAAGATGGAGTCGAGCATTCTTAAGGCCAATGGCCTTGTGGCTGTCTTCATGCTAGAGTGCCGCATGACTCATGCATGGGGATGCCAGGGTGACCAGACCTGCATGTCCCACTGTGTGGAGACATGGTGTACTCAGTGTGGACAGTAGTAGTTCAGCATCCATGTAAAGCTGGGCTGTAAAGGTAGTGCTGGGGGCAGAGACGGGGGACCCTGGGTGTTGGGAACTGAACCTAGGTCCTCTGCAAGGGCAGTGCATGCCCTTAACTACTGAGTCATCTACCCAAGCCCAGATTTAATTTAAAAAGTTTTAATATGTGTGTCTGTGTGTGGGTATGTGCATGTGAGTGTAGGTATCTGAGGAGGCCAGAAGAGTGTGCTGAGTCCTTTCAACTTGGAGTTGTAGGCAGTTGTAAGCCTGGCTGGTGGTGCTGGGAACTAAACTAAGGTCTCTACAAGAGCAGTACTCACTCCTAACTGCTGAGCCCTATCTTCAGACAGGATAGAAAGACAGGGAACATTATGGGGATGTGAAAAGGGAAAGAAGCTCCTCATCCTGGAGTCTGGTTGAAGTCTCTTGCCAACTTTGAGTCAATTCCAGCACAACGGACAGCATTTGCTGCAATGGCCGCAGTCAGAGAGATAACATATCTTTCATATACAGATTATTTTATCTTAAAATAGCAATGAACCAGGCTTAAGACTTGAATGTTTATAATCATGGGTGGGAACTCATTACTGTCCCTGGGCATTTCCTGGGAATCTCAAACGAGGCCATTACATTCGTTTACAGTAAAGATCTTCCACTTTCCTGAACCCCTGTGATTATCCACTGTAATCCTGTCAGGCACCACCCAGGAACCATTCCTGCTCTCAGGTTCCTTAGCAGCCCTTGGAAAGCAACCACCGTGAAATTCACCACAATCCTGTGTATAACTCTTGTAAAGACAGTGAAGCGGACTGTCTCCCTGAGAAGCCCACACCACCCTCTTGGAGGAGTTATTATTATTTTTTTTCAAAAGTTCCCTTCCTTCTATTAATTCTTATGCTTAAATTTTACATTGAAAAATCTCACCAGTCGTGGTGGTGCACGCCTTTAATCCCAGCACTCGGGAGGCAGAGGCAGGTGGATCTCTATGAGTTCAAGGCCAGCCTGGTCTACATAGTGAGTTCCAGGACAGCTGGGGCTACAGGGAGACCCTGTCTCAAGAAGACCAAAAAAAAAAATCTCTTTTAGGGCCTGAAGAGATGGCTCAGCAGTTAAGAGCACTTACTGCTCTCCCAGAGAAGTCAGGTTTGGTTCTTAGCTGTCATATGGCAGTGAACACCTGTCCTTCATTCCAGTTCCAGGGGATCTGATGCCTTCTTCTTGCCTCTGCATACACCAGGCATGCACATGGTGCACTTACACACAAGCAGGCAAAATATTCATACACATAAAACAGAAATAAATAAAATCTCTGCTTCCTGGCTGTAAGGAAGTGAGCAGCTTCCTTGGCCACATCCATAATGGACAGTGTTGTCACAGGCCCAAAGCACTCAGCTAACAGACAGCCTGACTCTTCCAAACCATGGGTCTAAATAAGCCTAGATGAACCTTTCCCCCTCCTAAGTTGATTGTCTCAGGTGCTTTGTTACAGGATCAGAATGCTGACTAACACAGGGAGAGACCATCTCTGCGGCAAGTGTCTCCACACAATCTCTGACTCCTGGAGCTGAGGATTCTGCATCTTGACAACAGTGCTGTCCCCTCTGCCAGCTGCCGCAAGTCTGGTCCTGTGTGTTGTAAGGGTGCCGTTGTTGTAGGTGCAGGCGTTGAAGTCCAAGGGCACCTGCTGAGATTTCCGGATTCTTGTGTTCACACAGAACAAAGGATTAGACCAGGGACACAGTGATAGAAATAGAGATAGTTTATTAAGGAAGAGAAGGGAAATGTGTTCCTGTGAATGGGAGCTGACTAGAGAGGCTCAGGCAGTCTGGATCCCAGCATTAGGACCTCACAGGTCATTTACACAGCCCTGCCTCCTCCCAGTTGTATCTTTTAACACATGCTCTGTCCTTTGTCCGTGGCTCTGGTGGGCAGGGTCCGCAGTCTTTCTGCCAGCTTGTCCCTGGCATATGTTAATCTTTAGGTCTGTTTCTCCAGGCCCCATTCTCCTGCCACACTGCCAGCTACCAGGATGCCTTTTCTGGAAACTTCAGTATGGAGGCTTCATTAACATAATGGAGCAGAGGTGTGCCATGCCTCCCAGTCCTCTGCCTTTTCTAGCCTGGCACAGAACACAGATTCGACTTTTGAATCCTGGCTACGTGACTGCTAGAATTCATGTCACTGCCCTGTGCCTCAGTTTCTTCATCTGCTCAGCAAGAGGTGGCAGTCTCCAGGCAAGGTGTCAAAGGGGCAAGCTCTGCAGCCAAGCTCTCTGCTGTCATCCTGAGGTTCAGGGCCCAGCACCTGGGGCTACAAGACTGCCCCCCTCAAACTGACAATAGGCTAATACTGTGGGGTGACTTCACTCTGCTCAGCCATTTAACTAGAACTCACCCAGCATTTTGCCTTTCAGCGGCTTAGTTTCTGAGGAGTTAAATTGATAACGCATTCTTTTGGTGATGGCTGAGCTTTCTAGGCTGAAGCCAGTGTCCTGTCCACCGGCTCCTGGCTGATGTGGATGCCAATGTCATGATGTGAAGCCTCAAGGCCCAGCGTCGGAGGGCCGGCCTGCCTGAAGGTGGTGACTCAGGGCCGGCTGAGAACCGGCGTGACTCGGGGACCAGCAGGAGGGTGGCTGTCCTCCTCAGCACAGTACTGTTCTCTTCTGACCCTGGGAAGCCGGCTGAGCTACGCTGACGATTAACAGTATGCCAGTTTTTCCATTGACACAGCTGATTCTGGAGGAGTGGAAATTGGCAGGCTTGGGTTTGAGTCCTGTTCCCACCAGGTGGCAGCTGTGAACCACCTCTTGCAGCCTCAGTTTCCTACCTGTGAAGTGGGATGGTCACCAGTCACCTTGCAGACATGTACAGAGTTTAGTAAGGCATTCCCAGAGAGGATCCTTCACAGAGCAGGGGCTGTGTTCCTTAGTTTCCTTGGCCGTAGGTGCTGTTTTTACCCTAAGCAACTGGCAGAGGCATGGGGGTGGTGGTGGGGGGCTCTGTGGCAGGTGCTCTGCTGCAGGAAGAGAGTGTAAGGAACAGTCTCAGGTGTAGGAATGTGGCTCCAACACCACCAGAAAGGAAAACTAATGAATGGGTAGGCTTGCAGCCCCAGCTGCTCTGGGCTGTCGGGTGACTGCTTTCTTCCAGCTGTGGGACAGTTGTGGGTGGAGGGAGCTGAACGCTGGCCTCCAAAGCCTACCATGTCCTGGGGCTGAATCTGTGTGTGTGGCCTGTTTGGTGCATGACTCTTTGCAGCTAGGGTTGGGTTTGGTCCTTAAGATGAGCAGAATTCTAGACCGAGGGGTCCGTGGCTAAACACAATCCCAGTGTCCAGAAAAGAGGCAGAGGAAGGTCAGGCACACAGGTGGCCACTGGGAACAGTGTGTGTGATCATAAGCTAAGGAGGCCTACAGCCTCTGGGAGCTGGAAGAGGCAAAAAGGCTTGTTCCCTGTAGCTGCCACCCTCGCCCCCAGCACAGCCACCCACACCTCCATCTCAGACTTCCGTTCCAACACTGTGAGAGGATCCACAGCTGTTGATTGACACCCACAGTGTGAGGGCCTTTGTTAGAGACCCAGGACACACAGGTGGCCTTGAGGTGCATCTTCCTACAGTTGTTGGGGAGGTAAATGGCCCCCACAGGTTGTCCTCTAGCTTGGAGCCTTTTCCCAAGACCCTGCAGTTTGTCTTTGTAGGTAAGGCTTCTTCCTACCAGGGGGTTGACTGAAGCAGGAGAGATACCCAGGTCTCCAAATGTAAGAAAGCCTGTGACAAGACACCCAAGATAATCCCATAGGAGGAAAGATTTATTTTGAGTCTCAGCTCCTGCCCATGGTCAGTTGGGCTATTGCTTTGGGCCTGCACATTTTTGGGCTTTGAACACTAGTGGGAGCATGTCATAGAGGAACCTGCTTACCTCACGGCAGCCTGGAATCAAAGATGGAAAGGAAGGGTCGGCTTCTAATATACCATCCACAGCACGCCCTCCACTAACGTCGTTCCATCGGCCCCACCTTCTAGATGGTCCAACATCTTCTAATAGCAACACAGGCTGGGGGTAAAATTTTCAATACACGGAGGCAAAATCTAAGCTCCAAACTGTAACAGGATCCAATGCTATGCTGGCATGACCTGAGGGTGGGCACCTCCAAAAGTCTGTGTCCCATATGCCTCTCTTTTTTGATTTTTAATTTTATGGGTATGAATGTTTGTCTAGATGTAGTATGTGCAGCATGGTGTCAGCTACCTGGAGAGGGTAAAAGAGTTTCCCCGGATCCAGACTTACAGTTATGATGGTTACGAGTCACCATGTGGGTGCTGGAAACCCAGCACACGGCCTCTGAGAGAGCAGCAAGTGCTCTGAATCTTGAGCCGCCTCTCCAGCTCCCAAGTCCCTCTCTTGCTTCACCCTTGTTTTAGCTGTTTTCTGTTTTTCATGCCGTCCACCCATCCATCCAATTATATATCCCCTCATTCATCCACCTAACAGTCTATCCACCCATCTGCCAATCCACCGCACCACCCAATCCACTGCTTATCCAGATATCTAATCATTCACTCTTGTGTTGCCCAGGGTGTTTTCACTTGGGTCCTCCCTGACTGTCCCTGTCGCTGGCTCTGGCTGCTTGCTCCACCCTTGGGGTTTTGGTAAGAAAGAGAAGGAGTTGTGCCAACGCCTGACATTCTCTTGTCTCTCAGAAATTCCTCTTATGGCATGGTTTCTTTTGGCTCCCACGAGGCCAGGGCTCCTGACAAAATTGTCAGGCTTCAGTGCTTCCGTAAATGGGAGAGACTCCGAGTCTGAGCCGGGTGTGTGTTTGCCTTGGGCCTGCGCACAGCTCATAAAACGCTTTTGTCTCACGCTGCTGAGAACTTTCCCTTCCTCTCCACGCGGTGGTTCCTGTGGCCGCCGTGCCTCCGTTCCCACGAGAGGCCTGTTAGGGCCTGTCCCGGTTGCTGATGCTCTTCCCCAGACCCCTCTCTGTTCAAGGCAATACACTGGCTCAAGCTTGAGGCTCAGAGGACTCAAGTCCCTGCCAGTCACAGCTCTGTTCTGTTCTCTGAAGAAGATCCTCCTTCTACACTTTCTGACATTTATCAATTTATATGACCACACTCGCTGGCACACACAACCTGGGTCTTGCTCCAGGTTCCAGGGAGTGACAATTTAAGCAGGGGTGGGCGGTGGGGGGTGTCTCTGTGCTTGTGGAGCTAACGTCACCCTGAGGCCCTGGGGAGCCTATGCAAAGCTTCTCTGGCCTCTTCCTGCCCTCGAGGACTGCCCTTGGCATATGTATAACTTCCACTAGGCAGAATGATGGATTGGTGATCTGGGCTGGTGCTGCTGGCCAGACACTGTGAGCTCCTGGCAGAACACCCTTTGGAGAGTGCCCAGATCCTGGCCAGGTCTGAGTCCCATGTCCACTAGAATGGTGTACAGTGGCCGAGCCCCCCGCTTCATGTCTAATGACATGTGTCTGGTGACATTGAGCCATGGAGCGTCCATCAACACCGGCACAGAGGGAACACAGAAGCTGAACAGGAGCAGGGTTGGCCCTCTCTGCAAGAAGCAGAGGCCTCACACAGCCGTGTGTGTTCGAAATTGCCTAGGCATTTGCTGTCTTATTACAACACATTAGCTGTGCATGCTTGAAGATTCACAGTCCAGCATTTCATGCTAGAGTCGCAGGTGTAAGTGGCAGAGGGCTGCACTCCTCCCCAGCACACCCACGAAGGACACACGTGACAAGTGCTCAGCACTGAGCTAAGGCCGTGTGCTCCATAAGATCCCAAGTAGCTACACTTTCAGTTTACATTAGTTCGTTTATTAAGCATATACCAAGTAAAAGTCAAAGAACAGATAGCCAGCCTCAGACACAGAAGCAGCAGACAGATAGCAATACATCATCAAATCGGGCGTTCACAGCATCCAGCTGGAGCAGCTTAACTGAGGGAACAAACAGAGGTGATGTCATCACAATGGGGTGGGATTGGGGGAGCGGGGCTCAAAACATCCAGCAGAAATTGACTGGGGAAGTGGGGGCAGGCAGCTGGAGCTCCTGGATGGGCTTCCCCTGGCTGAACTTCCGGTTTCCAGTTCCCACCACAGGCGTTTCCCTACCATGGTAAGCAATCGTAACCTCTGTTGGAAATGACTTACCTTAAACTGTCCTCAAAGGCAATATTTTTAATGCCCTTAGATGTTTTGCTACTCTTTTCTCTCCGTGTCACAGACTTGAGGGGCAGGCAGCCTATCCTTGGGTAAGGGGCCTTGGAGGACACAAGACAAACATGCTTGAGCCTGAAATGGGGCAGGAAGCAGCCCCACTACAGAGCTAGCCTCTCAGTAAGCTCAAACAGCACCCGAGGATTTATCAGCGCAATATACATTCCCATGTGCTTGGGTCCTAAGCACCTGTACACCGTCCCAAATGGTCCCCTTGACATCATGAGATGGCTGCACTCGCTGCAAAGTGAGGTCCCACGGGGGCAGTAACAATGGTCGGGAGGCGGTGAGCCAGGCCAGAGCCAGTCCTCTCTTCTGTTTCACCTTGGGATGCTGGCTGCTGTCGGGAGTTAGGGACCGTTCCCCCTCTTGAGGAAGCTCCCTGCTGCAGGCACCCTCAGCTGCTCACCCAGGATTCACTGCCTCTGGGTTCTGTAAAACACCAAATGCTCAAGTTTCTGTCAATAAAGCCCCTCACATGTCAGTAAGACTAAATTCACTCGTCTTCCTAAGAGCAGGCACCTTGAAGACAATTTTTGAGTCTAAACTGAGTCTCAGAGAGGGACTTGCCCCTAAACTCAAGGCCTCAGACATTGGTTTGGGAATTTGTCCTGGGCATCCTAAAGTGTTTTTCTAAAATTCTTAAAAAATAATGCATGCTAAATTCACTCAAACTACCAAGTATGCCCACACTGGCACCCTTAGGAGGGCAGTGCGTCATGAATTCCCAAGTAGTGATGAGGGCTGGCTCAGAATAGGCCTGAGTCAAGGCTGTATGCAGGGTTGCCAGCCGCTGCTCACAGAGCGTGGCCTCCTGTCCCCAGTCCCCAGCTCCACCCAGATCAGCTCCTGGGGGGATGGGGTCCTGGTGCCCACCCTGCTCCTTGTCTCCAGGTGTCAGGTCTCTGGGCTCCTGCTTGGCCCTCAGTCTTCAGGCCCCTTATTGAAGCCCTCGCATCCCTCCGGAGTGCAGGGCACCTTGCCTCCCACCTCAGGCTCTGGAAGTTTCCTTGCTTTTGTCCTTGGTTCGTGCTGGGAAGCCAGAAGCAATGAGAGCTGTGTGCATGTGTGCATTCCCAGCTCTGTACACATGTGCATAGCATGTGGGCATGCATGTCTGTGACAGCCTTGTGTAGGATATGCACACATGGGTGCCTGCATGTACCACCACATAGGCTCAGTCAGGCACACATGCATGTGAGTGTGTGTGCGTGTGTGTGTGTGTGTGTGCGGGTGCGTGTGTGTGTGTGTGTGCGTGTGTGTGTGTGTGTGTGTGTGTTTCTCATCAGCACCACACTTTGTCCCCTTCCTTTTGGAACAGGAAGAAACACAAATTCCACTGTCAAGCTGCCCATCACTAGATATAACCAGCCCCCCAAAGTACTGTTCACCCCCTTGCTGTCCATCTGCCCCCGCCCCCAGCACTCTCTTGACCTCTGTGCAGTGTCAGTGGCAGCATGGAGCCGGCTGCACCTGCTCTCCCTGCCTTCCCTGAAGGTTGCTCTGTCCTCGCATGCCCTGAGCCCAGCGGGAGCCCCGCTTTCACACAGCGTCTACAAACTGCCTGTCCTCCAGGCGTGGGGACACTGCACCCCTTTGCTGTAGTTAGCTTTGCCAACTGGACATAGCCCAGAGTCATCTGAGAGAAGAGCCTAGAGTAGACTGGCCGGTGGGGGGGTGTCCTGAGTGTTAATTGATGTAGGAGGGTCCAACCCACGCTGGGCTACACCATGCCTGGACAGGTGGTCTGGGAGGAAGCCGGCAAGCAGCACCTCCATGGTTCCTGCTTGAGTTCGTGCCCTGACTTCCCTCAGTGATGGACTGTGAGCCACATAAACCCTTCCCGCCCCTAAATCGCTTTTGGTCATGGTGTTTATCACAGCAACAGAATGAAGCTTGCCTACTTTTCCTCTGTCAATTACCCCCAAGGCTCCTCCAGAATCTTCCATCCCTGTCCCCTGCCTCCCTCCTCTCTCTGTCTCTGTGACTCTAGCTCACAGACTTCCTATAGGCTTCGCCCACAAGGACTATGGACTGCGCTGCCCTCTAATTCCTTCTTAACCCTCACTCTGCTGCCTGCAGCCTCTGCTGCCTGTGTCTGCCCCATCTTTGTTGAATGGTCCACAGGTACATGTCTGACCCATCACTCCTGCTGGAGTCACTTTATTCTGCATGCCCCTCTATCCTGCACATGACCCTCTATTGTGCACACGGCCCTCTATCGTGCACACGGCCCTCTATCCTGCATGCTTTCCTTCATAGTCTCTCTTTGTTCTAACCCATATCCACACTCTTCTGGCCCAACACTCTTACCAGCCAGTTCACCCCACATGAGAAGGAGACTTATTTGGATGGAGAATGGCGTAGGGAGGGAGGGGAACTATGGGCTAGCCAAGGATTCATCCATGATGCTGATACCCTAGGGCTGGAGACCTGGGCTCGGTGTCTCAGAACACCCTGGGTGTGACCTACCTGTGTTGGGTCCACACATGGCCTCTGAGGATGGGACTCGTGGCCCCCTAACTCCATTGGGACGCTCATGTTTGCCTTCTCATTCAGTCGAATTCCCCACCGTCTTCCCAGGTACACACCCCATGAGAGGGAAGCCAGGCTCAGGGTTGGGCTGAGAAATAGAAGTTTTGCCATCCTGACAGAGTCTGGACCACGGCCTACAGCCACCTGCTGGGAGCCCAGCTCCACCCTACTGCACAGGTAGTGGCCAGTCTGCCTTGGTCCGCCATGCAGAAGGGTAGGCACCATTTTCAGTGATAGCCCAGGGGCTAACCACAGCTCAGCAACGCGGTGCGGCATGTGGGACACGATTGTTCACCACAGCTGCTCCGTTTGCCCCTGCCTCCCACCTAGGACCACTGGGATTAGGGCTCCCATGTGGCATTTAGAGGGGGCCACAAGTCCTTCCAGATCTGGGGCAAGTGTCGAGTGTCCAGTGTGCAGTCCTTCTGACCTGGACTATCACCTCTTCGGGGAATGGGAAGCAGAGTTCCTGGAGGCTGGGACTGCAGGGGCTGTAGAGACCTGGGGTCTCATCTCTCCCCAGCTGCTCAAAGGGATGTAGAAAGGGAGACCGAGGCTTCCTTCCGGGGTCCCCTCGTCACAACAGTCTCCATCAGGGCTGCTCCATTCAGCCAGACTGGCAGCCTTGCCGCCCTTCCCTGACCCTTTGCTGTTGGCAGGGGCTTAGCCCGCTGCCTGGGTCATCCAGAGTCTCTGAGTAACCAAGTATCCGCTTTGCTGGCAACTGAGCTTGGCAAACTGCCCCGAGCGCTGGGCCACAAAGCCACCCAGGCCCTGGAGCACAGATACCCCTGCAGGTCCCTCTCCTACATGAATTCATCCCATCCTCAACTTCTCCTGGGGAGTAGTCACCCTCCACGGAGTACCAGAGCACCCAAGAGTTGCCCCCTGACCCCAGTGTGTCCAGGGAGAGAAGCTGAGCTGGGTGTGGCTTCCCCATACCCCACATTTGCATCCCGAGTCCTTGTGTTGCTGCCCTGGGAAGGTGGTGACTGTTGGTCCCCTACAGTTCATAATAATGCACAGCATCCCTCAGTGTCTACAGGGGATGGCTTCAGGACTCTGCAGATGCCAAAATCTGTAAGTGCTCACATCCCTTATACAACATGGTGGAACGTTTGCCCAGGACCTTCTCACATCCTCCGGTAGATTTCAAACCATCTCCAGATGGCTTAGTGTACTTACAAACCATCTCCAGATGGCTTAGTGTACTTACCTAAGTGCCACGTAAATACTTTTATCCTGGCTCACGTAAACTGTCGATGAGGAAAAAGTCTGTATACGCTCAGTGCAGAAGTGTTTTTTTTCCTCAAGTGGTTTCCACTCAGGCTGCTGGCCCCGTTGGTGTGAACCCTGAAGGCACAGAGGGCTGATTTGGATCATACATTCCAAAATTGCGACAAGAGTGAATTTCAGATTTCCTGACCACAAAATGAGAGGTCTTGGAGGTGATGAGCTTTTTGAGCTCATCCTGCAACCCTTCCGCCATCACACATTGCACTGGGCCATACAAACATACACAGTTATTATTTGTCAATTTAAAACTTGCAGAAAACACTTTAGAAATGCATTTGCTTGCTTTGTGGATTCTGAGGACACTGGGTTCAATTGTGTTTGCTTGAAATATGTGCTCAAGTCTTGGGCCCCAAATCTGTGAGTGTGAGCTTCTGGGGGAGATAGAGTCATTGCACCTGCCATTGAGTTGACATGCGGTTATAATGAAGATGGGACCCTCATCCAATGACTGGTATCCTTATAAGAAGAGGTCACAGAGAAACACCCTGGAGAAGGCCATGACAAGTTTGACAGGGCCTGGAGTGGGGCAGCCCCCAGCCATGGGGGTGGGAGGAGCCTTTCCTAGGACCCCAGAGGGAGAGGGACCTGCAGGACACTTGATCTTGAACTTCCTCCTTGAGAAGGGAGGTGGAGCAGCCCTTCTTGTGCAAACAACTTTCTCTGTCCTCTACCCCCTTCCTTTCCCTCTCCTCTGCCGACCCCTTTCTTTTTGAGAAAGTGTCTCATTTAGCCTAGGTTGGCCTCAAACTCTCAATGTAGCTGAGGATGACTTTGAGCTTCTGATCCTCCTGCCTCTACCTCTAGAGTGCTGGGATTACAGGCCTAGTTTTATGCAGTGCTGGGTACTGAACCCAGGTCCTTGTGCATCCTGGGCAAATGTTCTACCAGCTGAGCAACATTCTCAGCCCTATAAGCACACTACCTGTTGCCGTCCAGTCCCAAGTGTGGAACTTTGTTTTCGTAACTGTTGTGGACTGGACTGTGCCTGCTCCCGGCCCTGCCCAGTCTAATCACCACTGTGGAAAATTCAGGTTAAAACAGGGCTATCAGGGTGGGGCAAGCACCTGATCATCAGGAATCTGGCAGATATGTGTCTTCTCCAGGGGAACTTGCCAACGCTGTTTCCTATTGGGGAAACTGCCAGCCTGGTGTCTCTGTTGCCTGTGGGTGTGGTGTCTGCCCAGGAGGATGAGGTGGGAGAGCAGCGGGCATGTGTCCCAACTCTAGTACCCAGCACTGTGTGGCTATAGGCAAGTTGCAAGAATCTTTTTAAAATCATTTTTAAACATTCATTTCTTTATTTAGTGTGTGTGGTGGGGGGTGGGGGAGTGAGCCTACCACAGCACATGTGTGAAGGTCAGAAGACAACTTGTAGGAGTCTGTTCTCTTTCTGTGTGGGTTCTGGGGATTAAAATCAGGTCTTGAGGTTTGGCAGCAAGCTCCGTTATCAGCTGAGCCATCTCTCTGACCTAAATCGCCCCTCCAGAACCCTTTAAGTCCCAGCCTCCGTAAATGGATTATAAGGTTCCTGTCTCCTAGGATGGTCAGGACCAAGTAGAGGGTCACTGACATGGGACAGGGTCACACACAATGAAGCCATCAGAGCTGCAGATAGAGTGTTGGGATGCCATGTCCACATCTGATTCATTTGGCTCCCCTGCTCAGCACCTGGCGCACAGTCCCTGGGGAACCATGGGGCTGACACAATCTTGGGCTTGGCTTGCTGCTGCCACCAGGCCCCGAAGCCTCAGGACACTCTTTTAAATAAATTATTTTATTTTATGTGTATTCAAGTGTACCCATGTCACACAATGCCCAAGGAAGCCAGAAGAGGGTGTCTGATAACCTGGAACTTGAGTTGCTGACAGTCGTTGATTGCCATGTGGGTGCTGGGAACTGGACCTGGGTCTTCTTCAAGACCAGCCAGTGCTCTTAACTGCTGAATCATCTCTCCAGCCCCTCAGAACTCTTGAAATGGTATCTCAGTTCTGAAGAGGCTTCCTGTAGCCAGCAGGGAGGATAGATCGTCAGCTCTGCCAGGCTTTGGAAAGACCCTGACTTGGGCACAAACATGCCAGCTCTAAGACCAGGCTGCAATGTCAAAAAGCCAGTTCTTTCTGCTTGCTCCTCTGCAACAGCAGTCTTCAAGGCTTTAAACATTGGGGTGCATCCTGGGAGTGCAAGGCGCTGAAAACCTGTCAGAGAGCACAGATGCCAGGTGAGGGTCTTTCCTTTCAGCCTCCCTCCCTCCCTCCCTCTCTTGTTTTGACACAGGTCTCACTCTGTAGTCCAGGTTGGCCTGGAACTCATGGCAATCCTGCTGCTTCAATTTGGATTGCATGTGTGAGCTACTGCTCTAAGACGGAGAACCTTTTTCTCATTTCCTTGTGCCTGCGGTCCTCTGTGTGTGTGTGTGTGTGTGTGTGTGTGTGTGTGTGTGTGTGTGTGCCTGCCTGCGTGTGCCTGTGTGTGCTGGTGTGCACGCCTGCATGTCTGGATTGCTGAGTGACTCTGCAGTATGTGTGACAACACCACAGAGCTAGATGCTGCATCTGCGGTCAGGCAGCACATGGAGTGGGGTCTGGGGTCTGGGGGGCTAACCTACTTCTTGGAAGTCATAGAGCCAGAGTCCACTCACCACGTCCTCCTCATCTTCCTACTCTGTCCCTATGGTGGGGCAGGGGCATGACCTCTCATCAGAGCTCTGGTATGCCCCACAGAGTGGCTCAGTCATTGGTCCATGGAGGTGTCAATCATTGTCCTTTTGGGAGTTTCCTACCTGAAAAGTGGTTCCCACCTTGCCTTCTTAACAAGGCGGAAACAGAAACCATTACAGAGCACAGAGCTCAAGTGATTAAACAACATGAGATCCGGTGCTCGATGAACTGTAATGTACACTTAAAATAAAATTGAGGGTTTGAAAAAATATTTTAAAAAGTGAATGTTGATGTTAATAAATGTGTGATATGTTAATGTTAATAAATGTTAATAAATGTGATTTCATCTCTGCTCTCAGAGATGAAATCAGCCAAAAGACAGCTGACAGGAATAAAATGGACTGTGTCCCCCTTGGGCAGTGTGGGGAGGAGCCCAGAAGTCCTCAGCTCGAGGAGAGTGGCCATGCCCTAGGGGCAGAGGAAGGACGGGAGTTTATCCAAACCCAAGTTATCAAGTACAAAAATGAGAGCTTGGAGGAAGTGGTAATTAAGGCCCAGAGCCCATTCTTTGAAAACATTTTCTGAAATGAACAAGCCTTTTGGAAACACGATCAGGAGGAGAGCAAAGGGTGGAATGAAGGCAGCCAGGGAGAGGGCAGCGGGCTGTGCCAAGCCTGCACTCGGGAGCAGCATCTTACCCACCAGCCGGCCAGCTTGCCTCATTCTCCTCCTCACTAAGGGGTGCTTCTGACGAGAAAATGGGAACCCTCAAAGGGAGGGCAGATTTGATCAGAGAATATATCATACCAAACCGGGTATGAGGAACAGAGGCCTGTGGCAGAGAGGACCGGCAGCCCCAGCATCCACATCCTGGTGTGCACTGGAAGTTCTCTAAACTTAACAGCATCATGGGTGTGGACAGCCCCAGACATGGTCCCTGGACACATCATCCCTGGATGCTGCTGTTCCTGGGTATGGTCACCCATCCAGGCTGTCCTGGGATGGGTTTGCTCCCCTGGCCCCCTCCTGCCGGCCCACACGTGTCTCCTCTCTTGGACAGTGTTCCTAAGGATCACCCTCTGGTGTTCCTACTCCTGGAAGTGCCTCGCAGCTGGGGGAGGATGCACACAGGCTCCTTCTCTCTGTGGACTGGGTGGCTAGCAAGGTGTGGATAGGGCAGGGATATCTCAGACCCTTAGAAGGGGGATGCCCACTCACCGCAGTTTTCCTTGGATCTGCTGTGCATGAGAAGCAGGGTGGGAACAGAGGCCCCAGAGTCGCTGGGCAGAGCCCCTATCTCCAGACAGACAGCTCAGGCCAGCAGCCTCATCAACATGCAAGGCCCTCACGGTCTGCTGTGCAGCCTGCGCCCAGGGATCTGATTTCAATATCATTACTGAAGAGTCCAACTTTCCTGTAAGCACTGGTTATTACCCAGCAATGAAGGGCCAAGTTAAGAAAAATGACAAAACCCACTGTCTGCTGGACATGTCTGCTTGGAGAGGCAGGGAGAAACAAACCAGTTCCCTGTGGGCTCTGACAACAGACAGACCTGTGCAGCAGACCCCATTGGGCACGCGTGCCTCTGTACACCGAGGAAAAGATAAGAGAACAATCATGAAGAAATTTGATGGCGTGATTTTTGTAGCAAGACAGGCTCAGGAGGGGCTTAGAGGGTAAAGGCAATTTTAGGACTCAGCTCCCTAGTAGGTGATCAGTGACCCTTCCCCTCCTTCCACACCTATCTATCCCCCACCCATAAGTTAGATATGCAGTCTTCATCCAGCCACCATCCAGCCATCCACCTACCATCATCCCTCCACTCATTCATCCACAATCATCCATCCATTTACCCTGCCACCATCCATTCATCCACCCACTCAACTACCCATCATCCATTCACTCATCTATCATTATCCATCCATTTACCCCACCAACACCCAATCATCTACCCACTCACCTATCCGTCATCCATTCACCCACTCACCTATCATCTTCCATCTATTTATCCCACCACCATCCATCCATCTACTCACTCACCTACCCATCATCCATCCTTCCATCCATCCATCCATCCATCCATCCATCCATCCACTCATCTACAATCATCCATCCATTTATCCAACCAGCATCCATTCATTGATAATCATCCATCCATCTGTCCATTTATCCAACTGTCATCCATCCATCCACCCACTCACCTACCATCATCCATCCATCCACTCACCTACCATCATCCATCCACCCACTCACCTACCATCATCTATCTATACGTCCACTCATCTACAATCATCCATCCATTTACCCAACCAGCATCCACTTATTGATAATCATCCATTCATCTATCCATTTACCCAGCTATCATCCATCCATCCTTCAACCCACTCACCTACCCACCATCCATCTGTCCACCTGTCCATCACCTACCCACTCACCAATCACCCACACATCTCACTGACTCATCATCTTCTATCTACTTATTAAGGTCTGGGCTCTGCTGGCTGTTCTTTCCTGGCTGGGCTCCTTGGGTGTCTGTTCTCTAATGTAAAGAAAGTGTTTTGCTGATTTCACTTGAGTTTTCTCTCCTCTCTGGGCTTGGTGAGGATAACTGGGCAACTCTGCTGTGCTCTCATTGTCCCAACCCTCAGACAGGGATTCAGGAAAGACATGGCGACACAAGGTCTCCTGAAGCCCCTGTCCCAGCCTACTGCTGAATGAGACATGAGGAACTCCAGGTGAGAGTGTGTGGACAGACTTCTAGCTCTGGTAACAGGACAAACTCACATGGAGAACCATGAGCTCCAAGAGGTTCAAGTCATGGGGATGTGGTGGCTTTTGACCTGGCCATCTTACAGTACTACTTTTCTTGAATAAATACTTGGCACTTTAAGCTGTGAGATACTTGTTACACAGCAATAGCTGACTAATGGGGACTAAATGAGGGAAGGAGGGAATGAGGAAGAGGTAGGAAGGGAAGATGTGATGGAGGGAAGGAGAGAAGTTCATGGAGCTGTCAGGATACAGAGGTCGGGGTGGGAGGTCAGAGGACAGAGGGGATCCCTGGGAGAGAGGAGGACAGCGAGGGGTTGGACAGCAGGCGAGTTTGCTTGGCTTCTTGATCTGAAGATGTCGTAGTCTCTTGTGTTTAGTTCACACATGCAGGCACACATGATTTATGCTGTGTTGAGTCCGGAAATCAAACTATACTGGGAACCCGAGAGCGGCTTTTTCTCTGGTCTGTGTTCCAACACACAGACCCTGGGCCTTGTAACATGGGTGCTGCTCTAATTTAATGCTTCCTGTGGGTGATTGAAGATCCCAGGATGTTGGGTCTCAGGCCTTGTGTCCCCCTTGCCTCAGCTCCTCTGTGTCTAGTAAGGGCCTAAGCACACATGCTCAAGACAGGAATGAGGCTACCAGTGAAACTCTGACCTTGGCAAAGCCTGTTAGAAATCAACAGGATACTGTAGCAAACAGTTGGAAAGGCAGTTCTAACACACCTGTAAGCTGCGGATGATTTAATAATAAAAGGCCATCGGTCCGTGAAATCTTGAGCCAACCTGTCTTACCATCTACTCCCTCCTGTGGTTGTTGATGGGATGGTCCAGCTGCTCTGACCCAGGACCTGGGGCAGTGTCCTAAATGCTCTTCTGACAGTCACACCTTGCTTGAACTTCTGTGGCTCCCCATTGCCCTTGGGTTACAGCCCAGACCTATAGTCTGACAGTAAGGTCTGGCAGGTTCTACCCTCTCAACACGCTTCCCCAGGGCTGTTGTTTCTAGGTTCACTCTGTCCTGCAGGCTCTGAACAGAACTCTGGCCCTCACTTGCACTGAGCCTTTAACTTAGAATCCCCTACAATCCAGCAACCAGAGCCTGCTACTCCAGCGCCGTCCCTCCTCCTAGGAGGCTGGCCTCTGCTTGCACCCTGCCTTCTGTGACTCCCCTTGCACAAATTACCACAGTGCCCACTTTGCAGTCTTCACTCTTTTCCACCCCCCTGCCAGGTTGTGTCAGGCAGGGCTGTGAGTGAACTGTGCAGTCCATCTGTGGAGGGCTTCTGTGGCCTAGTGCTGACAGCCTCTGGGGTCACTGGCTCCATCCTCTCAGAAGGTACCATGGCCAGCTTATGTTCACAGGGACTGAGGGGTAGGGAGGCTCAGTGGGGTGGGCCGGTAGGAGTAACCACCAGGTCCAGCTGGAGCTGCTGGATGACTCAGTACCTGCAGCAGACACAGGGCAGAACTTGCTGTCGTGGACAGACCGGAGGACAGATCTAGAGGGGCCACTTTCCCTGGGCTTGGGAGACTCCAACTGCTTTGAGATACTTGATACGCACATTTGAACTTCGAGTAACTCCGGGAGTCTGCGGCTGACTCTACAGCTGTCCATGTGACCGCGTACCCTCTTACTGTGGCTCCATCTGTTTAAAACGGGGGCACTTTATTGTCCAACTTCCTGGCAGCTGCTACAGCTGCAGGGGGACCAAATTGGCTATTCATTCCGCCGGCCAAAATACTGGTTAAGCCCCTCCACTGGCAGTTAGGGCCTTGCACACAAAGTAGGCTCATCTAGACGCGGCTTCATCTCTACAACCCCAAGTCTGTCTCCGTGCCTGGAATTCAAAACCGAAGCGTGCAAAACCCTGCTCTGGGATGAAATCTTCCACCTAGAAGCAAGCAGAGAAGCTGCAATGAAGGCCGTGCTGTCTTAGCTGCACTCAGATACCAGAGGGTCCTGTGTGGTTGTGGCCCAAGCTGAGGGCCAGGGCCTGGTCAGCCTCAGGCTGTGGGGCTTCCCACCTTGTCTGGCCTGCCTGCGTTGGGTGGTGACGCCTCAAGCTCAGGAGAGGGATGGTGGGGACAGCATTTGAACGGTGCCATCTACCCTTGGATGGTTGCTGTCTCTACAGTGATTGGGGTGTTGGGACTCCATGCTGCAGAACACACGTGGTTGATTTTTCTGGGAGGGAAAATGCATTTTAGGTCATCTCAGTCTTTTCTGTGAGTTGGAGAAATCCCCTATTTCAGATAAATAGTTGAAGAAATGACTAAGCATTTTATGTAACAGCCATTAAGATAATTGACACTCATTTTGATTCAAGGTACAATATTCTCTGTAAAAAGAGACATTTTCTGTTTTCTTGAACACTTCTAAAAGGCTGGGAATTAAATTTCTTCCCCAATAAAAATTAAAAGCTTGGCTTCCCATCTAAATATTAAAATCTAGCTGGGGCAGGAAGCATCTTCTCACCGGCTCTGGAGCCTCCTGGATACAGAGATCTTCTGTGAGGCAAACAGCTGGTATTTGTTGAATGTGTAATGCTTGCCAGAGGAGGGAGCTGGGCCTGGAATGGGGAACAGGCCTGCTCCCACCCTGTCTCCTCGGTCTAGCAAGGTTGACACCACTGGGATTTGACCTAGTCAGCCCTATAGAACAGAGCTGGCCTGGACTCTCCTCATTCTGCATGCCCCAGGCTACCTTTGTCTTGGTTCATTTGTTTACTTCCATTTTGAGATGAGGTCTCATTATGTAGACCAGGCTAGCCTGAACTCACAGCCTTCTAGCCTCAGTCTCTCAAGTGCTGGGACTATAGGTATGTACCGACATGCCCAACCTTGGATCACTTTTGAAACTTGCAGCTCTGAACCCCACTAACCCTCCAAAGGCCCTCTCCAGTGGAGGTTCAGCACCCTAGCAAGGAGCCAGGAACATGCAGAGACCAGCTTTGTCCATGTCTCCAGAGACCTCACACCTGCACAGGTGATCAATGATACAGGATCTTCGTAGGCCCTCCCCTACATGCTGGCCCTGCCTTGCATGTGTCTGTGGTCAGGAGCCCTTCCCCAGGCACAGCGCCTGTAGATTCCCACATGTTCCTTGGCTCTTGTGCTGAGTTCTTACCCCTTCCTTACCCAGGACCTTGGATGTCCTTTCACTGATGCCCTGGCTTCTCTCTGTCTCAGAGATGTGCACACAGAGCGAACATCCTGGTTGTGAACTGAGTCAGACAGCACCCTAAGGCACAGCTTGGGCCATGGTTTGTGTTGGCCACACCACTCAAGAGCCCCAGGTGTGTACCCTGGTGCAGGTATTTTGACTGACACTTTCCAGTGGTCCTCCAGGTCTGTTAAGTCTCGGCACATGAACCTGGGCTGCCCTCACACCTACAGCCCTACACCTATGGGCTGAGCTCAGCGTTGCACTAGACAGCCTACCCACATTCTCAGAGACTGCTTTCAGCTATGCTGCAGTACGAACATCTACCCGCTATGCTCAGGGTATTGCAGTGTGACCGTCTACCCACCATGCTCATAGTGGTACATGCAGCGCGTCTACTCGCCATGCTCGTAACGTTGCACTATGCACATCTACCCTCCACCTCATAGACTGCTTGGCCCATATCATCCTCAATTTCCTGGTGCCACTCTGGCCTATGTATCTCTCAGTCAGCTTGGGCTGCTGTGACAAAACCACAGACTGGGGCTTAAACAGTTGATCTCGCTTCCTTCCTATGTGGGACTGGAAATCTGAGACCCAGGCGCTGGCCTGCCTGCAGGGCACCAGGCCCACCCAGGTCGGTCCTTGCTGCAGATGGCTGCCCTCTTGCTGTATCCTCACATGGCAGAGAGCAGGCTCTTCCGGACGTCCTCTCATAGCGGCACTAAGCCCACCAGAGAAACCCTCTTTAATGACTCCTCTAACCCTAATCACCTCTCGAAGGCCTTACTCTAAGTGCTATCCTGCTGGAGGAGTCAGGATTTGGGGAACACAAGCCCTGGGTGAGGGCAGTGTCCCCGTGCTTTTCCTCTCTGGGCTTTCCTGGTGAGGTTGTCACTCTGCACTGGGCACTGGCAATGCTGGGCACTGGCAGTGAGGGGTTGCCCATCCTAGCAGGATGCGGCCAACTGGGGCCTCTGGGAGGCAGGCGGACCCTGCGCCATTCTGCTCTTGCAGCTGCTGCTGTTTCCTGCACACACCTGAGGAGAACAGCGTGCCTTATAAACAGAAGCAGTCTGAATGAAGCGGCAGAGCTTTCTGGATGGATTCTGGGGCCCTGCCTGCCAAGTCTCCCTGCTTTCCACAGAGTGCTCCTTACAACCTCCTTTAGCATTACAATTCCTTAGGCTAAATCCAAGAGGAGCCCCCAGAGGCAGGGACCGACTGATTCCAGATATCCGTTTCTCTCACTCCGTGGTCACCCACTAAGTGGACTAGTCCGTGGCATGGCCATTTTGGGACTCATTTCTCTCTAAGCCTCAGCATCACCTGGGGCCCTGTCTGCTGGGCTAACCCACAGGCCAGAAGTGGAAGAAGTACTACTTGGATCCTAAGCTTCTCCTGGCCTGGGAATGGGTCTAGTGGGACATGTCTCGCTCATTTGTCATGTCATACCCAGAAAAGAAGTCTGTCTACCAAGAGCTATGCCACGTTTGTGCTAATTTTACATCCTTCAGTCTCCCTGGGGTTTGGGGACCCCCTCATACACATTTGACTCAATCTGTCATGGCTGAAATATTATCATGATTGATTGGAGGCAAGCCTTACACCAAGCCTTTCTCTCTGTGCAGCCCTGACATCCTGAATACATCCTTGCTTCTGGAAAAACAATGTATTCTAGATCTTTCCAGATGTTCTCCTGGGGTATGGACTGGCTATCTTCCAAAGGTCTCTGGTTTCTTCTAGAGCAGAGGGGACAGGCCTCCAAACTTGAGGCAATGGCATTATTGTGAGTGAACTGTGTCAGACTAACACATTTGTGTCTTTCTACAATGTCAGAATTTATGAAATAGCAGTATGTTCACAGGATGCAGTGGTTTCAAGGGCAGCAACTTGCCAGGTGTTCTTGCTGTAGCCCCAGTGGAGGCAAATAGAGGTTTTGTTTTGTTTGTTAGTTTTTGTTTTTGAGACAGGATCTCTCACTATGTAGCTGGGGCTAGCCTAGAATGCTCGATGTAAACCAGGCTGACCTCTGTGAACTCACAGAGATTTGCTTGCCTCTGACTCCCAAGTTCTGGGATTAAAGGTGTGTACCACCATCCCCAGCTAATGCAGTCTTTTATTTCAATCTTTTTTTTTTTTTTTGGTCTTTTTGAGACAGGGTCTCCTGGTAGCCCCCGCTGGCCTGGAACTCACTATGTAGAGCAGACTGGCCTTGAACTCACAGAGATCCCCCTGCCTCTGCCTCCCAAGTGCTGGGATTAAAGGCATGCACCACCACGCCTGGCCTTCAATTTTTTAAAAAAAATTTATTATTTTTATTTTATGTGTACGAGTATGTTGCCTGCATGTATGCGAGTGCACCCATGTTATGCAATGCCATGGAGGTCAGGATAGGGCATTGGATTCCCTGGAACTGGAGTTAAAGACGGTTCATAGCTGCCATGTGGGTGCTGGGAATTGGACCCAAGTCCTCTGCAAGAGCAGTCAGTGCTTTAACCGCTGAGCCATCTCTCCAGCCCCTTTTATTTCAGTCTTAATTACTGATATTAACTCCTAGATCACACAATACACATCACACAGTATCTCTCTCTCTATGTGTATATGTAGAGTGGCTACAAAGAGTTAAGAGGGAGTTTCAAAGAGGCCCGAGAAGCCAAATTCAGGAAAATGATAGAGTCTCTGTATTGATAAGGTAAGAAACTGCCTGTTCCAGCTGTAGCTGGGGAAGACCTGGATTAGGTGGTAGCAGCAGTCCAGATACTGCGGGTAACAGGCTTGAGAGCAAGGTTGCAGAACTGTTCAGCTACACAGGTGAAAATGTAGGACTGAGTCCAGATGCAGGAACGGCTGGATAGCTAGATGGTCCAGATGGGCCAACAGGAGGGTGGGCATGTGGTAACTGAATGGACCGCATCAACAGGGGGACTCAACTGAGCAGAAACCTCTGGGACAGTCAGGAGTTTTCTGCCTGTGGGTCCTTGACACACACTGGGTATCAGATGATGGAGCCATAAACCATTGCAATGCTAGGTGTCCACCTCTCTATGGGGTTTAGGCAAGGAAACTCTACTCTTTCCTGGGACTGGTATGTCTGGTAAGTTCTTGGACCTAGTTTCCCTGATATAATTTTAGCACACTCATGTGACACTACAACCTCAATTCACCCCCCAAAATTTATAAGGTGGCACCCTTTCTATTCCCGGGAATGAGTCATTTATCAATCCGTGACACATGGGTGGTGTCAGGAAGATAGTGCTGTCCACATGTCCACCCAGGTGCACAGTCATCCTCCAAAACAGAGTCAAAAGCTTCATGTAAATTATATCTCAGTCTGAGAAACCACTGTTTTATACAATGTGGAGAAACGCAGCATAGGGCACAACCTGATCTCAACAGGCCCCAGGTAGGAAAATGTGCCCATGTGCTCTTCCCAGGGATGAAATTGGGCAAAGAGTCTTTCTACAAATACCAGTAATCACATTAGTTTCCCCACTAACATGTCATATTGTGACCATTTCCCAGCACCATAGCTCCGCTCCCCACGGGCAGACGACAGCTAGAACCCCAGAGTTCAGAGCCAGGAGCCCGGAGTGAGGGAGGGTCCTGGGGAGGTAGAGGCAGCAGGCAGTGGCTGTACCTGACTTGAAGGACACACAGACTTGGACCTAGCAGCTCCCTCTGTCCTTTCTTTCTGCCCCATATTGCTGCGTGGAGAGATCACTGTCCAAGGGCCTCTCCCAGGGCCACGGCCTCTGCTTGCCCTGAAGTTCCAGGTCTGAACACGGCCACCTATAATATCCTGAGCGGTTCCTTGAGACGGAAGGTGAGCAGCACTGAGAAGTCATCCTCCTAAAGGGACCCGGGTCCTCTCCCCTCAGGGGCCACCTTCTGACCTTCTCTAGGACCCAGAGCCCAGAGGAACCATGTTGTTGAACTGTTGTCAGTTTTTATTCCTTCAGAGCATCTTTGGTGTCGCACTGGGCCCTGCTGATGGGAACAGAGGCCCTGGTCTCCACTGGGCTGACCTGAATAGACCACATTCAAGGTCACAGCAAGCCATACCCTGAGGGCTGGGCAATGCTCCTCCTGTCCTGCACGATCTGAGGACCTAGCTCTGTCGAGAGCCTCCATTTGAGATCCGTGTCCTCAGGGACTCTTCTCAGAACTGGCTGTGTGGACAGGGGCATTTCCTTCTCTCTCCCTTTTCCCCTTCTCTCCTTCCTTCATTAATATTTTGATCAGCAGTGGCTATTGAGCACCTGCTGTGTGTGGCAATGTCAGCAAAGGCTGACTTGTCTGGGCTGAGCTGAGGCCCTCTAGCACCTAGCAAAAGAGCAGGCTGCCCTCCTGAGAGAACCTGCTCTCAACAGTTGAGGGCTCCTCCCCGCCAAAGAGGCCGTCCTGCTGGTCAGTTTCTAGGACATTTATAGCAAATGCCCAGTCCAGCCGCAGGCCTTGAGACTGAGCAGAGGGGCTGTTTCCTACCAATAGGAGGGGAGGATGAGCTGGGCATTCAGGCAGGCAGAAAATTCCTCACATTCATCCACAGCACCGTTCCTCTGCCGGCACAAGATGCACGCACTTATGTACATGCACATATGCACAGGTATGTCGTGTGTGGCTTTCTCAAAGAAGACCCAGAAATGGCGAATGGTCCCACGGTTTAAACAGTCATCAATGAACTCTGGCACCAGATCAGCCAGGGAGTCTGGGCCACATCTTGAGACAGGCATGGTGTCATAGCCACTCTGAGCCTCAGTGTTCCCCGTCTATGAGGTGGGGATGGTAGAGTGTAAGGACAGCATAGCAAGGCGCAGGCTCACTGTGAGACTGGACAGGACGCTGTGGCAGGAACGGGCAGGGAGGAGGGGCTCAGCGTCCTCTGGCTGCTGTTATTTTGTGTTACTGTTAGGGCTTTAGTTTTACACAGCCACAGGTATGTGTTCCTTAAAGAAGCAGGAAAGCATCCCAGCACTTGGGAGGCAGAGGCAGAAGGATCTCTGATTTCAAGGCCAGTCTAGTCTACATAGCAAGTTTACCCTGGACCTCAACCTCAGCAGCTTCTTGGGGAGAGGGAGCCTCTGGGCTTTACCATCCTGAGACCTGTGCTAGTATGATTCAGGGTTAAGCTGCTGCAAGCCTCCGGGGACATCAGGAGAAGCCAGATGGGGACTTCAAGAGACGTCACCATGGAGTGAAGCATAGGTAGGGACGGGGCTGAGGTCCCTGACACTCCTGCCAGACCTCAGAGTGTAGGCCATTTTGCTTATGACTGTGACAGTGGGCCCCAGTGCGTGCTGGGTAGTCAGCATCATTAATCTTTTATGCTCTTCATTGTTGGGGCATCTGCTCCTTTCATCTGCAATGACAGAAGCCTCGGGTTCTGGGGAGAGTGCCAGGTAGCTCATCTCTCCGTGCAGCACTGGCCAGGGCCTCCTGGATGCTTCCTGTCTTCCCCTAGGAAGGCCAGGGTTGGTGTCCAGAGCCAGGTTCTGCCTTCCCAGAGCTGCCCTGACCTCTCCTACCTCCATTTCCTCTGCTGTAAAGCAGGCTAACAAGATTCCTGGGCCTCAGCTGATATAAAGAAAGCACAATGTGGGCACAGTTGGTATAGCACAGCTGGGGTCTTCTGGAAGGCCTCACATACAGGTGGAGGTGCTGAGGGGCTGGGTGGGGCTGGGCATGCACACACTTGGTGGGAAGGGCCTGGTCTGAGAAGCAGGCTGCAGAGGGGAGCACTGGTGGGGAAGGACTATGGGGCTGGGGGCTGCAGTCTAGGTAACTAGCTCAGGGGTTGCAGTGCTGTGGTGAGATGCCCTTGAGGGATCCTCCTCACAAATGCCTCTGCTGGGTTTATTTTCTTTTTGGTTCTATATTTTCTGGGGCTCAGGGCTGCCCTGGACTGTCCTTATGGCCCCTTGTCTTCATTTACAGACATACCGGGTTTGTAGATCAACATGTAACTGGGACACTGTGCAGCTCTAGACCAGCCTCCTCTCTACTATTCAAGGCTGTAAGGACATGTAGTCAATGCCGGGACCTAGGTGGGAGAGGCCCAGTGGCTTCAGGTAGGGCACCCTGCCTGGACACACGTAGCATGGCAGGGTGACTATGAACACAGGCCCTGCCCAGCCCAGCCCAGCAAAGGGAGGTTGGTTTCATTTACTCTATGTGACACTGCTGGCTCCTCAGCTCCCTGCAGGGTTGTCTAAGAATGGGTGGTACCACTCGTGAACCAGCCAGCGCTATCTGAGCGTCTGGTGTACCTCAAGAGGTCCCACTACTGTGGCAGCCCCACTCATGTCCAGTGTCTCACTGTAGAAGCCTGAGCAGGGCTGAAGAGGTCCTTCGGCTCCAGGGGGTCCCAGTGGTCCCTGCCGCTCCTCACTCACAGCTTCTTGAGGTAATGTGCCTGCCAGGAGGCAATGTTCTCCCTGGAGAGTCATGTAGTAGAAAGAACTGGACCAGCCAGGTGAGCCAGTCATGAGGAAGACTATGTGGATGGCCGCATAGTCAGGACAAAAACTGGGCATCCCGAGGGGGCACATGCTGTAGGCCTGTTGTATGGTACTGGCTTACTTCATGGATTGAGTCCTGAAGGTTTCACATATCATACCACCTGGGATGGTGTGTGTGCAGAGAGCAGGTTCTGTGGGAGTCGAGGGCAAATCCTTGTTCATCGGAGGGCAGAGAGAGCAGAGAGCCAAGGAGCCAGGGCCCAGGAGGCAAGGGGAGAGAAGGGTGTATGAAACCACCGACGCACTGAGACGGCGGTGCCACTCTGCAGCTCCGGGCCTCAGTCAGCCGTCAGCCTTGGCGGGCCTCAGTGGGTGCTGCGGAGGACCCCAAAGTCCTCTGCCCCTCTCTCAGTGACAGCAGGCCTGGCTTGTGAAGCCTGATCCTCACCATTCCTGAGAGAACTCTGCAGCTGGCCTGTGGCCCACCACTGCTGAGGAGGGGGTAGTTCTGTTCTCCAGAGAAGCCTGGTGTCTGCAGGAAGCAGCTGCCCGAGGTGAGGAGTGAGCCGTGAGTGGGGTGAGGATGAGATTCGAGGGGTGAGGGGATGAAGGGCTTGAGTTCCCATCACCTCGGTTCTACCTGCTCCTCTGAGCCTGTTCTCTGAATCTGGTGTCCTCTTCCAAATAAGCCGAGTTGACTGGAGGCTGTGCCCAGCCCATTTCTCCACCTGTAAGTCTCCATTCTCCTGTGGCTTCCTTGTTTGTTTGTTTAGTTTGGTTATTATTTTTTTCTTTCTTTCTTTTTATCTTTTTCGGTTTTTTTTTGAGACAGGGTCTCCCTATAGCCCCAGCTGTCCTGGAACTCACTATGTAGACCAGGCTGGCCTTGAACTTATAGAGATCCGCCTGCCTCTGCCTCCTGAGTGCTGGGATTAAAGGCGTGCGCCACCACACCTGGCTATTGTTATTATTATTATTATTAGTTGAGGGAGTTTGCTCATTTATTTGTTTGCGATAGAACCTTGCTCTGTAACTTAGGTTGTCCTAGAACTCAGGATCATTGTACGTCGGCCTCGTGAGTGCTGGAATTATGGGCATGCACCACATGCAGACTCTCCTTTAATTGGTCAGTTTTGCAGTGTTGAGAACTGTCCTTAGGGCCTCATGCGTGCTAGGGAAGCACTCTGCCACTGAGCTACACTCTGGGTCCTCTCCCTGTACTTTGAGGTGCTGGAGGACGTCATTCCACTAGACTTTCCCATAGCATCAAGGAACTATTCTCCAGATGGTTCTGTCCTCTGTGCCCTCAGGCTCCCCACAGAGCAGGCAGGATCAGTCAGCTTTCCCATCCAGTCCCAGTCCTCTCTAGATGACAGAGCTCAATCCTTTGACACCAGAAATCACAGGCTGCTTCACCTGGTGCTTTAGGGTCTCGGGTCTTATAGGACACTGACAAGTGTTCCCGGGTCAGGGTCAGCACACAGCACAAGTCTCGGTGGAGCTCCAGTCTCACTCCTTGGCTCCAGGCCTGGCTTGGTATGGTCTGCTGTCATCTCCAGGTGTTGGGTGTTGAAGGGCTCTGGGACCTAGAGGACCTAGGGTAGGACAGAGGTGATGCAGACCCAGATCCAGACTGCTCTCCCTCAGGTGGGTGCCTGAAACAAAGAGGCTCTCAGCTTCTTTTCCCAGCCTCAGCCTCACACCCCTCTGGGTCTTAGTGTTCCCATCCATAAAAGGACAACACTGGCATTTAGGCCTGTGACAGGAGCCCGCAGGGGCCTATGGAGATCTCTGGAGCAGGTGAGCAAGGAGGGGACTGGATGAGGAGGGTTTGAGTGGAGGGTCTTAGGGCCTATCCACCACAGAAACCTCTCTAGCAGTAGGGTCCTACTGTTCTAGGAGAAAGTCCTTGCACAGGAGCTGTAGGCATTCCCCGGGCTCACTACAGGGTCAAACTCAACCCCCAGACCCAGGCAGGCCTCTCCCACTGGCAGCTCTGACTTTCCACAGGGCTGGGCCACATTCGTGGGGGTCCAGTCAGCAGACCTCCCTGGTCCTGCTCCTCCTGCTGGGCCTCAGTGAGCCTCAGCAGCCTCCTTCCTTAACAGTCACAAGTGTCCTTGCAGGGGCAGCCACCCTGGGCACAGGCTCCCTCACTTGTAGCTCTTGGCTGATGAACTGAGAGCCTCCTTCTGCCCTCCTACCCTCAAGTCTGTATCATTCCCCCTAAATAATTTAGACAAACACACACCGCTTTCACAGTGGCTGCTCAGAGCCTTTTAATCCAAACCAGCCTTTGGAGCAATGTTTTCTGAGAACAGGAGTTTGCCACAAGCCATTTTGATGCAGGGAAGATGAATAATTCATGAGGGGAAGAGGGACACCCTGGCGCCATGGCGGGCACAGTGGTTCAGCCCCAGACCTGGGCAATGGAAGCCATCCTGGGGTCCTCGCCTTGTGTGGGTGTGGGTACTTGTGGTTCCTGGTGAGTGGTAGGCTGTAATCAATCAGCTGATGGTTTGGGGGACCCCCAAACCCACCTCCTGGCAATCACTCACTTTGGAACTTTAAGGATGATGTTCTTGTCAGAACTTCTTGCTCCGAGGAGGGGGAAGGTCCACTCCCACCTGAGATCCCACCTGTGGAATGTCCTGGCCTTGGCTTTCCTTGACATGTGGACATTTGTCTGTTGTCTTCTGGCCTCTTATGACTAACAAGGATTTTGGTTCTCTGTCAGCGTCTTGTTCAGGGACTTTAGATCCCACTGTCTTTGATGGTTCACACATTAATCCCAGCTATTGAAGACTTGTCTGTGCCCTTCTAGAACATTCTTGGGAAGAGTCCAGAGATTTCTCATATACCAAACTCAGTGCCCTATACGACCATCTCATACAGTATGGTACATATGTCACATCCAAGGCTCTGGCATTAATGTGATGTTATTAACTGAAGGCCACTCTGCATCCAGAACCCCTTGCTGTCTACATGTCATCCTTCCTCTGTCCCAGGACCCCACATACCCTTAGTCATCACAGCCCCCTGGGCTTCTCTTGGTGGTGATAGTCTCTCAGACAACAGTGACAGCCTGTGAAGTTGGTATCCCTTCATGGAACTTGTCTGTCACAGTTCTCCTGGCTGGACTGGGGTTATGGGTTTGTCAGCAGTGGTGGGGAGACACTGCCCTGTGCTGCTGCCGGCAACCTGAGGGGCTTCCTACTTAGGACCTCACTCGGGAAAAGCTGCTCCTTGACGTTACCTTAGGCCAAGTCAGAACACAGCAGTCAGCAAGCATGTTATCACGTAGAGGTATTGGACGGAACCTGTGTTGGCTACTGTTCTCAATGCTGTGACAACATACCCAACAAATGCATTTTAAGGCAGAAAGGGCCTGTTTTGACCCACAGTTTGAGGGTGCACTTCGTCATGGCATGAAGGACATGGTACCTGCTGGTCACACCATGTCTGCAGTCAGGTAGCAGAGAGACAGATGACAGCCCAGTCGATGAGATGGTGCCACTCATATTTAGGGTGGGTCCTCCCAACTCAGCTAGCCCAGTGTAGGAAATCCCTCACAGACGTGCCCAGGGGTTTGTCTCCTGGGCCATTATAGACCCTGTCAAGTTGATACCTTGACATCAAGTTGTCAAGTACACACTTCACGCTTTTTGTAAAGAAAGATTTATTTTACTTTTAATATGTGTATTGTGTATATGCACACGACTGCTGGTACCTGCAGAGGCCAGAGGCCTCAATTCTCCTGGAGCTGGAGTTACAGGGAGTTGTGAGCTGTATGATGTGGATGTTGGGAATTGGACTCAGGTCCTCTGCAAGAGCAGTACGTGCTCTTAATCACTGAACCATCTCTTCAGCCATACTTGAGATTTAAATACAGAGAGAGAGAGAGAGAGAGAGAGAGAGAGAGAGAAAGCTTTAAAGGAATAGCATATATCCAAGATGTAGGCATGGGCTTCTCAAGAGACAGCTGCCCCTAAGTGTTTTAGCAACAGCTAAATATGATTTTGTGGCTTTCAAAGTTACATTGCTCAAAGATGCAATTTGCAAGGTTTAAAGATGAAGCGAAAAATGGAAATAAGAGCTGGCATAGTATTTCTTTTACTTTACAGAATTTTGTTCTGTAAATAAAATTGTAAGGTGGTTTAACAAATTGCATTGCTCAGGTTTAGGGATGAGAGAGATGAGGCTGGTACAAGTTAAACTCAAGCCACAAACATTCTGGCCCTGGGTCAGCGCAGTCTACTTGTTTTTAACACCCCTGTTTTCTTTAGGAAAACATGTATTGTCCGTGTATTCAACTTGAATTGTATCCATGGTGTTGAAGATTCTGTTAACCAGACTCTGGAGTGGGGTCTTCTTTCCCTTCCCATGGCCCTTAAATTTTCCCTGTCTTTCTGTCCTGCCTCAGGTTCTTGGGAGGAGGAACATGGAGGTGGAGGTGCTGATGCCTTCCTTGCATCACCTCAAGGCGACACAGTCAGGAGAGTCCTCTCTGCCCTGCCCTTGTTGGCCCAGAGGAGCAGAGCTTGTCTGCTTCCTCTGCTGGAAGTCTCTGCCTCACCGGGCTCTGGGGCAGGGATTTCCCCCATGGCTCTTACCCCCAGGGCAGGCCCCAGGGCTTTTCAAAGCTGTTGTGAGCACTGGTGCTGTTTGGCTTATTGGTCTGTAAGTTGACTAGTGGCCACACAAAAACATCCACAGCCCTGATCCCAGGATGTGTGGGCACAGCCTTACTGGCAACAAGCATCTTGGCTAATGGAGTTAAGGATCCTGAGACAGGGAGATGACCTCGGATTATCTGGCTGAGCCGTGTACAGTGACAACTAACAAGTGAAGGGAAAATTTTTTATGAGAAAGTTGGTGAGGAATGTGACCCAGAAGAAGGCTGTGAGGGAAGCCGTGTGGAGGCGGCGCTGGAGCTGAGGCCGTGGTCAAGATCCGAGGAAGGACGACTTCTGGAAGCTGAAGAGGCAGCAAGGGGCACTGCCTTTCTGACGTCTTCATTGTGTTCTTGGTCCTCCAGAACAGTCCAGGGTTTCAAGAACCCATTTGTAGTTATCACAGGAAAGCTACCTAGTGCCACCTCTCTTACCCTTGGATGCCCCACAGCCCGGTGGGGTCTGCATGCTTTACCCCCGTGATCTGAGCTCTGTGGCTGCCGTAGCTTTCTTTTGTCCACCTGCTGAGAGCTCCCCCAGTGCCACTGAGAACTCCCCCAACACCCCTTAATATTTTCAAATATGAAAATATACACATAAATATAACTAAATTTCTGTCTTATTCTTCAGTTTGGGAAAATAAATATAAAATGTATGCATTAATAACTTAGGGGCCTGAGAGATGACTTAGCTGATGAAGGTGCTTGCCGGCATCCCTGAAATTCACATGGTAGGTGGAGGCGCTCAGCAAGTTGTCCTCTGACCTCTACATGCCTGCTGTGGTATGTACATACCTTTTTGTGTGTGTGTGTGTGAGTGTGTGTGTGTGTGTGTGTGTGCGTATGTGTATGTGTGTGTGTGTGTGCCTATGCATGCATTCACATACCCTCACATTAAATAAATATAATAATTTTCACAAGTAATAACTAGAAGCTGGGAGTGGTGGCACAAACCTTTGATCCCAGGAGGCAGAGGCAGGCAGACTTCTGTGAGGTCCAGGACAGTCTGGTCTACATAGTGAGTTCCAGGCCAGCTGGGGCTATAGAGAGAACTTGTCTCAAAAAAAATTCTTTTGTTAATAAACATCAGAACCAGCCCCTGTGGGTACAGATATGGAGTCTACATACCAGCCAGAAACTCAGCCTTACCCCACAGAAGTCATCTCACCAGCAAGAACATGTTCTGGAAGGTCAAAGGTTAGGAATCCAGAATCATGGTACATGGCCCGAAAGAGGATCATAAAGAAAATAAGGGCCTGTGGGGACGACTCAGTAACGTGCTTGTTGTACAAGCGTGAGGATCTGCGCTCAGATCTCCAGCACACACACAAAAAGCTGGGCTTGGTGGTGTGTGCCTATAATCCCGATACGGGGAGGTAGAGCAGGCAGACGCCTGGGGAACAGCCGGCCCCACCTAATTGGCGTTGGAGGTTCAGTGAGAGGCTCTGCTTCAAAAAACAAAGTGACTAGCTCCCCGGGAATGACACCCAAGGTTATCCTCTGGCCTTCACACACGTTCCCACATGTGCATGTGTACCTATGCACACACACTCATATATGCACACACATTCACACAAGCACACACATATACACTCACACACACATGCACACTCACAACACACATGAACACTCAGATACATGCACATTCACACACACTCACACATGCGCACACACAAACACATGAACACCCACACATATATACACATGCACACTTGCACACTCACACACAGGAGAGCACTGATTATATATAACTGCGTGGGTTTTGTGCTGGATGCTTTAGTGTCAACTTGACACACCTGGTTGAGGGAGCCTCGGGTGGGGAACTGCCTCCAGTGGACTGGCCTGTGGCCGTGTCTGAGGGGCATCTTTCTTCTCCCTTTTTATTTTTTTCAGTTTCTGGAATCTTTGCTGTGGATTTTTAAAATTTGTTTTTATTAAATTTTGTTGTATTTCATACAGAATATTGTAAACAATCTGAATCATCTTTATAGCCCTGTCCCCACTGGGCCCCTCCTATAGCCCCCCACTGGAACCCATATACTCTGTCCTGGCATTAAGGCGCACTGTGTCAAGTCAGTGTTGTGGGGTATTTTCTTGATTGTTGAGTGAATTGGGAGGGCTCAGCCTACTGTGGGTGGTGCGACCTCTGGGCAGGTTGTAAGAAAGCAGACTGATTACGGGTGGGCCAGGGGAGCAAGCCAGTAAGCAGGATTCCTCCATGGTCTGTGCTCCAGCTCCTGCCTCCAGGTTCCTGCCCTGAGTTCCCACCTTGGGCTTCCTGATGAACTATGACCCAGGAGATGTAAGCCAAATAAACCCTTTCCTCCCAAAGTTGGTTTGGGTCAGTGTATTTTGTTACTGAAATGGAGAAACAAACTAGAACAGAAATTGGTGCCAGGATAGTGGGGTATTGCTGTGACAAGCCTGACCCAGTTGTTTTTGGGAGGATTGTGGAAGTGTTTGGAACTTTGGGCTGAAAAAGTCATTTGAGCTTGGCTTAGAGTTTGTTGCCGTAGAGCTTGGAATAGTTATGCTGAGAGAGTTGTGAATGATGGAGGCCTGGCTTGTGAAGCTTCAAAGGGAAGCAGAGACTATCAGGGCTGTTTGTGTGATATTTTTAATTGAGAATCTGTGGGTTCTGGTCAGTTGGGGCTGAAGAATCAGTTGTGATTAAGAAGGGGCCAGAACCACCAAAGTGAAACCTTTGCTTTACTGGGACAATTGATGCTGGTTAGCTGGGGCCAAAAAATCAGCTGTAAGTAACAAGAGACCAGCATCACTGAGGTGAAGTCTTCTGGGAGGTCCTTCCTCAGGGTCAGCACACAGAGGGGACCTGAGCCTCTATTTCAAGCTGGAAGCAGGACTTGGTAATGTGTAAGAGTCTCCTGCGTGGTTCTGGTGTTGAAAGTGTGAAGGAGTCATAGAGAGCAGCTGAGGCTCAGCACCCTGAGAGACCAGGAAAGGCCATAGGTGAAAGTGCAACTTCAGATGCAGTGAAGACCCCAGAACTGAAGGGGTTGTGGAGAAAATCTGAGGCTTTGCACCCCAAGAGGCAAGAAGAGGACATTGATGAAGGTGTAGCCTCAGTTTCAGTGGCGACCCCAGCTTTTTGGAGATGCTGGGACCATGGGACGACCACCAAGGACAGCGGCAGGTGTGGAATGGAGCTGGCCTGGGTCTGCGAGATGAGCTGTGTGTGCTGTGGACTGCAGAGTCAGAGCAGTGGAGCTGCCAGTACCCTTTGGAGCCAGAAGATTGTGAGTGAATCCCAGATGCCCAGCCTTGAGCTACTTTGCTGGACTTTGGTTTTGCTTAGGTGTGCCCGATTCTTCCCTTTGCAATAAGACAGTACTTGTTTTGGATTTTACAGAAGCCCACAGTTAAGAGACTGTGAACTTTTAAGTGTTTGGATTTTTTTAAGGACTTGGGCTTTTAAGGTTGTACTGTCTTATGTTGTGATGTTAATGTTAACAACATATCTAGGGACAAGAAATGAAAAGGCTGTGGTTTCATAGTGATGTTTGTGTGTCAGGTTGACAAGGGGTCATTTGTGCTGGAAGCTTTAGTGTCAACTTGACACACCTGGGTTGAGGGAACCACACTTGGGGAATTTCCTCCATAGGCCTGTGGCCATGTCTGTGGGGTATTTTCTTGATTGTTGAGTGATGTGGGAGAGCCCAGCTCACTGTGGGGGATGCCACCCCTGGGCAGGTGGGCCTGTGTTGCATAAGAAAGCAGGCTGAGCAGGGGCCAGGGGAGCAAGCCAGTAAGCAGCGTTCCTCCATAGCCTGTGCTCCAGCTCCTGCCTCTAGGTTCCTGCCCTGAGGTCCTACCTTGGGCTCCCTGATAAACTGTGACCCGGGAGATATAAACTGAATAAATCTTTTCTTCTCCAAGTTGTTATTGGTCAGTGTATTTTGTCACCACAATGGAGAAACAAAGTAGAATAGGTTTCCTGCACTTCCTTGCAAACATCCTTTTAAGTAACACTGTTTCCTAAAGGCACACAGCACCAGGTGTGGAGGACAGATTCCCTGGGAGCTACAGACCAGTATAAACGACTTCCTTCATTAAGAAAACCTCAGCTAGCTAGCAAGGATGGAGCTTGCCTTCGTGTGATAAAGAACCTGCTTGCCACAGTGCTCCTGGGACCCTGCCCCAAGCATGGCACACAGGGCCTGCTAAGGTGACAAGGGGGGACAGTATGACCCGGGCCCTGCCTGGGGCTGCTGACCAGGGGACAGGACACACAGTTCAAATTCGAGGCGTGGACACTGCTAACACCTGCTGAGGCCATACAGCACGAAAATGGTGAAAACAGCCACCACCCCTGCAGGATTCAGGCCTTTGGCAGGAATGGGCTGATGTACTGAGGAAGGTCCTGCCCGCACCACACTGGCCCTCTAGAGGAGGCCTGCAGAGGAGAGATTCTCCCGCCACGCGAGGCCATGCCTGCAGCCTGTTCAGGTTCACTGGCCAGGTGCTCTGTGAACGGCCCAAGCCTCACTGGGGAGCCAGGAAGTCCCAGTGCTTCAGGGCCAGGTGGATGGAGGGAGGGCTGGACTCTCCTGAGGTTGGAGGTGGTAGGCAGGGTCTGCTGTCTCCACCCAGTGTGCTGGGTGGTGCAGTCTCCATGGACACAGCTCTGAATCTTAGCAAAGCCAGAAATTCAAATGACTGGTCCAGTGTCCTGGTTTTCACAGTGGTGACTAAGTCACATTTAAAACAAGAAAATACCCTACATTGGTAAAGTGCACACAGGCCAGACTAACACTGAGGCAGTGTTTGACACTGTTTGGACATGCAAAGTTCAGCTCTCTCCACTCACTTGGGAGTGGGCTGACTGACCACAGGCATTTGAGCCATGCCATGAGCCATCAGCTCATCCTCTCTGAATATCTCCAGTGACAGAAATGTCCTGATCACAGACACAGGGCAATGGGGTGTGGTTGACTTGGGGTCTGCACAGCAGACATTGCAGCTCAGTCATAGTTCCACCACAGGCGCTAGGCCCCTTGCGCTCCCTGGGAAGCTGCAGCATCTCTCCCCTAGCCATCAGAGCAGCTCTGAGGGGCTCCGTGGACATGGCTGTAGACAGAGCAGAAATGGGACAGAAGAACCAGGAGGAGCTGCAGCTCCTAAGGGCCCAGATGCCATGATGGAGGAGGCCTCATACAGCATCTTCTGAGCCCAGAGCAGGTTGCTTTGGGGGAGACTGGCCAAGCTCAATGCCTGAGGAGAGTAGGAGGCATGGGGCAGGCAGTGGAGGTGCTGGGGTCTCAGAAGGAAAGGCTGGAAGATGGCAGGCTTGAGGTGAAGTTGGCAGGTGAATGGAGTCATCGGAGGGGGAGAGCACCCATCTGCTGTGCATCTAGACTACCTGGGAGGTTCCTGTCCCTGCACTGTCCCCTTCCTGCTGGGAGATGTTCACCAATAGTCAGAACTCAGGGCTGGAGAGGTGACTCAGCAGCTAAAGCTGCTCTTGAAGAGGACCCAGGTTCAGTTCCCAGCACCCACATGGCAGCTAACAACCATCTGTAACTCCAGTTCCAGGGGACTCCAACACCCTCTTCTGGCCTCCGCAGGTGTGCATGCGTATGGTGCATTTATATACATGCAAGCATAACACTCATAAAATAAAGATAACACTCATACATATAAAATAAAGATAACACTCTTACATATAAAATAAAGATAATAAAAAATTTTAAAAAAGAGTCAAACTGACCACACACCTGCCCCATGCCTCCTCCTCTCCTCAGGCATTGAACTGCAGAACAAACAGGAACATCAGAGCGTCATTACTGCTGGACAAAGAGAAACTGCCACTGATCTGTCATGTGGAGCTCATGATGTGAAGCAGGTATGGAATGCCGGGGTGGCTCACAGCCGGCTTCTGCAGGAGCCTGCTGTGCGGGGCACCATCACAGCACTCTGTTTATTGTATGTCCTCTGTGTGTGTATGTATGTGTTAAGTTTGTGAGCTTGTGTGTATGTGCATATGAATGCGTGTGTGAATGTGAGTGTGCATATGCATACATGAGTGTGTGCGTCTGTAAATGTGTGTATATGTATATGTGCATATGAATGCGTGTGTGAATGTGAGTGTGCATATATGAGTATACATGAGTGTGTGATTATGTGTATAGGTGTATATATGTGTCCATGAATGTGTGTACATGTGTATGAGTATGTGTGTGTGTGTCTGTGAGTGTGTATACATGTGTACAGGTGTGTGGAGGAGGCCAGAGGTCAACCTGGCATCTCTTCAGATGTGGCCCACCTGTTTTGGTACCGGCCTTGCTAATCCAGCGAGGCTGGCTGGCCAGGGAGCCCCAGGGGCATCTCCACTTCCCCAGGGCCATGGTTACAGGCACAGGCCACCACAAAGCTTTTACATGGGCGTCAGGGATTGAACTCAGTCTTCATGCTTTTGAGGCCAGTGCTTTACTGACTGGGTCATCTCCCCTGAAGTGGACAAACCTCCAACTCACAAGCCTTCACGACCTCAGAACAAAACTTTTTTTTTTTTTTTTTGAGATAGGATCTGGCTCTGTAGCCCAGGCTGGCCTTGAACTAGAGATATCCTTGAGCCTCTGTGCTGTGAGTGCTGGGATTAAGGGTAGGTGCCAACATACCCAACTGTCAGGACCATGTGGTCACCACAGAGGAATATTGCTCCAATTCCCAGAGCCCAGGAGCACAGCCCAGTGCAGGGCGGGTCTCATTTGAGGGGAGGAAGATAGGGGTATGGTACCGTTTGCTGTGGGTCAGGTTCCAGGTGTGGCTGTGTCCTTCTTCCATGGCACCCCAGGGTGGTGCCAGGGGTCCCTCTCTAGCATCGACAGTTAATAATGCCAGGGTCTCTCATGTCCATCAAGAGAAGTCACCAGCACAGGGGATGAGCCCCGACAGCAGCTGCCAGCTGCTTCCAGAGATGCACAATAGCCTCCACTCAGACCGATTGCTCCTCACAGTGACAAAGTGACAGGTGTGCAACCCACTTGAAACAGAATTGCATTAAATACATTTAAGTAATGTAGTTCTAGGCTGCCTAGGGAATGAGTAACGGCTTGCTCTATCCACAGGGCTGCACAGCCTAAGCACCCACCTGGCAAACTGTCTGTGGTCATGGTGCCTGGGTAGAGTAGGCCTAGACAGGGCTTCGGCTATGCCTTGAGGGAATGCCTTTTCTAGCGGGTGGAGCTGGGCCTGGCTGCTCTGCTTCTGTCCCAGAGCCTGTCCCTCTTGTTCTAAATGGCCTTGGTGGTTGAGTGAGGAGCTACGCCGACAGCGTGCAGCACAAGGTGGCTGTTTAGCAAGTTCCACTGAAAAGATTCAACCCACAGCTTAATGGTGGGATATGGGACTGTGGGGTTCTGGAGGTGCAACGTCCATACCCCCAAGTCACTGCTGAGTAATCCCTACTCCCTGTAGTGTCTGAAAGTCCCCGTGTATCCACAGTCTCACAGCCTTCCCTTCCTTGTCTTAGAAGTCTTGTGCTACTTAGCAGGTCTCACATGCTGTCTCGTTGTGGTCCCAGTTTACATAATCACTGAGCTCAAATAACAGATAACTTTTCACTTTTGTATTTTTCCTCTGTAAACTCTGTTTCTGTTTTTACCCATTTTCCTATTGTATACCAGCTTGTTGATTCGTGTGAGCTCTTTATATATTCAGGATAGTAATCCTTTGCTAAGTTGTATGTGTGGCGCTTACATAAGTTATAAATGCTTTTTTTTCCTCTTTTTTCTTTTCTGTTGTGCTTGGGTTTTGTTTTTTTTACCATCACTTTAATCCCTTTTGCATTAAAATGTCAATTCCTTTGCATTTAGTTATAAATATTTCAGTATGTATTCTAAAAAGTAAGAATATATAATGGACTATAATGAACATAAATTATTGTGTTAATGGAGCTAAATTGATTAAAGGTTTGCTAGGGTTAGTGGTTTTGTGGTTAGCTGTGAAATCCTTACCCACTCTGAAGTTGTAGTTTTCCTTTATTCTTTTTACCTTGTAAAGTTTTGCTCTTCTCATTTAAATGTTAATCTGGGTGGAGGGAGCCTGTTCATCCTCACCTGTGGGATAACCTTATCAAGAATCATTGTGAAGGGAGCCCCTCCAGGCAGAATCAGCTACCCCCACTTCACTCCCTCCAGGCTCAGTCAACCACTTCCACTGTCACGCCTCCCCTCCAGCATGGTCACTCCACAGTGGAGGAGGTGGAGGAGGTGGAGGAGGTGGAGGAGGTGGAGGAGGTGGAGGAGGAAGGTGAGGCAGAGGGGAAGAAGAGGAGGAGAGAAGTGAAGGAGGAGAAGGAGGAGGAGTGGAGGAGGAGGAGATGGTTGGGCAGCAATCAGCAAGCTGCTTGGAGGGACAGCCAGGTGGGCTGGAGTCCATGCACGGCTCAGGTGATTGGACAGGCAGGCAGCTGGGTGGGCAGATGGAAGACAGACAGGGGAGTAGACAGGTGGGTAGAGGGGCAGGTGGTGTGAGCCAGGTTTGAAGCCTTCTCTGTGATGCCTCACTGCAGGTGCTGGTCTGAAGACTGGCACACATGCTAGGAGTGAGGGGAATTCTGATCGGGTTGAACTAAAATGAACTGAAATAAAGTCAGATTCCCATGGAGTTGGATTTGGACTGAGTTGAACTGAACTGAGCTGAACTGCAGTGAAGTGGAGTTACACTGAACGTTAGGCTGGCGGAATGCTGAGATGGGGCCTCAGATTCCAGCCTGGCTGTTCCTTAGCACTTCTATCTCCTGTCTACACAGGGCTCTGACCCACCTAACGTGGGAATCCTCGAGGTCAATGGAGTTGGCTTCTGCCCCATGGGATTCTCCAAGTGCTTTGGGGCTCACTGGGGAGCCCCCATGTGATCCTAGAGTGTGGAGGTGTGTCTGTACATGGAGCGTGCGTTATTCCTGTGGGGCACGGGCATGGTGTGCATATACTGGGAAAGATACGTGCCTGTGTGCCATCTGCAGGCCACCAGAGCTGGGAGCCTTGCTCCCTGGGGCAGGTACCAGGGACTCCCCTCTGCAGAGAAAGCTCTGTTGATCCTCCCCAGGTCCTGCTCTGTGAGCCACTGTTATCCAGGACCTGGGCTCTTGCGATGAGCCCTTTGGAAGTGGGGCCCCTCTTTGGAGGGGTGTCTGAAGACACCCAGCCCCACCACTTCATGCAGCTGCAGTCAGCACCTGTTGAATGTCCCTGTCATTTCTCTGCCCTAGTTCACAGCCTCAGCTCTCACATGCCTGCCCACTGGTCCATCTTGCACACTCAACCCTCTGCACGTGGCAGGCAGTGGGAACTCAGGTTGATCTGGCTCTGCAGGGTCTTCCCCAGGGATGCCCTTGGTCCTTGAAGTCACAGAAGGCAGGTGCCTGGCTGTGGCATTTCTAAGTCACATTACAGTTCTGCCTGAATTAAGTAATGGCCTGACTCTTGGCATTCGTTTTAAGGCCGAGTGGACCTGAACTTTGAGAATCTGTTCCTTCAGATGTCTCTAGGAACTGTGCTTTCCAGCAAGGGCTTTGCTCATTCTTTATTGAAACAGCATCTCCAGCATGCAATGGGGAAGAAGTCAGGACCTGCCCTTATCTTATGGAAGAATCTTATCCTTTGATCCTAGAATATCCCATTGTTTGCAATTGCTTTTGGTACTCTGATATGTAAATCATGTACACCCACACTCATTCCCTGTCCTGGGTGGAGGGCAAGGAGGTGTCTTGATGGACCCTTTTGGTTGCAAGTTTGGGTAAGTCTTCAGTGCAGATTATGTCCATATTGTAAAAGTCATTGCTATGCCTGGCTGGGTCCCTGAGGCTATGTCCAATCACCTGGATTCCCATGAGGTCCAGTTCCATTTTGAAAGGTGAGGATGGAGACTACAAGGCACCTTGGAAGCTTGCAAGAAAGAGCCCAGGGCAGAGTACCTGCTCTGTGCTCCACAGGCAAGGAAGGAGTTGCTGGGCAAGTCAGGGAAATTCCTCCACAGCCATCCAATCCATCCTATCGCATATCCAGACAGTGGCTGTTCTGGCCACAGGCCTTTCACTCGGGAAGGGGGTGGGGGATAGAAGGTGCTGACTTCTCCCCTCCCTGCATGCTCCCATACCCTATCATTTCTACGTTCTAGGTTTCTATAGAAATAGGAGTACTTTGGCCTCCCCCACCGTGTGCTCATGTGCCTGTCCTCCATGCCTCCCACTCTTAGGGGAGGAGGCCATATGGGTGGGCACCTCTGGACACCAGGTCCTGGCCATCTGATGAGTACCCCAACATATCCAGGCAAAAGTATGGAAGAAATAGCCCTAGAGAGGGAGAGATACCAATACAAAGCCACACAGCTTCCCAGTGCAGGGCAGTGTCTGGTTCCTGACCCTACCTGATTGGCCTCATTCCAGAGGCCTCGCAGGGGTCCAGGATCTGGCACATCTGATGCTCCAGGGCAGAAGCTGTCTGACATCAGAGATCCCCACATATCCACTCCCCTATCTTTCTGACTAGCTGTTGTGTAGCTGACTGTGTTATTAGTTTTTCCGTTGTGGCAAAACACCCTGAGAGAAGTAACTCTAGGAGGAAGGGTTACTCACAGTCTCACAGCTGGGCGTCCTGGGAGCTGGCCACACTCATGGACAGTCAGGAAGCAGAGAGTCATGGATGCTGCTCAGCATCTTTTCTCTTCATCCGGGACCCCAGCCCACGGAATGGTGCTGCCCAGACTTGGGGAGGATCCTCCTACCTCAGTCAACCTGACCAAAACATTTCCTAGGGGCTGGGGAGATGGCTGAAGCCATAAGAGCACTTACTGCTCTTTCAGAGGACCCAAGTTCAATTCCCAGCACCCACATCAGGCAGGGCAGCCTAGAACTGCCTGTAACTCCAGCTCCAGGGGATCTGGTTCCCTCTTCTGGCCTCCACAGGCACCTGCACCCATGTGGCACACGACACAGACACATAAATTAAAAACAAAAAACAAAAAACAAAAAACACCCACCTTAAATATATCTCCTCACAGGTGTGCCCAGAGCTTCCTTTTCTGGGTGATTCTATGTCCTGTCCTGACAATCGGCATAGAACATCACAGTGACCTCGAATGACCCTTGCCCCACTTGGACCTCTGTCATATCCACAAAAATGCCTCCATGGTGGGGTAGCTCCAAGGCAATGCTCAGGTCCCAGGCACACCCTAACATGTTCTCCCACCACCCGAACAAGGCTCTGCTCTGTCCCATCTGAGGGTGGCGCTATGTCCCTGAACTTTACTCCTGTGGGGAGCTCAGAGAGCCTTCGGAGTGACAGAGAGCTGAGGATGGGGGTGAGGATAGGGGATGCAGAATCTGCTGCAGGGCCTGGAACATAGCAGCCCAGGGGGTGGCCAGGCTCCATATCAACTTGAGGGAGCAGCCCTTATCTCCTGTCACAGCCAGGAGGCCCGGCTGTCCCCAGGAGGCAGGCCTTCCACAGAGAGACTCAAGGCTCTTCAGGGAACAGCTATCTCTGCCCTAATACTAAGCGATGAGTAAGGGATGGCACTCTGAGGCTACATCCAAGAGACAGCATTTACCCAGGAGGACAGAGAGCACAGAGGCAGAAAGGCCTGGTTGGGTCCAGCGGGGGATGCAGGGCAAGAAGCTGGGCAGGAGGGGCTGTTGCTGCCTTATAGTAGCCAGCTATCAGACAGGGGAGGTGTGACTTCCCTGGAGACCCTGGGCCTTACCCTGCTAACTGACCTAACTTCTCTCAGACCTGCCCCTTCCATTTTCTTACCCCAACCCAGATACAGCTCTTTCCACCTGGGCTTGACAGAGGAGAGGGGTCCTCAAATAGGAGAGTTGTCTAGGAGGAACTTGGGGCAGGTCTAGAGTGACACTGATCTGCATGACATCATAGTACTGGGGATAGGACATTTGTCAGAGTCCTAGACATTAGACATGGAGAAAGACCCTCATGCCAACAGTGGGCATTGGTGACTGCCAGTGTCCATATGGGCTCATTTTGGGGGTAGCCAGCCACGATGCTGCCAGAAGTCACGAGGGGGAGCGACCTGTCTGAAACAAATTTGTCTATACCCAAAACTGAGGGGAGGGAGTTGGGACACAAAGAGGTGGGGCTCCTGGAGGGAAGCTGCTGGCCCTGGAGCCCATGACTACTCAGGGACCCTTGGGGCTCATCTTTGGTCATCTGAGAGAGGGAAAAATGTCCCCAATTTAGCATCAGTAGCCATGGTGACAAGATAGAGGTAGTTGCCTTCCAGAACCTTCTTCTGTGCCTCAGCCCCCCTCAGCCCACCAGAGGGTCCCTCCAGGCCCATAGACAGGAGAGTAGAGGGTGAGAACAGGAAGGTGAGGGTTCTGCTCCTGGAGTGGGGGATTCCTGTATTGAACAAGGGATGGGGGCAGGGAAGGAAGGCCACCCCTCCATATCTGAGTGGTCAGGATATGAAGGGGTCTCACAACAGAGGCCATGACCAGCTGAGCCCTGGAGAGGCGGCCTCTAAGCACGCCCTGGCCCTGTGGGAAGACAGCTCTCTTGGGCATATGGGTTGCCCACGGAGGGCACATCCAGCTGGAACCCACAGGGTCCCTGGGCCAGGGCCAGGGCCAGGGCCAGGGCCAGGGAAAGCACCCTCCCCGCACGGTGCAGCCGCACTCAAAAAGACACCGGTGATTTTGGAGGAAGTGGGCTGCGTTTTCTCTAATCTGTGATTCCTGCCACTTCGTTCTTCCCCTCTTCCCTGTAATTATCCCATCGTGGGTGAAAATAAACCTCCGCAGGAGACAGCCTTCCAGAAGGCGCTGCGCGGAGGCTGGGCAGGTGGAAGAGCTTCTCAGCCGCTGGCTCTCGAATTTTCTACGCACAGTTGCCAGAGCCACCGTCTTGTTTGTCCCAGACAGTCCTGGTTGTAAAACAGAAAATCCCCCATCTTGAGAAACACCCCCCGCCCCCCGCATCCCAGGATATAGGGAAGGCTGTGCCCACCGACCCCACACCAAGTTCTTTTCCACCTCCCTCTACCACAAGCCACAACTGGTCTCGACTTCCCCTGGGTGACCTGTCAGACTGCATCCCAGATATTCTCTTTCCAAACACCCAACTAGTCACACCCCGGCCCCCAAACTCCCAGCAGCCAGGCTGCCTGTACACTCTGAGTGCCGCCCCTGCTTGCTTTTCAAGTCTAGCCGAGGGGTTGTTATTGGGATTAAGTGATTGAATAAATGTGAAGCGTTTACACACAGGAGTGTCAGCTGCCATGTTGTCAGTAAACATAACTATTTCTATCACCTAACACGTGAGGTGCCACTAATTCCTGTTTTTGTGATGGGAACAGGGTCCTGGGGTAAGGCTCTGAGAAAGGAAGGAAGCAGCTGGAAAGACTGGACTGGGCTCCCAGCACCCAGACTGGTCCCTGCCTCACCTGGGACCCCAGTGAGTGCCCCCTCTGTTCCGTACCCGCCCAGGGACGGAAGCAGTGCCTCTTCACTCAGCCCCTGCTCCGCTCAGCACCTGGCACGGTGGTGATGAAATGTAATCATCCCCGATCATCACTCTCAACAAATCAAAACCCCAGCGTCAGCCCACACTCAAGCTTGGAAATGTCTCCTCAGAGTGAGACTGAAGGGGACTGGAGCACCTTGGAACCAGAAAGAATGCGTTGCTCTCTGTGCAGCGGTTAAGCTGTTTGTATCACTGAGCTCTTAAAAAGGAACTCTGCTTTGGGAACAATACTATCTGTCTTATCCTAGCTCCAGTCTTTAATTTTTTTCCTTTACCTTTCATTTATTTTATTTTTTATTTTTTGCAATATTGTACAGAGTAGTAGAGTCCTTGGGGTGAGATATCTCTTCCCAGGTTAGGTGCCCCCAGCAGTTAAGACGCTGTGCCTGCTTGGGTAATGGGGTGGCCTGATGGGAGAGGTTAGACTTGATGATGGCTTGCAGTCCCCAAGTCAATGCCTGGTTCTCAGCTGGAGCAGCTCAGGGGAAATTTGCAGTGTCTAGGGACAGGAAGTACTACTGATGACTGGCATCTCACAGGTGGAGGTCAGGGGTGCAGCTCAGCGTCTGCAGCACTCACAGGGCCTCCGCAGGGCGAGCTGCAGCCCCACCTCACTGTGCAGGGGAGGGGCTGGAGCTACAGTATAGCAACACTGCTAACCATGGAGTTAATCACACGTCCATGGGAATGTGGTGGGCGCAGGACACAGGGCACTCTTTGGAGAGCTCCTGTCCCTATATCTGAGACTGCATAGAGTCTTTGGGGATGCTGAGCAAGAGAGGGGATGGACCAGGGACACAGTGGAGAGGGTTGGGCTAAGGACGCATGGGCTTACAGACAGGCGCCTCTGCCTGCATGACTGCCTGTCCCAAGCCAGTCCTGCCTTGGTTAGCCCTCAAGGGCTCATGCTGTGGGCACCTCTATATCAGGACCCCTCCCTATCCCCAGCTCCATGTTTTTGCTCTAAATGCTCTCCCTGTCTCCTGATACAAGGTCCCTTTCCAGCCTTGCCCCTGACCTCAGAAGGTGGAGCCACCAGCCACCAGATGAAAGCCTGTATCTCCAGCTGCCCTGCCCAGCCCCTGCTTTGGCCATCCCCATGACTCAGGAACAGAGCTATGGGCTCTCTGCTATGTTGGTGGTGGGTGATGCCCATGGGGGTAGTTCTGCCAGCACTGCTTGATTGACCCTCACCCTGAAACAACCATGCATGAGTTCACTGTGAGTATAGGGCTACCATGCCTACATCCCAGGGAACCCCTCTGGGGCCATCAATCTCCACTTCCCCTTGCCTCGTCCTCATCCTGTCCACACAGACTTCCTGCCAAACCGTCCCCTGTCCTGTCCTCACTTCCAGCGTCCCCACCTCACTGCACTGAACTATAAACTTGACTAACCTTCTACTGTGCCCTCTTCCTTCAGATGAGCCCGGCTGCTGTCTTTCTCATACAAGCTCCCCACCTCAGGTCCTGGTAGGTCCAGCGGGACAGGCCTACCACTCCATGTTCTGGTTCACACGCTTTGTATGTGAAATGCCCCCCATAGGCTTATGAGTGGTGGGGCTGTTTGGGGAGGATGTAGAATCCTTCCCTTAGGATGTGTGGCCTAGCTGGAGGAAGAGGCATCACTGGGCCTCCAAATGTCCTGGTCTGGTCCTGGCCTGTGCTCTCTGCCTCCTGGTCCCAGATGTGAGCAGTCTCTGCCTCATGCTCCTGCCACGATGGAGCATTCTGCCATGTCTCCCCCAAGGACCGAAGTCCCTCTGAAACTGTGAGCCAAGACACGTCCCCTGAGTTTCTCTGTCGGGTTTTCTGCCACAGCAAAGAGAAAAGCAATGAATACAAAAAATTGGTACCTGAAGTGGGACTCATTGCTGTGGTAAACCTGTTTGTGTGTTGTATACGCTTTTGGAGCTGTTATGTGAGAGGAATGTGGCAGAGTCTGGAGCTGCCCCTGAAGTTTCAGATATGAATAAGCACTCTACTGGGAACGTGACTGGAGGCCATTGTGTCACATCCTTGCAGAGAATCTGGCTGTGTCCTGCCCATATCCTGAAAATTTGAATAAGGCTGAATTTTAAAAGTAATGGACTTTGACTAGGCGTGGTGGTGCACACCTTTAATCCCAGCACTGGGGAGGCAGAGGCAGGTGGATTTCTGTGAGTTCAAGGCCAGCCTGGTCTACATAGTGAGTTCTAGGACAGCTGGTGCTACAGCAAGACCCTGTCTCAAAAAGACAAAAAAAAAAAAAAAAAAAAAAGGGAAAAAATTTTTTGTGGGAGGAAATT
>NW_008345700.1:2608342-2622242 GCF_000622305.1 Nannospalax galili
TTGAGGGACAGGGGGTGACAAAAAAAGCCCTTTTAAAAAAAAAAAAAAAAAAAAAAAAAAAAGTAATGGACTAAATTATTTGATGGAGGAAATTTCAAGGCTGCAGAGCATCCAGGCTGTGGCATGGTTAATGACAGCAGCTTGTAGCTGGGTTTACAGTGAGAAGGAGGAAAAAGTGGAGCAGGGAGGTGTGAAAAAGGATCAGGGTGGCCAGGAAAGAAGTGTGTGCACTGCTAGAGGTGTGGAGAAAACAAATTAAAGAGATTAGCACACTTAAAGAAAAATTGTACTAGAACAGTAGGACAGATCCCTAGAACCAAACCCCTCACGGAAGGGTGTAAAAATGCAAACATTTGAAAGACTTTCCTATAAAAAGAAAGTCCCTGCAAAGATGGCTCTGTAGGGACGCCCTGCTCAAACAGAGGTTCTTGAAGTATTTTCCCCAGTTCATCCGCACAGACACCCAGAGGCCACTGCAGTCATGGTCAAAGGAGCGCAGCGAACTGGTAGTGGAACTTGGTGTCATCCACATGGTGCCAATTTTCCAGGCATTCAGAATTGAGGAGTTTAAGGGGTCATGGAGGCTTCCATCAAGGTTAAAAAAAAACACCTGTGGGGCAGGGTCACACTCCTGCAGAGAGCCTCTGAGTGGGTTGTGCGTGACATTTTGAGAGGGATGCTTATGTTACAGTGGAGACTCCAAGATGTCAGAGATGCCAGGAACTTGGGAATATCTGCTTAGGAAGCTTCAGACACTGAGCAGAGCCAGCACAAGAGAGGCTACGTGCTGCAATGTCGGACGTTTGACCAGTGACAGGAGAAGTTGAGCACATTGCCTTATTCCCTGACTCTGCAGGAAGTCACCCTGGCCCTGGGCCTCTCCCTGCAGATTCCTCTCTGTACTGACCAAGGCCAGCCAGAGGGCAGCTGAGCAGGAGTGTAAGAGGTGGCCATGCACAGCTGTGAGCAGGGAGGCTGGGGAAGGAGGAGGGTCTGGGTGGCAGGAAGGGGTATCCTCAAGAAAGGACCACTAGAGGCAGCTTATGAGGCCCGTGCTGGGGCGAAGGAACCCAACCCCACCCCCACCTGCTGGTGCCTCCCTGTGTCCAAATCCTGTTAGAGGCTTGGGGGCAGAGAGCCTGGGGAAGAGGAGGAGGGAGAAGAGGAGGAGAGACTGAAGGGGGATGAGGGAAAGGAGGAGAGGTGGAGGAAGGGGAGGCCGAAGGGGAGGAGGGAGGAGAGGAAGCAGAAGGCAGACAGCCTCTCTAGGGCCAGAGAGGGGATAAGGGATCCTTGGGGCAGGTGTCCAACCTCCCTTGGTCAACCTCCCTAGCCCTGCACTATTTCCTGCTTGGCAGCTCCATCCTGGGCACCATTTGCAGAACGCAGCTTGCCCAGAGCACCTGCTGCTCTCATCAAACCAGGCCTCAGCTGCTCAGTTCTCCCCCACCCCCTACCACCTCTCTTCCCGTCCTTCTGGATCTTTCTTGCCTTCTGGATGAGCAGCTAATACTTCCATTTTTGAAACTCTGCCCAGCTGTCCTGTTCCTGATCTCTCCAAGAGCTGAAGACAGGAGCCGGAACAGTGCGCCCAAGGTCACTGCTGCACTACACAATTCGTAAAAGGTGAAAGAACTCAAGTGCCCATCGAGAGAGTGTGCATGAGGTGGTCTGTCCAAGGAATGAGCTATTACTTGACCCTAAAAAAGAATGGAGACTTGATTCATCCTTCAAAGCAGATGGACCTTGAGGACATTGTGTTGAATGAAATGAACCAGGCACAAGAGACCACGTGAATCACTTCTGTGGCGTGTCCTCAACAAGCTCATCCACAGGGACAGAAGGCACACTGGGGCTGTCAGAGCCAGGCAGGGATTTGGAGAGTCACTGCCTAGAGGGTGTGGGGATTCCTTTGGTTGAGGTGAAAATGTGGTGGAACCAGATGGAGTAGGTACTCAGCACCAAATGCCACTGATGGCGAATTTTAGTTTTTATCTTAGCAATCTAAGTGTGTGTGTGTGTGTGTGTGTGTGTGTGTGTGTGTCCGCCCATGGAAGCCAGAAGTGGGCATCAGACCCCTTGGAGCTGGATTTACAGGCGTTGTGAGCTGCCCAGTGTGGGTACTGGGGTCAGAACTCCGGTCTGCTGACAGAGCAGTAAGCTCTTTAACCACCGAGTCATCTCTCCAGCCCCTGATGGTGACCTCTAAAGCAGTGAGTGGGAAAGGCTGGGGAAAGGCTCAGCAGAGGGCATAGGCCTTGGGTTCTGGGCTCAGGAATAAGCACAATGTAGTGTAATGTAAATTCCCACCCAGTGAACAAAGGCCAAAAAGCCAAACAACAAACACCCCACATGAACCTCTGGGCTGTTTCCCTTGGGTCACTGTGTCCTCCCATTGGGCCCTTGGCAGGGTTCCTCAGAGGAGCCTGACCTCAGAGCCTGTCCCTGGGGTCTCCTCTGCAGCCTCCTCTGGGCAGGCCGTTCTTCCCTGGCAGCTGCCTCACCCTGCTGGCCCTGTTCTGAGAACTGCCCCAGCTTGTGCCCCACCAGGGTAACCAGCATTATGGTTCATAGGTTCCTCCTGGCCTCCCAGACACCTTGTGTTGGGGCCCTTCTGTACCCCACATCCAGGGCCTGGCAGGCCCCTTGGGTGCTGTTGGGAATTACCATGATTCTCCCATTGCTGGTTCTCAGGACCTGGCAGCCACATCTGGTCCAGGCCCCTGGCCTTCCCTGGTAACTAGACAGGCCTCTTGATTCCCCAGCCTCCTCCAGTGGGTTTTGACCTGTGGTCATCATCCACATCAAGCTGTGCCATCAGGTGACGGGGATCATGTGGTCAGGCAAGGGGAGCCATGAAGTCAACAAGGGGGGCTGTGTGGTCAGCAAGGGGGGCTATGGGGTTAGGCAAGGGGGGCCGAGTAGTCAGGTGAGTGGGGCTTTGGGGTCAGGTGAGGGCTGTGCTACCAATTTGATATCAGAGGTGATGACTCAGGCATGGGTGTCTTCCCAGTAGTGACCTTGGAGGTCAGGGATGGAATTAATTCCTCCTTCCCCACCCCCACTGGGCCCATCCCACTTCCCCCTACCTGTGTTTGCTGTCCCCCAGCTGGGAAGGTTGCCCCAGATGTGTCTCCTGCACTTGAGGCCTTCTGAATGGCACCTCCCTAGCCCCACCTCCCACCAGCAGCCTCAGCCCTTCCTGAGAGTGCTGGGCAATGCCCTTGAACTCTGTTTGCTGCCTGTCCCGCCCCTCCCCACTGGAGCTGCAGTCACCAGCAGCGATTTCCTCGGTCTTGTGAGCTGCACTGCCTCAAATCCAAGGTCAGATCCACCTCCAAAACCATAACTTGATGAGTGTTTGCCATGTGAGACCACGTCCACAGGCTCCAGAGGAGACCAGCCTTTGGTGGAGGGCATGGGTAGAGTCCGTGTGCACTTTACCTACCTACTTACTATAAATATTAATAAATATTTATAATTAAATAAATATTATAAATATTTACTATAAGCTTGCTGCTGCCCATTTATAAATAAATATAGGTAAGATAGATGTGTTGATAAACTGTAGGTTAAAACATTAGGTACATGTGTATAGTCACAGTACGGAAACAGCTCCATAAACAGGTATTTCTTTTATCCTTTTTCTTTTTCCTCCCCCTCCTTCTTCTCTAGTCCCTCCCCTCCCAGGTGGGTATATGGGTGCCGCTTACCCATACACTCAGTGTGCAGACTGTGGGGATCATGCAGAACCCACGGCTGCTGTGGGTGCTGGATGCTCAGGTCACAGAGAGCTGGACAATAGTGACGTGTCTATTTCATTCCCGCCAAGGATCTGCAGACTGTGGCCCATAAAGCCCCCTCACCTGTCCTCGGGTCCTACCCTTGGGTGCCAGGCCCGGCTCCCAGGAGCACTGGGAGGCATGTGCTTTCTGCTTTAACTTCATGAAATAGCTGATATATTCTTGGGGGGCCAGTGTGAACTGGGACTATCATCCCAAGGAGGGTTTAGGAGGTTGCGGAGGTGGCCACATGCTCACTGGGAGTCTGTGTTCCTGGCCTAATGGGGGAGGTCATGATGGTGATGGTGATAGGCATCCCCCCTGGGGAAGGCATGTGGCAGAGGGGATGTGCCCGCCTCTCCGGACTGTGTGGGAGCTGAGGCATTTCTGTGATGGAAGCTGGAGGAGAGGACTGTGCACTTGAGGGAGCCCAGTTCTAATGTGTCTCAGGTTTTAGAGATGCCTAAGTTAGCAGGAAGTATAAAATAGTGAAGGCAGTAAAGATATAGGGTGCCGAAGGGGCAGAGTGCTGTGGGGCACACTTGGGGCACAGCCTCTCCTTTCTCCCCTGCTCCCTTACTCTGGAAGGAGGGAAGGCCTCATTATTGTGGGTCCCTGGCATTGAGGGGGACTGAGTGGTCTAGGTTGGTGGGGACAGTGTGGGTCCTTGCTATGTGCCTCACATGCCCTGGGGGCTGTGGTAGACCATGGGAATATGGGTCTGGGACCTCTGCCTGCCAGGGTTGAGGCTGAGCTGCTCATGGAGGAATGGACTGGGTTTGACCCCTGCCGTAGACCTGTGTAATAAGCAAGCTCACTCACTGGGCCCTGGTGTCATGGGGGATGCACAGAGGCTGCTCCTAGGCCTGGTCCCAGCAGTAGTCACTTCCTGTCATTACTGTCCCCTCTCTGTCCCTTTTCAGGGTGGCTGGACACTTCCAGGGCTATGCACAGGTGACCCCCACATGGCTGGGAGCCTCATTGTCCTGTGAGTGCAGGAACTCCAGGCACCTGGCTTTTACGCAGAGTTCTGGGGTCTGATTCTCAACCCCTGTTGTGGCTTAGGAGCCCAGCCTTGCCGAGGCAGTTGTGGGTGTACAAAGTGACTTCCCAGTGGGACCCTACCCCCCATCTCCTATCACACTGCCCTTCGCTCTCCCACACCCCAACTCTACACCCTGGATTCACCTTCTGGCTGCTGACCTTCCTGTCTGCAGCAGGGAGCAGGGTGGGGATGTGGGTAGTCACTGACTTCCTGGCCTACCCAGTGGGGCCAGACCCCTTCCTGTGCTTACCGAGAGAGTCAGCAGATACCTTGGGTGGGACACCTGAGCGTCCCCAGACCCCTCTGGGGTATGAGTCACCAGATCTGATGTCCAGCAGGAGCTGGGCCTCAGCCAGGCCTAGCGGCTTGATTGATTGGGAGGAAAGATAATACTTTGGAAAATGATTTTCTTTTCCTTTTTTTCTTTTCAAAGAAATTGAAGAAACCTGTGGTTTGCGAATCTGCTGACCCAGCTGGAAGCTTAAATCAAACCAGCCGGTGTCAGAAAAAGTCCTGGGCCAAGAAACAGGAAGTACCTGGAGGCAGATTCTGGCCGATGTGGGGAGAAAGTAGGTCACAGAAGGGCTGTCCTGAGGGATAGTGGTGGGCTCTGGTCACAGGAGGTCACAGCAAGGTTATATCCTTGCCCTCACAGCAGGCCATACTCAGCCTTTAAAAAATTTTAGATTATATCGTATTTATTTGTGCGTGTGTGAGTGTGTGTGTGTGTGTGTGTGTGTGTGTGTGTGTGTGTTCTTTAAAAAATTTTAGATTATATCGTATTTATTTGTGCGTGTGAGTGTGTGTGTGTGTGTGTGTGTGTGTGTGTGTGTGTACGCGCACACATGCTGTGGCCCATATGTGGAGGCCAGAGGGCAACTTGCTGGAGTCAGTTCTCGCTGACCTTGTAGGTTCCAGGAATTGAACTCAGGCCATTAGGCAGGCACCTTTATCAACTGAGCCATCTCCATGGCCCCACACTGAGTCTTAGGGGTGAAGTCTTGTCTTCTGCGAATTGAAGTTCCCAGAAAAAAAAAACAAAACCAAAACCAATACACACACGCACACAAGCACACATGCACACGCACACGCACGCACGCACACGCACGCACACACACGCACACAAGCACACGCGCACACACACGCACGCACACACACGCACACAAGCACACGCGCACACACACACACACGCACACAAGCACACACACACACGTACACGCACACACACACGCATACCTGTGTTAAAAATCCTACCAGGCTGACTGATTAGAAATTTGTGATTGTGAAGAGTTGGAATGTTGCAGATTCAGAGCCAAACTATTTTTTTGTTTCCTTAAGAGCCATTCCTTGCCCACCTTTGTGTCGAACTTATCATCATCTTAACCAAGGATAAAACCTCAGGAATGTATTCTTAGCAGTCCACTAGCTCCTACAGGACCCCAAAGCTAAGAACAGAACTGTATCCGACAGCACTGGAAGCTTACAATGGAGGCGTCCCCACTTTCCTGTCGTCTGCCTGATGCTCCCACCAGTGTATTTGGCAAATGCTTGGATTTGTGAATTGCTTTTGTTCTGTGGCTATGAAGGGCCATGTAACTGCTTCCACAGTGGAACACGCCATTTTGTGTAACCTTAATCTGTGTTCGTGGGACATGGTCACTCATGGTTGGCTCAGAGTAAATGATCTCTTACCCCCTTTGAGGTGAGAGCTGGGTTTTACACGAACAGTTTTGGTGTCTGATTATGGGGCTTCCAGGACAACCCACTTTCATGTCAATGGATCACACCAGGTCTCAGCACACACTATTGTGCAGGCCGCCTTCTTCTGTGCTAGTCGTTGGTCAGTCTTTGCTTATCTGCCTCTACTTGGGCTCCTCCACTCCGTGTCCAGCTCTGCACTTTTCTGTGTTCTCTCCCGCCTGCTTCAAACCTGCTCCTTTTAGTCTATGAGCACCTGAGCCTGGGGACGCTGTAGAGAAGTGGTGTTTGCTTCCTCTACCCCGTAGGGTGCAGGTGTCAGGGAACTAGCTACCCCGTGATGGTGATTAGAATGTCCTGGTTGCCTCTGAGACTGTTGCTGGCCTTATCCATTAGTCACACCCAAAACTCAGGGAGGAGTGTTTGCTAAGATAGCCTGTTTCCCAAGACACCCTGTCTCATATGGGTAAAACAGGTCCAGGAAAGAGGGCGGAGCCATAAATTTCTCCAGAATGCCCTGACCTGCACGTACCACTCCATCCAGAGGGAAGGTTGCTGCCCCTTGCTGTGCTGAATAATCAGTCCTATCTGTTGATGGTCTGGCACTGTTTTTTCTCCAAACTCTGTTCTCTAAAACCTAACAACCGGGAAGCCCAGCAATCTCACAAAGCCCAACACAGCACACCCCTTTTCTGGGTCAGAAGGACCCACACTGGCCCCTCCGGAAGTCCCATGGGGTGAGTCCCTGAAACACAGTGGGAGGAGCTGACCCGGAGCTGAGAGCTAAGGCAGTCCCTCCCCTAGCAGCAGGCACCTGACTCAAACACCAAACCCTGCAGGTACAAAAGGTGCCAAGATGGGAGAGAGACATTCAAGGAAGGAAATTAAGAAAGTTTTGGGAACTATCGAAAAATTTTAAAAGAGGTATTAAAGAATAGGAGGTTACTAAGACAGCCTTAGAGATTGTGTAAGAACTAAAGATGAGTTCCAGGGAAGCTGACTTGCCTCCGCCGCCTCCCTCGGCTGCCCTTCTCTGACCTTGCCTCTTCCTCTGTCACCCTCTCCTTTCAATTCTCTTTAGCGATCGCTCTGGGGAACAAATTCAGTATCACAGGAGAAGATTGCTCTGGCCTCTTGAGATAAAGTGTAAAGAGGGTAAAGATGCTCCTTCTGCCACGGGGTTTCCTGAATTCTGTTAGGGCCCTCTGGGATTTATTAAGGAATTTCAGATCACCCTATTGATGCACAAAACTGAATTTTCTAGCTTTTATTAGAAAATTCTGTTTTTTTGGAGGGGAGCGGGAAGAGATTTTTTTTCTCTGTTCCTCAGCTGTTTTATTATTATTCTTATTAGTATTAGTATTATTTATGTGTATGAATGTATTGCCTGCATGTATGTGAGTGCACCCATGTCGTACAATGCCTGTGGAGGTCAGAAGAGGGTGTCCAATTCCCCTGGATCTGGAGTTACAGATGGTTGTTAGCTGCCATGTGGGTAACTAGGAATCGAACCCAGGTCCTCTGCAAGAGCAACCAGTGCTCTTAACCACTGAGCCATCTCTCCAGCCCTTGTTCTTCAGCTTTTTAAAACAGAAGAAGTCCATGTATAATTGTTTGTAATATGTCATTTTGTGTCTAAACATTCAGTCTACCCCTAGAATTCTTTTTTGGGCCGGGAGACAGGGTCTCCTGTAGCCTCAGCCGGCTTGGAACTTACTGTGTAGACCAGGCTGGTCTCAATCTCAGAGATTTGCCAGCTCTGCCTCCCAAGTACATGCCCAGCTACACCTAGAATTCTTTTTTAAAAAATATTTTATTATCATTATCATTATTATTATTATTATTATTTTGGTTTTTATGAAACAGGGTCTCCCTTGTAGCCCCAGCTGGCCTGGAACTTGATATGTAGACCAGGCTGGCCTTGAACTCACAAGGATCTACCTGCCTCTGCCTCCGGAGTGCTGAGATTAAAGGCATGTGCCAACATGCCTGGCCTTTATTTATTATTTTTATGTGCATGATTGTATTGCCTGCATGTGTGTAAGTGCACCCATGTAGTGCAGTGCCCTTGGTGGTCACAAGAAGGCACTGGATCCCCTAGATCTGGAGTTACAGATGGTTGTTAGCTGCCTTGTGGGTGCTGGGAATCAAATCTGGGTCACCTGGAAGGGCAGCCAGTGCTCTTAACTGCTGAATCATCTCTCCACCCCAGAATTCATAAAAATAACCTAATTTTTGATTTACAACAATAACATTAAACGTTTAAAAATTAGCTTATAGAACAAGGACTTTATGTTTTATTTTTATCAAATAGGGCATTTGAAACTTATTGATGACATTTTATTCAAATGCATCCATCATGTGGATATAAATATGTCTTAATGCCAAGCTTGTATGTTTTCCCACGTCAAAGAAGTCCCATTTTACCTGTAGGAGAAATTCTATTAGAATTTTTCCTACTTGGGGCATTCCAGCTAAATTACATGATTATGAAATTTAGTGGGCAAATATTTAAATCTATTTCTAAAATCCGGCCTATGATTAATGTCTTCTAGCAGGGTGGTTACATCTAACTAATAAATTGTCAAAACTGGCTAAGTGTTCAGCGTCCTTAGCCAAAGCACTTCCATTAGATCTAAATGTAAGAGCTACCCCTTTGGGAAATCTCCAATGATCTCCTAATAAAGTCTTATAGAATGGACAAAGGATTGTTTGAGTCACCTCTGTGAAGAGAGACCAAAGGACTGAATGGCTGGAGCTAGGTGGTTCATCAGTGAAAAGGACTCAAGAGCCAAGTGTCCCTTCAGCCTGATAGGAAGGGCCCTAGTGGGTGCTTCTAACTCCTGTCTGGACCAGGAGATTTTAGGTCTGCATCTCTTCAGTCTTCTATCAGCTTCTTCCAAGAATATAACCACACCCAGGGGGACTTGAGACAAGTGAGTGATTCTCATCTTCTTCAGCTGTGTGGATGTTTGAGAGTCCCAGGGACTGAACTTCAGACCCCTCCAACCATCTCTACCCTCAATCTTTTGTAACATCATTTATTATAATTTGATTTTTAAAAATTTGCCTGATGCCCAGGCATGGTGGCACATGCTTTTAATTCCATCCATCCATCCATCCACCTATCCATCCATCTATCCTTCCATCCATCCATCCATCCATCCATTCACCTATCCATCCATCTATCCTTCCATCCATCCATCCATCCATCCATCCATTCACCTATCTATCCATCTATCCTTCCATCCATCCATCCATCCATCCATTCACCTATCCATCCATCTATCCTTCCATCTATTCATCCATTCATCCATCCACCCACCATTTATCCACCTGTTCATCCATCCACTTATGCATGCATGCATCTATCTACCCAACCATCCATCCACCTATCCATCCACCTATCCATGCATCCATGCATCCATCCATCCACCTATCTATCCATCCACCTATCATCTGCCTACCTTCCCATCCATCCGCTTATCCATCCATCTATCTATCCATCCATCCATCCATCCATCCATCCATCCATCCACCCACCTATCCACTCATATACCTATCCATCCACCCACCCACCCACCTATTCACTCACCCCCCCATCCATCCATTTACCTGATTATCCATCTGCTCATCCACCCACACATTTGTCCCCAGGCCCCTACCTGTCCTTCATTCACTCAATCATCTGACCACTCACAATGCATCCATCCTTGCCTACATCCACTTAACCCAGTTTTCCCACTGAAGTGTACTTTCCTAACCTTCCACCATCATTCCAAAGCCTACATGTTAGGTCCTGAGGGATGGCTTAGCAGGTAAGGGTGCTGCTGCCTAACCTGAGGGCCTGCATTCAATCCCTAAAACCTACATGTGCTAACCCCTCCCCTGCACCTGACCCACAGCCCCTCTCACTGGACCTCACAGACCCCCTCATCTGACCTCCATGGTGTGGCTTGGCCAGCTGACTACACTGTAGTACATGAAGCAGGGCTAAGGGGTGTTAGGTTTGTGGGGTGCAGAATGCAGGAATAATAGGATGGAAAGGAGACCATACCTGACTTCGGACAAGACTAAGTTTATTGAAGCACCTGAGGAGGTGGGGGCTAGCAGCCTTCCCATGTGCTGGAATCAACTGCTGCCCTGGGGGAGGGGCCATTGGGGTTTACGTAGCTGTGGCTGACTGACTACCTGAGGATCAGGGGCGCTAAGAAGTTTATGGCCACCTTATGGCCCCCATTCTTCCTGGCACTGTTTTGCTCCAGTTTATCTTGAGAGACAGAGGGTTTATGATCTCTTCTTGGGACCGTTTGCCTAGGAGGCAGGCTGTTTCCCAGGACGGAGGGAAGTGGCTGATTGATAATGCCGGCTCTCTGCAACCAAGACATTTTATCAAGGGGGACTGAGGGGTGTAAGGTGGAGTCCCCCAGCACTCCTTGGTAGGGACACATTTGTGGGGAAGAAGAGAGAAGGGCTCGTCTCCTAGAAGGTTTTCTGTGCTGATCGGCTGGGCTGGGAACACCGTGAGGCTTGGAGAAGGGACGGAAATGCAGTAGGTGACTTCCACAAGGTATTACACAAGGTCTGGAGCACAGAAGGGGACCATGAGCAGTGGGAGAAGAGAAACTGACTTTTCAGATCAGGACTCCATAGCCCAGACCCCCAGGGTGAAAGGTCGTCCGCCGACGATAGGGACTCAGTCTCACTCTGAAGCTGTGTTCATCTGAGGCATCCCCAGGTGTCTTGACCTGAATTTTGTTTAGCCTGGTCCCCCACCCCAGGAAATGTCTAATTATTATTTCCTAACCTAGTTACAGAACTTTCTGCTAATTTCTAAGATGCTTCAGAGCTGTCTGCAGGCTTTCCTCAGATGCTGGAGACAGGGCTAGCTACGCAGTCAAGACAGAGGCCTTGGTGGTGAGCCAGAGGAACAGGCCTTCAGTCTCTATTCTGCTGCTATGGGGCTGTGTGGCCTTGGGCACATGGCTTAACCTCTCTGAGAGAAAAGAATATGGCCCATCCCATAGGGTGCACATAGGTTCCAGCAGGGAAAGAGAGCTACAGCCCAGGCTGACAGCAGGAGAAGGTGGGGCCTATGGAAGCCACATGCCTGGCTCACCCAAACACAGCAGATTTGGACTCCTCCATCTATGTGTGTGTGTGTGTGTGTGTGTGTGTGTCTGTAGGAGGAAGTGTGGCCTGAACAACCAGCGCACACTGCAAACGCGCCAAAAACATCCGGCTGAGGCAAACCTGTGTTCTGCTAAAAGACATAGAGATGGCTGATGCGAAAATGGCCTGATACAGAGAGCCAATGAGGAACAGACACGACCTATCAATGGACCAATGGGACACCAGGAGGGGGGATATAAGGGAGCCCCATATCCGCAATAAACGAGACTGCCGCTGTTCGCACTCCCGGAGTCTGTGTCGTGACTCCGCGCCAACTCTACCCCTGTCCGGAGGGCCCCAGGACACCCGCAACAGGGGTCCTAAATCCAATTAGGATAATCCAACAGAGGAGTTCTAAAAAGTCAGCCTGGCACGGGGGTAGGGACAGGTGGGAACAGGCAGGGAAGGTGGGTAGGGACAGGCAGGAAGAGCCCAGCAGGGATCTGTTTCTCTGCCCAAGGGAAACCCCTTTGTCTGTTGTTTGTTTCCCATAGATCAGTTTGCTGGGGGCCACAGTGGTGACCCAAGACATAAGAGTTTGGGTGGACACCTGCACAGGGAAGGGGATGCATCTGGAGCATGTAGTGCTATTGGCTTGGCCTGTGCAACCCCAGTGCCTGACCCCTTCCAGCCTCCCCCGTGTCCAGACCTCCCAGGCCTCCCACCCTGAGTTCTAAGAGCCACAGCACTAGAGGGGGTTGTCTTTGCCTCGGACCCTTCCCACCTGTCTGCCCCAGCCTCCTTAGCTTTTCTTTTATGTCCACAGAACCCTCACAGAGAAGCCAGGCTGCCCCAGTCCAGACAGCATGATGCCTCACAGGTTGCTGTCACCAAGGGTCTGTGTTCTCCTTGACGCAAGGTGGCCAACCCATGGCCCTGAAGTGCCCACAGGACATGCTCAGTGTCAGACCACTCAGAGGGTGCCCCACCCTTCATGGTAACCAAGAAAGCTGACTCCCTCAGGGCCTGCCACATGCCATTCCAGAAACTTCTACATGTACCAGCTCTGCCCATCTATCAGTGAACTGTATCAGGCGAGACAGGACAGAGGAGGTGCGGGGGCTCCAGAGAGTGGCAGCCAGGTCACAGACAGGGGTTGGGGCCTAGGCAAGCAGGACTCGGCAGGAAGCAAAGGAGGAGACGTGGAGTGGGGACAAGGGGCCGTGCTCACATGTGTGCTGGTCACTTGGCTGCAGCAACTGGAAGGGTATGTAAGCACCCAAAAAAGACAGGGCCTCATGGCTGGGGGCCACCCTTGGTTTGTAGTTCTTCTTGCTGGGACCCTTGGGACAGCAAGACAGGGAAGTGTGCCTAAAGTCCTCACGACCTTGATCCACAGTCCTAGGGGGTTTTATATGATATGGTGTTTTGAATGAGAAGTGTCCCCATAGACTCCAAGTATTTGAACACTTGGTCAGTTGGTGGCACTGTTTGAGGGTCATGGAACCTTTAGAAGGGGTGCGGCCTAGTTAGAGGATGCACATCACTGGGGGTGGCCTTTGAGAGGTCACTTTGAGTTTGGTCCCTGTCCTAGGTAGCTTTCTATTTCTGTGGTGAAATATTGACTGTGCTGGAGAGGTTTAGTGTCAACTTGACACACCTGGTTAGAGGGACCCTCAACTGAGGAATTGTCTCCATTGGATTGGTCTGTGGCCATGTCTGTGGGGTATTTGCTTGATTGTTGAGTGATGTGGGAGGGCCTAGCCCACCCTGGGCATTGCCACCCCTGGGCAGGTGGGCCTGTATTGTATAAGCAAGCAGTCTGAGCAGGGGCCGGGGGAACAAGCCAGTGAGCAGCGTTCCTCCGTGGCCTGTGCTTCAGGTTCCTGCCCCGAGTTTCTGCATTGGCTTCCCTTAATGATGGACTGTACTGTAAGCCAAATAAACCCTTTCCTCCCCAAGATGGTTTGGGACAGTGTTTTTATCACGGCAGTATGAAAGCAAACTAGAACACTGACCAAAACCAAGTTGGGGAGGAAGGGGTTTATTTCAGCTTACAACTCCCAGATCACAGTCCAGCGGAAGCCAGAGCAGGAGCTCGAGGCAGGAACCTGGAGGCAGGAGCTGAAGCAGACACCAAAGAGAAACGCTGCTTACTGGCCTGCTCCTGTGGTCTGTACTGTCTGCTTTCTTTTTTAAAAAATATTTTATTTAGCTGGGTGTGGTGGCACAAGCCTTTAATCCCAGCACTCAGGAGGCAGAG
>NW_008345700.1:2622319-2624750 GCF_000622305.1 Nannospalax galili
AGAGGCAGGTGGATCTCTGTGAGTTTGAGGCCAGCCTGGTCTACATAGTGAGTTCCAGGTCAGGTGGGGCTACTGGGGAGACCCCGTCTCAAAAAAAGGCCAAAAAATTGTATTTATTATTATTTTTTTTAAGCCGAACATAAGGGTAGGGGTTTATTTACAGAAGAGTGAGTGCCCCACATTTGTGGCTGCATCATAAAGTTCACACTCAAATACAGACCCTGTGACCTTCAGACAGCCACACAAAATGGTGAGAGAGGTTCCTCTTTGTGTTCTCGGCTTATATATCCTTTGCCCCTCCCCCACATGCAGCTAAGGTCGACTGGGTGGGTGGGAGGGGTAACTGACTCCCCCCTGGACTCCTTCATGAGTGTGGGAAGGAGGTGTGACTACAGCTGGCCGGCATAGTGGTGGAGGACACTTCTAGTTAACACTCCACCCCTTCCTCCGGGTCTTACATTCTTTCCCTGACAACCTCTTCCGCAAAAGTCCCTGAGCCTTGGAGCGGGTGGTAGGTGTGGGATGATCTTTCTCCCAATGTGGCAAGGCACTGAACTGTCAGGTCTCTGCGTTATCTGTTTTCCATGGGCTCTTGCCAGTTTCAGTGGGATTCCATCTACACACCAGGAGGCTGGATCCAGGTGCTCTCAGGCTGTCTGCTGTGTTCTTAGCATCTAAGCCAGATGGAAGCCCAAACAGCCACTCTTGGGCTGTCTGCTAAGGTCTCTCAGTCTGCTTTCTTTCTTTTTTTTAAAAAAATATTTTTATTTTGTGTGTATGAGTGTATTGCCTGCATGTAGGTAAGTGCATCTGTGTCATGCGATGCCCCCGGAGGACAGAAGATACTGTCAGATCCCCTGGAACTGGATAGCTGTGCTATCTCTCCAGCCCCTCAGTCTGCTTTCTTATACAACCTAGGACCACCGGCCCAGGGGTGGAACACCCACAGTGGGCTGCGCCTTCCCACATCAACTAGCAATGAAGAAACAATGCCTCACCAGACAGGCACACAGGTCAGTCTGATGGAGGAAATTCCTCAGTTGAGGGTTCCTCTTCCCAGATGTGTCAAGTTGGCAACTCAAGCATCCAGCAGAGTTCCTCTCTCCTTCCTGCAGGTGTTTGAAGATAGAGTGCTCACGTTACCCCCTGCCATGATGAACTCTAATCCCTCTGGAACTGTAAGTCCAATAAACCCTTCCTTCTGTAAGTTGCTTTGGTGTTTATCACAGCAGCGGAAGGTAACTAATACACACCTTAAGTGAAATCGGGGCGTGGAAGGAGCCAGGGAGGAGCCTCTCTCTGAACATGATGGGGGAGGCTTGGCTCACTGACTTGGGCCCCCAGCTGCAGAGCCATGGGGGAGGAATGCTGTCTCATGCCCTCAGGTTTAAGGAACTTGTCACAGCAGCCCCAGAAAATGAATACACCCAGGGAGGCTATGCTGTGCCCACTTTGCAGATAAAGCTTGGAAAGGTGATACAAGTCCTGGAGGCTGCCCAGCTTTTCTGTGACAGAGCCTCTCCTGTCGCTGGAGCTCCAGGACCAGGGGTTACACAACGTGCTAGGGCACACTGTCTGTAAGACTCATCAGCAACCCCAATCACCTCCTTTTTCTTCACTGTCACACCACTTGTACCAGGCAGCCCCTCAGCTGTGGATACCACATCCCTGCTTGGATCACAGGGTCTGGCTGAGTACAGGAGGTGGTACCTAGTGTGCCAGTTGGGAGGCACAGGGCCCTGGGCAAACAGCCTCTTGTCCCCTAACTAGGAAGTTCAGGGTTTGCCCTGTGAGTGGCGCCTCTCCTGGTGGTACCTGTGTGCAAAGCATCTTCATCTGCCTGTCTTCTGATTATGCCCTGTGGTACCTGCACAGGTCCCATGTGGCTCAGCACCCTGCCCAATGTGCCTCCTCACGGGGTCTCCATGTCCCGCACTAGCCCCTCTCCTACAGCGTGGCAGCACCACAGCCCTGGCCTCAGGCTCTGCATTCTCCTATCTGAATTTCTTGGTGTGCCCGTGCTCCCCAAGTGTTTCCTCATTCTTCCTCCAAAGCCATGATCTGCCCCTCATGGCAGGATGGCTGCAGGGAATCACTAAGGTCCTGTTTCTTCAAGTATGCGTTCGTTTCTTCCTCATGGGTGATGACTTGGGTGTGTCAGGAAGCACAGGCCATGCTAGAGTTAAAAGTGCCAGATGGGGGACTGGAGAGATGGCTCAGCGGTTAGGAGTACTGGCTGTTCTTGAAGAAGACTGGGGTTCAAATCCCAGCACCCACATGGTGGCTAACAACCATCTATAATCCAGTTTCAGGAGATCTGATGCCCTCTTCTGTCCTCTGAGGGTGCTGCATGACATGGATGCACTTACATACATGTAGGCATTACATTCATATCCCTCCATCCATCCCTCCATCCATCCATACATAAATA
>NW_008345700.1:2624776-2683861 GCF_000622305.1 Nannospalax galili
AATAAATAAATAAATAAATAAATAAATAAATAAATAAATAAATAGTGCCAGATGGTCAACCTCTCTAGCGTCACTCCTTTAAAGGAGACCAACTCTCCCTTACCCAGAGGATCTTCTTTAAGGGAGTGATGCTAGATAGGTTGACCAGGTGCCAGTGGATAAACTCACACGAAGGAACATCTGGGGACATAAACTCGACTCAAATAGGTCTTAATATACATGACAGAATCCATGAAATCTGCAAAGGAGACTGGAAGGTGCAGATGGGGAGAGGTCTAAACACGATCAAGATAGAGTGTATGAAACGGACAAAAATTCAATTAAAAAAAGTGCCAAATGGGCTGATCCTGAGAGATGAAGGTAGGAGCTGGTAGGCTGGGCTTTGGGGGCAGGGGGGGTAGGGGAGGGGAGCAGTTAAGACCAGTTCAGGGGTGACTCTAGGGTAACAGGGTGACTCTAGGGTAAAGCTGCTACTGTTGAGCTCAGCTTTGGCTGGAGCTGAGAAGAGCTTGTGCCCACTACTTCTGGCCTGCACTATGGCCCATGGGCAGAGGTGAGGCACTGACTCAGAACCTAGAGTATCCTGTAGGTATTGTGCTGGTAGCCACTGTCACTCTCACAGGCTCTCTGGAGATCTGGTGTCTCCTGCCTCGCTGCCCTGGAAAGACAGCCCACTGTGGGCACTCAGGAGCCTCAGGGATCAGAGCCAACCCTACTTCTGGGAGCCCCTGTCCACAGTGAGCACTGAGGAATCCCAAACCAGTTCTGGACAGATACTAGGAGGCCCAGAAACACAGTGGGGTGGGGGCACCTTCCCAGACACTAAAACCTGCTGATGTTTTCTGGGGTTTTTGTGACCCTCTTGGACAAGGCCACTATACCCATCCCTGGCCTAGCAACTGCCTGGTCCAGGGAATTTGAAACTGAGCTCTCAGAGCCTTCCAAAGGGGCCATGCAGGGCTTAGGTTTCCATGGTCACCACCTCTCCTCTCCTCTCCCTGGAATGTGCATGCTCAGCACCTGGTTGGGGAGTGGGAGGAGGTAGGAGGTGTTCAGGCAGCGGTCTCCTTGCCAAGGTGCTTGAGGGAGGGCACAGAAGGTTCCGGCTTCCCTGCCAGTGGTGACCGGAGATTTGGACTGAAACAAGTCCTGCCTGTAGGTGCCCTGGGGCTAGATGCTGGCCACCTATCCTGATTTACCTGGGTTCAGAGTCAGGAGGGGCCTGTTGGATCTGCTCTGTCACTTTCTAACATACCCAATGCCAGGTCCTGGGCTACAGTGCTGTGGATGGGCAGGAAGCATCCAGGTCTTCCTGGGGCCTCAGTCTGTGTGGCACACTTCCACATCCTGGGGGATGGGGGCAGCAGTATTGAATCTTCAGGAGGGGCTCAGCCTGGTGTGAGTTCTAGGTCTCCAGAGGCAACACCTTCCCTGCGGCCCCTCTGCCATGTCATGGGAATTTGGCACTTGAGAAAAAGAATATTGGAGAAGTGCCTTGCTACCCGCCCATTGCTCTGTCCTCCCCTCCTGGAGTCTTTAGGGTGCAACAGGCCATGAGGTACAGCTTTCACAGGCCCCCTGCAGTCACACACAGGCACAGCCTGGCCTGTCGAAGCCTTAGAACTGTTCCGCCAAGAAAGAGGACAGAGCAAAGTGACCAGGGCGTAGAGAGATTCCCCCGACCCCCGGGCCCAGCAGGCCATTCTCACTTTCCTGGCCGTCCTCACCCAGCAGGCCGTCCTCACCCAGCAGGCTGTCCTCACCCAGCAGACCGTCCTCACCCAGCAGACCGTCCTCACCCCCAGCAGACCGTCCTCACCCAGCAGACCGTCCTCACCCTGCAGGCTGTCCTCACCCAGCAGACCGTCCTCACCCAGCAGACCGTCCTCACAGGCTGCTCTTCCTAGTCCTGCACTGATTTTTTTCAAGTTATCATTTGTTCCCTCCCACCCTGTGACCAGCTCCATGGGAAAAGACCAGAATGTTTCTCCAGAGTGTAGCAGAGCCTGGACCACAGCAGGGTTCCGGAACCTGTGGGATATGTAGGTGGATGGGTGGATGGGAAGGTGATGGGGAGGAAAGGATTTGTTTTATCTTAACATCTCTCAGGTCACAGTTCATCACTGAGGGAACTCAGGGCAAGAACTTGGGGCAGGAACCTGGAGCACAGGCCATGGAGGAACGCTGCTTACTGGCTCGCTCCCCGGCCCCTGCTCTGCCTGCTTTCTTTTCCTTTCCTTTCTTTTCTTTTCTTTTCTTTTTGTTCTTTTTGAGACAAGGTCCCCCTGTAGCCCCAGGTGACCTGGAACTCACTGTGTAGACCAGGCTGGCCTTGAACTCACAGAGATCCACCTGCCTCTGCCTCCCAAGTGCTGGGATTAAAGGCATGCACCATCATGCCCGACTCTCCATCTGTTTCTTATGTAATACAGAACCACCTGCCCGGGGTGGCACCATTCACAGTGGGCTGGGCCCTCCCACATCACTCAACTATCAAGAAAATGCCCCACAGACATGGCCACAGGCCAGTGCAACGGAGACAGTTCCTTAACTGATGTTCCCTCCGTCCAGGTGTGTTTTATTGACAACCGAAGCTATCCAGCGCAAGGTGTCATCATCTGGAGTGCCACAAACCTGTTTTGAGCAATGACAGCAAACACTGAGTGGCTGCTCATTTGAGGACTGAGGTTGGGGTTCCTGGCAAGCTCAAGCTATACTGTGAACTTTACCTTTTGTCTTTGAGAATTCATGGTCCTATTTGTAGTTGAGAGTAAGCCCTTGCTTCCCACCTGCCCCTCTACTATCTTTCCCATAGGTTTGGTCACCTAGTATGTATTCCCCATCCCAAAGTGACTAGAAAACTCCTACACAGACTTCAAAACCCAGAGGGCCCTCGTGACCCAGGTAGGGACTCCCTGACACCCTCAGACAGGGCAGACCCTCAGATGACTGTCTCAGGGACAGGTCCCCCTATGCCGATGAGGAAACCAGTCAGGCCTAGAGCTGTGGTCTCCACTGGTGACTGATATTGGAATTGGAGCTCCTACCTCCAAGCCCAGTATGGTCCCTGCCTAGCTCTGCCCATCAGTTCAATGTGGCAGCTGGGTCAGGTTTGGATCCTGGCAGGCCCACATGGAGAGCCCAGTCCCGGTGCTCGATGTCAGAAATGAGATTCTCACTCAGTAACAGAGAATTCAAGAGGCTTCAAGTAGCAAAAGTCACACAGAATTTTTAAAACTATTCTTGTTTCTGCAGAACCAAGCGCCAGCCTTAACAAGAGGCAAAATGGCTGATGTGCCAAGGTGGTACGGAGCAGAGGCCTCATAGTCCTAACCATGAATTCCTGCCTCCTCTTCCCCATGAACTGGGTACTTTGGAGAGTTACAATCTTCCCTATCACCTAGTACAGTCCCACTCCAAATTCCCCATCCTCCTGGGGTTTGAGATTCCCCACTTCCTGACACATGGCCTCGGTCATGTAGCAAACTAACTTTTTAGCCCTAAGATAAATTAAAAGTCCACTCCCTCAGATAGCGATCTTATCCTGATTCTCTAGGAATAAGCCCGTGTCTGAACACACTGTTGACACATGAAGTTGACATCACGTGGACTGAGAGCCATCTCACCATTGCCAACTTCCTTACTGCTGAGCCTCAGTTTCCCTGAGTGCACCTAGAGGTGAGATCCCAGCAGCCCAGCATGCCTGGGCTCTCTGTGCTGCTTCAGTCCTGCCACTGCAGCCAGCAAGCTGTGACTGTGTGGCCTGGGGCTGACTCCTCACGTCAGACCCTGGGCTCAGGATCCCAGTGTGTGGGATTGTCCAAGAGGAGTGCTCCTGGTGGGGGGGGTCTGTGCACATGGCTCCAGGAGCCAGAGGGAACTTTCCCACCCCAGACTCAGCTGTCACATCCCACCTGACTGGGGCAGGAGCAGCTCACAGGGACTGTGGTGGCACAGTGGGGCCGCTCTCCTTTTTTCTCTCTCTCTTTCTCTCTCTCTCTCTCTCTCTTTTTGATCTTTTTGAGACAAGGTCTCCCTGTGGCCCCAGCTGTCCTGGAACTCACTATGTAGACCAGGCTGGCCTCGAACTCACAGTGATCTGCCTGCCAAGTTTCTCTTTCTTTTTAAAAAATATTTTAAAGGTTTTAAATTTTTATTTATATTTTATGTATATGAGCCTGCATGTATGTAAGTGTACCACATGCATACATGCAATGCCTGCAGAGACCAGAAGAGTCATTGGGTCCCCTGGAACTGGAGTTAGAGGGGGTTGTTAGCTGCCATGTGGGTGCTGGGAACCAACCCAGGTCCTCTGCAAGAACAGACAGTGCTCTTAACCACTGAGCCATTTCTCCAGCCTGAATTAAAGTTTTTTTTAACTGAATTTTTGTGAATTTCATGTCATGTCTAGACCCCCCTCCCCTGTCTATACCTCCCATCCAATTTCATGTTCTCTCTATATTTGTAAGGCCTATGGAATCACATGTCCTTTGGTGTTGGGTCCATCCACTGGAGCCTGGTTGACCTTCTCAGAGTATCACTCTTAAAGAAGCCTGGCTCTCTGGTGGGGTTGGGTTTCTTACCCACTTCCCCACACCTGTGCTGGGATTTTGTCTGGCTTGAGCTTACGTGGAACTTGCTGTGAGTTCATAGGAAAAAGAGTCACTGCCCAGCTGTCTAGAAAACTGCTTCCTTGTGGTCATCTGCCATCTTGGCTCCTACAGCCTTTTTACCCATGGGACTTCTCTTGTCTTGCCTCTCCCTGGACCCTCCCCCTTGTACCCCCAAATAACCCCTCAGCCCATAATCCTTGCCTTGGGCTCTGCTTTCTGGAGAGCCTATCTAAGACAGGCCATGAGGGTAAGGCTCACAGGGAAGAGGCTGTGAGGTCTCCGCACAGGAGCTGCGGGGCGTCCGGCAGGCTGAACATCAAATCCTGCTGTTGCCCTTTCCCAGCTCACTGCAGCAGCTGCCAGGGCTTCCTGGGTGTGTCATTCCTTGCAGTGACACTGTGGTCACCACCGCTCAGGGGGTCGCCAGGTGATTTAGGGTCTCTGGGTGGCAGCTGACTCAGCAGCATTGCCCGTGGACTTCTGCCCCTAACTGGCTTCTGCTCTACAGCTCCAGACCAGAACTGCTATGGGAAGAGGCCACCCCAGCCAAGGAAGGGAACCCCAGAGTCAAGATAGCACAGTCATGTCATCCCCACCGACATGTTCCCCACTTCCTGAGTGAGCCTTGAGGGTGTTGATGACCCCTGGCCATTTGTTTCTGACTTGCACAGTAGTGTGCACCCACCAGACTGCCCCTGGCCCTTCCTTAGCTCCAAGACAGGAAACTGCACTTCAGTTTCTTTTAAACAAAGTCAGTGAACTGGAAAGTGTGGAGTTCAAGTTTGGGTCAAAACAACCAAAATACCGAGCTATGGAGCCAAGATGGGCTCACAGATCCAGGGTAGTTATTCTAGCCTTAATCAAACCTGTGACCATGTACACACACAGAGAGACATGTGCACATGCACACACCCACACATACATACAACATGTGTGTATACATAGAGACATGTACACCCGTGTACACATGTATACAGCACATGTGTATGCACAGAGAGACATATACATATATACACACACCCACACATACCCACTGGCACATGTATTCACACAGAGTGACATGAGCAAACATTCATGTGCATACCACACAGGGTCATGTGTATACATACTACACACCCTGTACGCATAAACACATATACACAGGTAAATGTGTCCATATACTACACATATAATATAAATGTGCATGTACACATTGCACACACTCATGCATAAACACATATAAGACACATCCACACATACACATGGGGATGTGAATGTACATTCTGTACACACACCCCACACAGATTTGTGTGCATAGGCATACACATATACATGTCAGCACACACCTCACACTTACCTACACACACTTATGCATGCACACTCCACATGCATTTCCACATATATACAGACATGCACATATACACCACACATACATATAAGTCCACACAGTCCACACACATACATGTCACATATGCATATGAATGCACATGACACTCACACATACACAGACATGTGTGCACACTTGCATACACACATACACATCATACATACATATGAGTACACATACTCCTCACACTTATATACAGATGTGCACATACTCATACACACGCAGACATGTGCATCTACCACATATTTGCACACAGATGTGCATACATGCATACACACCACACATACATATGCATGCACATGTATCATACACACACAGAGACGTGCACATACACACATGAAGGCATGCTGCAAAACTCCAGGAGAAAGAGGCTGAGTAGAGGACGAGGAGGATGTGTACTTGTCCATATGGCCTGTTGTGGTCTGCCGTGGTCTGCCGTGGTCTGCCGTGGCCTGCCGTGGCCTGCTGTGGTCTCCTACGGCCTGCTATGCTGTGGCCTGCTGTGGTATCCTGTGGTCTGCTGTGGCCTGCTATGGTTTGCTGTGGTCTCCTGCGGTTTCCTGTGGCCTGCTGTGGCGTTGGGCCTCTGCATCACCGAAGCAGAAATCTCACAGGCTGATTTCTGCTCAGTCTCCCTTACCCTGCTGTCCTGGCACTGACCCCCAACTGATGAATTCTTCTGGAATGAGTGCCCTTCACTCTGGGAAACAGCTGTCCCCCTGCACAGCTATCTCCCAGCTCTTGCCTGTTCTTCCCTGCACAGGGTGAGTGCTGAGTGAGGTTTTGGGTTTGCCAGGCACTGCAGCCCCTGCTCTTGGCCTGTGATCCATCATAACTATCAATTAAGGAATGAGCAGTTAGGATCAGGTGGTGTTCCCGAGACAGCTCAGATCATGCCATCCCTGGTCAGCAACCTGGCAACCTGCTCTTTCAGCTCAAAGCAGCCTCCCTGGCCCAATTTTGATGGTTCCTATACCAGCAGTGCACAACGCATACATGCCATGTCAGGCACTCTCACTCGTGCATGTTCACACAGACAACATGCACATGTCATGCATGTTCATTCATGTAGCACAAGGCACACACACACACAACATGCACACTCAGTGTACACACATACAATATTTACATACTGTGCAGCATGCAGATTCCATGCATGCATACACACAAGGCATACACTCACCTCCCTTGGTGAAGGAGACCTATCAAGCTAGGTCTGCAAATAGAGGGAGGGCCTGGTGGTCAGCAAGGTCACCCTGGAGACAGTGGCTCCAGGGACACTTCGGGGCTCCTGTTCCCTGATAGGTCTCTCCTGGGCTGGCATCTGACCATGAACTAGGCCTCCCACTCTCCTTCCTTCAGCCAGGCTCAACCACATCTGATGGATCAGGCACCAGAAGCTGCAGTCATGGACTGTTGTGGTAGAGATGGCCAGAGGGGTCCCATCCCAGAGCTATGTCTCAGCCTCAGATATGTGCCCTGCTGGGGCCTTGCTCTGGGACTGGAGTGGACACTGCGCCATCCTGACAGTAGTGACTACGTTCTCTGTAGCCCACAGAGAGAACTTGGTGGTGACAAGCTGTGTCCCAAGCAGCCTGGTTCCTCTGAGGGACGGGACCTGCTGTGGAGAATTGACTGTGGAGAGCTAGCTGAGGAGGGAGGGGCTTTTGGTGCCATCTTGGAACAGAAGCCAGCGTGGGGCGGAAAGGAATGGCCCCGATGTCTCCCCCTCGTGGATGCGAGAGAGGGCTTTTACCAACCTGGGGCAAGACCACACGCCCACAAGGTGACTGTGGGTGGGGTGCGGAAGCAATCTAGAATGGCAGGCTACTGAGCCACGGAGTAGAACGGGGTGCGGGGTGCTCACCTTGGTATGGAGTGCTGGGTGTTTGCCTTTGTGAGTTACTTTATTCCCCTTGCCCAGGATATAAAGCATGAAATATTCAGATAAAGATGTGTTATGTGGTTTGTCTACCCATGCCAGGAGCTAGGGACCCTAAGAGAACTCAGGTGACACAAGCACAGTGGGAAACCAGTGCCCTGTTGGCCTCTGTGCACACCGGGGACCCTGACAGGAGAGACAGCTCTGCTGGGCCTCTGCTCTGAACAAGGGGACCGAAGACGGGGAGCATGTAGGGGCACCTGGTTCAGCTAGGGTGTTTAAAGCTCCCCACCCCCCAAAGCCCCATGAAGGCATCAAAGCGCCGGAATAGCACCAAAGTTCAAGTTTTCCAGGTGAAAGAAGTGTGAGTTTTCCAGTTTAAGGAAGGACGAGGGAATAGTTAGGGCTCCTGGATCCACCCAAGGACCCATGGCCATTTGTATGATGGCCAATTATCTCACCAACTTAGAGACTGGTTAAGCACCTCTGATGTGTTAGTGAGGGTGGTTCTGGATGAGACCAACTCTGAATCACTGGACTCAGGAAAGCAGATGCCCCTCACAGAGCTTGGCTGCATCTACGCCCCAGGGTCTTGGTAGGACAGAGTTGAAGAAGGAATCCTCTCTCACATGCTCTCAGATGGGACATCAGTCTCCTGCTTGCAGTCTGATACCCACCTCTCTCCTCGGTCCTCAGCTCACAGGACGGTGTAGGCCATCACAGCCTCTGTAACTGTGAGAGCAGTGTCCAGTCCTTATAATCGGTCTCTCACACTCCCATCTGCATCTATACCCACTCTCCCATTGGTCCACCGGAACAGCAGTCTGGGTGTCGGTGAAGGGAGGTACTGGGGGCCTCATGCTGGACCACCCAGCCTGGGCCCCAACAAACACAGACAGCAGGGTGTGCTCAGGATGAGGGCCTGGCACATTGAGTGGACGCCGGCTAAGTGTTGGGAGGGCTATTTCCATTTCTGCACCCCAGGAGGCAGATCTGTTCCTGACCACAACAGCAGGTCCATGGCAGAGTCAGCGGTTCTCATTCCCTGGGGCAGAGACTAAGAGGCAGGTCTGGAAAGGCCACTCTTAAAGCAATTTACACAAGAACATTCCAATCCCCAGTTCTGGAGATCACAGAGGAGCCCAGGAGACTGCAGACTCTGGATGCTGGAGTCAATTAACAAATGCCCCAGACCTGGGCCCTGTCCCCTGGCCAGTTAGTCTCAGATGCTCAACAGCTCTCATTTGGCTGGATCCTGCCTGCAGCCCCTGTCAGCTCTGTCTGCTCTTCATTTTGGCTCCATTTGCTGACCTACCACAACTCCCTCCACTGGCCCCTGAATAGCTTCCAGGGGGAAGGTTGCAGGTTGCAGGTTGTCAGCTCTTGCTGTGGACAGATGGACTCCTTTAGCCTAAGAGCACTGACCTCCAGCGGAGGGCTGGCTGGGTGGGGTCTCTGGGAGGAACCGCCCCTTAGGCACCATACTGGAGGTGGTAATCATGTGTGCAAGGGAAGGGTGCTCTAATCAGGTGCTTAATACAGTCACTGTACACTTTGAGCTTCTATTTTATTGAAACAACCTGCTCAGTGCAGAAGTTAAAATGCCAAGCCCTCCTAGAAGCCACCTCTGGCTCCCCTCCCTTCCCTTCTCCTTTGATCCCCTTCCCGAAGCCGAAGCTGCCGCCCCCTCCTCCTGTCTGTTTTCAGTTTGCTGTTATTTGGCATTTTCTCTATGTTTCCAAGCAGCCTGCCCAGTCAGCCATTTCAGACTTTTGATTTTTAGAGCCCAGCTCTTGGTCTTTCTCAGAACCTATCTCCCACTCCTCTCATCTCTACAGGAGGAAGCCTCATTGGGGATTAGTTGTGACTCAGTATTGATCAATTGACTTATTTATCAAGTGCCATGGTGTGCATGCGGACGTACTGCCTTTCTAAGCCTATTTTCATCATGGCTAAACAATATCCTCTTGAGCAGTTCCTTCACGGTCTGTGGACCCACAGTCATGCCCTACTCATGAAAGCGTGTCCCAGTGTCTCTGAAAGAAGTTCCTGTATGGCCGCCCTCTGGCTGAATCCGAGGCTCTTATGATCACTGACTTTTCTAACCCCTGCAATGTGCAGTCCCTCCCCACTCCCTCCTGACTCTGCCCATGCCAGGGCTCTGGCCACACAGATGTGGAACCCTGCTCAGTTCAGACTCCCCTACACTCAAAACTCAGGTCCCCTTCAGGCCCTAACAGTGCACTGTTAGGGTTGCAAACTGCATGCAACCGCTCTGGTTTCTTCTGTAGAACCCAAACTGTCCAATGTGCTTAGATGATGACAGGTGATTTACTGGCCTGTGCACCTTCCCTAGCCCAGCATGGTCCCAGTATACAGAAGATGCACAGTAGCTATCTGAGGATGCATGAACAAAGGGTAGCAGAGTTCACGTGAGGAACAAGGAAAGAAAACCTGCTGGTGAGTTTGATTTTCTAAGGAAGAGTTTTTTTTAAGTATTGGAATAGTCACACATTATCTTAGGAAACATAAGATTTCATTTACAGTTCAGTTAAAAGTGGCTTATTTATCTGAGAAATTGGAGCCTTCCTTTATAAGTTAGTAAATGGTAATTTGGACCGAGGAACCAATTGTGCAGACAGTGAGGAGTTTAGTGTTTGTGGGTGAATATCTGTGCCTCTGCTGGTGTGTAAGTGTTGATGCTGTGGAAGGCATCAGATCAGCTCCCCACCCTGCCCTCCTGGCCATTTTCTTCCTCCTTCCCTCCGTCTCCTCCCTCCCTTTCTTCCTATGATGGTTAATTTGAATTGTCAATGAAATTTTTTTCAGACACATGCAGGGAATTAATGAGGCACAACTTCAGGTTGGCTGTGAGGGCATTTATAAAGATTTAACTGAGGAGGGAAGACCAACCCGGAATATGGGTAGCATCATCCCATGGGGTCCTGGACTGAGTATAGTAAAATGAAGGTCAGCTGACACAGCTCATCTCTCCGTTTCCTGATTATAACTTCGTGGTCCTGCCACCGTGTCTTCCTTGTCGCTGTGGACTGTGTCCCTTTAAATTGTGAGTCAAAATAAATCCTTCCTTTTTAAGTTGCTTCTTACCAGGACTTGGTCACAACAATGAGAAAAGTAGCAAATACAGAAAATTGGTACCAGAAGTGGGATTATCACTGTAATAAACCTGATCATGTAGTTCATAGACCTTTAGAGCTGGTTTGTGAGCATGTGTACGAGTTTGGAGCCATGGACTAGAGCAGACTCAAAAAGCTGTATGTGGAGCTGAGCAGGCCATTCTGATAGGAGTGTGGAAGACCAGAGTGCTGACAGCTGAGTTCTGGCTCACGAGGGTTCAGATGGGAATGAGGACTCTTTCAGGAACTGGATGAGAGGCCATTCATGCTATGTTCTAGAAAACACTCTGGCTGCATTCTGCCCATGTTCTGGGAATTTGAGTGAGACTGAATTAATAAAATAATGGACTGGCTGGGCATGGTTGTGTGTAACTTTATTCCCAGCCTTTGGGAGGCAGAGGCAGGGGTGGATCTCTGTGAGTTCAAGGCCAGGCTAGTCTACATAGTGAGTTTCAGGCCAGCTGGGGCTATAAGGAGAACCTGCCAAAACAAAAAGCAAATACAAAACAAACAATAATGGACTAGTTTGTTTGGCGGAGGAAATCTTGAAACAGCCAAGCCTCAGGTTGTGGCATGGCTACTGCTCGGTGTCCTTAACCAGGTTTACAGTGGAAGAGAGTAGGAAGTTGGGCAGAAAGATATGAAAAATGTGAGATTAAAGCCACAGACAAGGGAGGCACAGACGGCGCTAAGCATGACCAGTAATGGAGCAATTAGTGAGGAGCCTGTGCTTTGCATCAGGACAACAGGAAAGGCCAGATGCCTCACATCAAACAGCACAGCTTGTAAAAATGCAGATTCACTTGTGATGGTCAGTGTTCGCTGTCACCTTAACAGAATTTAGAATCACCTGGGAAATGGTCCTCTGGGCATGACTGTGGGGGCATTATCATGATTATGTTAATTGAAGTGGGAAGACTCGCTCACTGAGGTGTGGGGGGCACGGGATCCTGAATTGTGTGAGTGGAGAAAGTGAGCTGAACACTATCACCCATGTATTCATTGCTCTCTTTTCCTATTGTGGAAATGATGTGACCAGCTGCTTCAAACTCCAGATGCCTTGACCTCTTTTCCAAGAAAGACCTGGAACTGTGAGATAAAATAAACCCCTTCTCCCTTAAGTTACTGTCATCAGAGTAGTTTATCACAAAAACAGGGTTGGGAGGGGAGCTAAGAGAGCTCATAAAGAGAGACGCTGAACTGAGATGCCACTGAATGGGTTCCCTACTAGAAAACCCCTGAGGGGAATTTTCCCAGGTTCAGTTACCAAGATGCAGAGTTTACTATAGCTGTGGTGGAGGGGCTAGACTGTATCTCAAGCTGGCAGCAGAATGTGACACTATCATCCGTGTGTTCCTGGGTTTAAAGCATGCAAGCTACAAGAGTGAGGAACTCGAGGAAGCCAGGGAGGGTGGGCCGGGTGTGGCAGGATTGGATTCTCAGCAAGGAGGCCCTAAGAGACCATTGTGTGAATCTGTGTAGGTGAAGTCTAAGTGGCAGTGGGGACCCCAGAATGCTGGAGATATCAGAACCAAGAGACGTCCACTGAGGAATGCTTCAGGCATGAACTGAACTGTGGAGAAAGGGAGAGAGTAGTAGAAGTGGAGACACGGGACGAACTGAGGTCGTGTGAGTCCATGGACTGCCACTAAGAGCCCTAGATACCAGGCGCCTGCAGGCTTTGGTGTTTGCCCTGCTCTGTTTCAGTCTTACATTGGTTTCTTTCCTTGCTGTCCCCCCATTCCTCCCATTTGGGATGGTGTGCTGGAAGCTTTAGTGTCAACTTGACACACCTGGGTTGAGGGAGCCTCAATTGAGGAATTTTCTTCACTGGACTGGCCTGTGGCCATGTCTGTAGGGCATTTTCTAAATTGTTGAGTGATGTGGGAGGGCCCAGCCCACTGTGGGTGGTGCCACCCCTGGGCAGGTGGACCTATGTTATATAAGAAAGCAGGCTGAGCAGGGGCCAGGGGAGCAAGACAGTAAGCAGCATTCCTCCATGGTCTGTGCTCCAGGTTCCTGCCCTGAGTTCCTGCCTTGACTTCCTTTGATGATGAACTATTCTGTAAGCCAAACAAACCCTTTACTCCCCAAATTGGTTTTGGTCAGTGTTTTATCACAGCAATTGAAGGCAAACTAGAAAAAATGGGGGTGTTAGATCTGTGCCACTGTACACTGGAAGTATATGATATTTTTTGTAATTTTACAGGAACTCACAATTCCTGATTCAACTCACAAAGATTTCCTTGGGTCTTAGAAGAGACTTTGGACTTTGGGATTTTGACTGTCAAAATTAAGACTTTGGGAACTCTTGGAGATGGACTAAATCTATTTTGCATTATTAGATGGCCATGATCCTTTGAGGATCAGGGGTGGAATGATAAAGTGACAGCACCCAGGGGCTGTAGAGATGGTTTGGTGGATAAAGTGCTAACTATCCAGCAGGACCAGGGTGTGGATCCCCAGAACCCAGGAAAAAGCCAGGTAGTGCAGCAGCCACCTGTAATCTCAGCACCTGGGAAGTGGAGATGGGGGCGGGGGTATCCCTGGGGCAAGCTGGCCAGCTAGTTTATCTGGAATTGCTGAGCTCTGGTTTCAGAGAGACCCTGCCTCAATAAAGAGGAGAGCAATCAAGGAAGACATCTGCAGGCCTGCACATACACATGTACACAGGTATACCCACATGCATGTGAATTAGGATTAGGGTTAGAGGGTTAGGGTTAGGGTTAGATGTCAATCTCAGGCCTGCACATACACATGTACACAGGTATATCCACATGCATGTGAATTAGGATTAGGGTTAGAGGGTTAGGGTTAGGGTTAGAGGGTTAGGGTTAGGGTTAGAGTTAGAGTTAGAGGGTTAGGGTTAGAGTTAGAGGGTTAGGGTTAGGGTTAGGGTTAGAGGGTTAGGGTTAGGGTTAAGGTTAGGGTTAGAGTTAGGGTTAGGGTTAGCATCCACATGGTGTCTAACAACTGTCCATAACCCCAGTTCCTTGGAGTCTGACATCATCTTCTGACCTCTGAAGGCATTGCATGACACTGGTCCACTTACATACATATAAGACACAGCCGCACTTATATGTAGATGATATACTCATACACATAAAAGGTCTTTTTATTTAAAAAGAGGAAATCCCAGGGCATTGATGATGCACTTTGGGTGTGCATGTGAGGGTGGAGGTTACCTGGAGAGGGATTGCCCACCCTGAGTCTGCGTGGCACCACCCCATGGACTGGGGCCCTGGACTGGATAAAGAACTGGCCATGCGCTCCAGCATCCTTCTCTGTCTGCTGCTTGACTGTGAGTCCAGCGTGACCAGCTGCCTCCTGCTCTCACACCCTTGCTGCTGTGCCGTCCCACCACGATGGACTGTGTCTTCTCAAACCTTGAGCCAGAATTAGGCCTTCCTTCTTTAATTGGCTTCTTGTTATATATTTGACCACAGCAATAAGAAAATTAAACATATTCCCCTCTTTCCCTTCCTCCTTCCTTTCCTCCCTTCTTTCCTCCCTCTTTTTTTCTCATTTTGAAACATGCTGGCTAATTGGGAGTCAATTTGTTCTGCAATGATTCAGGCCTTTTCTCTTGGAGCCTTAACAGTGAAAGGTCTTGTATCCAAAGTGTAAAATTTCCACTCAGTGCTGACAGCCACAGGACTGCGGGATAACAAATGCTATTGAGAAGTGCCAAATTTTGCTCTTTGGAGTTTACTATAGCTCTCCTCTCTCTGGGGGTCATGTGTTTCAAGATTCCTTGTGGACGCTGGAAACCACGGAGTGCCAAGTCTTATGTATGCTTTGTTCTTCCTGTACCTTGTACACCTTGGATAAAGGTTGATTTCTAAATCAGACACAGTAAGGAGCCAGCAATAAAAACAGAACAATTACAATACTGCACCACAGTGAAATGGCCAGTGTCTCCACTTCAAGTGCTAAGGAACATTAGGGAGACGGGACACAAGCACTGTAATACAGGACAGCAATCTGATGAATCCAGGCAGGTAGCACACCCCGTGTGGACATACTGCACAGGAAGGACTCAGAACCAGGAGGAACAGAGCAGGATGGTGAAGGATACTCAGAATGGTGCACAATTTAAAACTTGTGAACTCTTTTTGAGATTTTCCATTAGTATTTTTGGACCCCATTTAGCAGTGGGCAACTGACATGGAAAACACTTTGGATGGAGGGCATTACTGTCCCTGTGTCCCCTTTCTGTGTTGACAAGCCTAAGAAGAAACCTTGGACCCCTTTTATAGCTGTGAATCCCCAGCTCTGAGGAGGCTTGGATCTAGTGGGGGCAAAGCTGGAGGGTGGGTCCCATGTCCCCACCTGTATGGGGATCTCATGGGCCCACTAATTCTTTGTTGTACTATACCATGGCCCAAGTTGGGAATTGCTGATAACTCCAGGAGACTCAAGTCCTTAGGACCTGGGTCCTGCTGTGATGGGGAAGAGCAGACTCTGGGCCTTGGGGAGCTAGGTGTATTATTGGGCTGGTAGTGAGCCCCTGCAAGGCCAACCCAGGGCCTTGAGGCCTCTGGGTGGACATATCTGCTTTCTGTGGTGACTGCAGTGCCCAGGGTGGGGACAAGGGAGGGGCTGGACAAGTTATGGGGAGGGTGGCAAGTGGGTAGGGGTGTGCTAGGGCCCTCTGGGAGTGTTCAGGCTGTCAGATAGAAGTGGGGGCAGAGGTGGTGCTGAACACAGGGAGAGGGTGCTTCAGGAAAGGAGTAGGGGTCTCCTTCTGGGAAAAGAGCATGGGCAGAGGGCCAGAGGAAGAGGCTGAGCAGTCAGGGGGTTGGGGAGGAGCCAGGTGGGGAACAGGTGGTTGAGGGTTGGGGACTCAGGTGGGTGCTAGGTAGGGAGAGGGGGTGTATGGAGTTAGAGAGTCAGGCAAGGGTTGGGCAGGGAGTTGTGTGTGTGTGTGTGTGTGTGTGTGTGTGTGTGTAGTTGGGTGGAGATGACTGGGGAATTGGGGGTGGGGTGGGGGTGGTCTAGGCTGGGTGGTCACTTCAGCTCTTCTCCACATCTCCTTCCTTATAGGGGAACCACCAGGATTGTCAAGGTCAGGAGCTCCCAGGCTAACTAGCAGAAGCATGCAGTGCCCAGGCTTGGGCTGAGAGTCCTCATTCTGCCATTTTTCACTCACATCCCACCCATGAGGGCCAGCGTCACTGTGGTGCCCATGGCAGAGGGCACCTTTGTTTGTAAGTGGCCTAGGCTCTACCTACCTCCTTTATAAAGCTTCCCTGTGGCCCCAGTCACGACTATTCATCCCCACCCCTCCATATCCTCCCTTGGTCTTAACTCCCCGCAGACTTCCTGACTGGGCTCAGGGCTGCCTGAACCCATAGCTGCCCCTTGAGTGTGTGCTCAGAGCAGGTGCCTCAGGGGAACCAAAGGAGGTGGGAGGGAGGGAGGGAGAGGGAGGTCAGGTGTATAGGTGTATAGGACTCAGAGAGAGGAGGGAGGGAAGGATTTCAGGAGTGTTTTGTGGCCAGCTCCTGGGGACCTGAACTCAGTCCCCTGCCCCATTGCAGCAGTGTGGCCTAGAGGGTGGCCAGGAGAGGGACTGGGCTGCAGGTGACCCTACCAGCCAGGTTTGGAAGGGAAGCTGCAAGCCAGGGGGTGAAAATGTTTTCCTTTGCTGACCTGCTCTTCCCTCTGCTGAGAATCAGAAAATGCTGGCTTCCCCTTCTGTAGCTCTGTTGGAGGTCTGCTGGGGTGACTGGGGTGGCTAAGGGGGTGCACTCAATGCCTGCAGGGGAGAGGGTGATGCACCCAGGAGCACCTGTTGGGAACAGATCCACCCCAGGCTCCAGGCACAAAAGGACTTACTGTTGTCATGAAAATTAGGAGCCAATATCTTAACACCTCCAAATGTCTTTAAAGAAGTAATTGCTTGACTGCAATTATCTTAGGAGGCTTAACTAACCACATGGGCGCTTTTGAAGAATGCCTCAGGAGTTTAAAATTCCTCCCACGGCCCCCAAGGTGGGGGCTCCCTTGGGTGCTGGAGGCTGCATCCAGGCACTGAGCTGTGGACAGGGCTCGTTGTGGCCTGGAGGTGTGCCAGGAGGGGTTTCTGCATGAAGGCAGCCCTGCCCAAGGAGGTAGGAGGTCTCGTTGTCATGGAGACAGCCTCCTTGGCTGCCTGCAGGAGAGCCAGGCACCTGGCAGGGCTCAGCTTGGGTGCTGAGGAAGGGTCGGGCGGGGGAGGAGGACGAGAAAGTGGTTCTCTTCGTTTCTTCCTTGATGAAGGGGGACAGAGTCTTCCCCATCAGGAACAGAGGAGTAAGGGAAGGTAAAGTGCGCAGTGCAGGAACCACGCTCGGCGCCATCCCCCGCTGCCACCACCGCCTGCTGTCATCTGCAGCATCTCCCGGGCCAGGCGCCACTCATCTCCGGATTCAGGGAAGACTCTGGACTTACAGAGAAACTCCCGGCCTCCTCAGGAGTATGAGCAAAGCGCTCACACCAAGACACACGTGGCAGAAAGAAACCTCCCAGACCCTCGGGGGCCTCACCCGACACTGTGTGGGCAGGCGCCCCAGAGACTCTAGGTAACAGTTTATTTTTAAAGAATCAACCTGAAAACAATTAAATGCAATTTATAAAAACGGTAGGAAAAGACGAGTGATGAGCAGAATTAGAAAACGTTGCTTTAAATGTGTCAGAATTGCAGTATCTTCAAACACACTGGCACGCTGGGCTTTGACTTCTTGCTGTAAGAGGCATTTGAAGAAAGACAGCTGCCCTGGGCCAGGCTGAGGAGGGTCAGAGAAAAGAGACATGGTCTAGACCTTGAGGAGATAATACCCTGGGGTGGACTCTTCTTAGGAGAGGAAACTGAGGTACAGAGAGCTGAAAACGTGTGCGGAGGCTACACAGAAGCAAATGGTAGGGCCCACATGTTCCTGCTCAGACCAGCCTCTATTCTTGGTCACAGGTTGGAGAGACAGCTCAATGGCACCCCCCAGGGAGGGACAGAACAGGTGAACATGGGGCACTATGTTCTTGTTGTCTCTGTGTTACTGCTGGGAAGCTAGTGGCGGGCTGATGTGCCCAGTGGACCATTCTGGTGGTGACAGGGGATGTCCTTTGAAGTGAGAGGTCAGGGTATTGGCCCACTGCCTGCCTTCACACACCTAGCTGCCTTTGAGGGTATGTCCCAGGGCTGGCTCCCCTGAAAGTTGGACAGAGATGCTCTGGTAAGCTGTGTCTAGTATTACCTCCCCAGACCCTTGCTGCAGCCCAGAAGGGAAGCCCTCCACATCCAATACTTCAGTAAGAAAGCCATGGATATGCACGGCGTCAGTAAAGGGAGTCTGGAGAGAGCGGATCAACAGATGTGGGCTTGTCACCAGCACCCAGCACCTCGTGCTTCACCCGAAGGAACAAGCACCATCCTCATGCCTATTCTACAGAGGGGAAATTGAGACACAGACTAGTTGGGCAGTTTTCCACCAAGGGTCCAGACGGGCTTCACGCCCAGGCTGCCAAGTCCCAGGGCCCATAGTCCTAACCCTGACGCTATCCTCTATCTATGGGAGGTCACCCTGACCTTTGCCCCCAGTATCAGGTCTGGAACATTCCCCAAGTGGCTAGAGCTGGCTGACCCATCCCCAGGATTGTCCTTGGTTGTCCTGGAAGTTTTGGGGGGACAATCAGGTCTCAGAGCTGTTCTAGTCTGCACGTTATGGTGGGCCCAGGACAGTCAGCTTCTTCAGAGTCCCTGAGGAGCAAAAACATCCCTTTCCTTAGCAAATTGGTCCCAAGATGCAGTGAGGGAGAGGACCTCACCCACGGGAGCACCTCTCAAAGGCTTCCAGCTGCTCCTCTTCTAGTGACAGCCCCAAGGCAGGCCTGGCGGGAAGGATGATGTGGAAGACAGGGGGCCAGGGAAGCTCCTGGGGTCATCTCAGGCAGCTCCAGACCAAGAGGAGCAGGCATGACCAGCTGTCTCTCTCGAACCTGCTTCCCCACCACACTGACTAAGAAGGTAGATTTTGGGGGCAGCAGGCACGCCCCTCTTCCCTGAGCCTCAGCCTATGGCAAGAGCCATGGGTGCTGTGAGTCATCACCCGCCATGTGCCCCCTCTGCCTGCCTTGACCTACCCTAGGACAGAGCTGCAGGGCACTGTGGCTGGCTGCAGCTGATAGGCACACGCCAGCTCCCCAAGGTCAGATCTAAGATGGATGGCAGGAAGGTTGTCCCCATGACCGCAGGAGCCATGGGAGGGCCAGACTCAGTCATGAGCTGGGACCTGCTTGGTAATGTATTGTTTTCAGTATGATTTAACCCTGCCCAGAGTCTCTGCAGTGTTTGTGGCTTCCTCACAGCAGCCCAGCTGAGGGCACAGTGCCTGAGATACCCAGCCCAGGGGTCCTGCTTCTGTAATTCAAGTCACAGGCCTGTGAGGTCCTCATATCCACCAGATCCCTGAAATTCCTCGGTGTGGGCAAGAAGCAAGCAGATTTTATTTTCCTCGCTTTTTCTACGGTGGGGATCATTTATTTTTTGTGATCAGATAAAGAACTCTGCCCACAGGTCAGCCTGTTCCAGTGATCAGGATCCATGAAGTTCCATCACAACCAGGGAGCTGAGCTGCTTGGAGCCCCAAGCCCCACTCAGCTCTGTGATCAGGCTTTCCACTGTGGGGCCTGAGCTCCAGCAAGTCTGGGGGAGCTGGCTGACCCCACCTCTGCACAGCAAGCCCCTGTGGTACTGAGTGGGTGGATCGTCCCATCTCGTCCCTCCACCAAGCTCAGGACTGAGTCAACCAGCCTCCAGGCACCTCCCCGACCCTTCTAATACCACACTGCTGAGTCTCCTGAAGTCAGCCTCCTGGGCCCAGATCCTCTGAGGGGCTGTCCAGGCTCTAGGTGTCTACCACTGGCCCTCCCTGGAGTCTGTGAGGTGAGATTGTCCTCCTTGTGGCCTAGAGGAGAGCTTGAAAGCTTTGGAGACTGGTTTTTCTAGGAGCCCAGAGGGGCCCTCCCCTGAAACAGCCTCCCCTCCCTGCCCTGTCTCTGCCCAGCTTTGGGTAGGGTCTCACCTGGAATCTCTGACTCTGGACACAGGGTAGGGCTTCATGAAAGCACATGATAAAATCATCATCATCATCATCATCATCATCATCACCATCATCCCTTTAGGTGGAAGTGCTCTCTAACTTCCCAGGGAATTCTGCCGATGGCCTCACTACAGCCAGCCTGGCCCAGGGCTGGCTGTGCAAACGTGCTTGGGCCCAGCTTCCCCAGGCAGGGTAGGGACCATGCCCGCTCAGCTGTGTCAGCTCCTCACCTCCTGCCACTCAAAACGACAGTGGATCATGGCAGCGTCTTCCCTCCTCTGTCAGCCTGTGGCCTCTGGGTCAGGGAAGGAACTAGGACCATGTTCAGAAGCCCCAGTGGGAACTCATGGAGTCATGATGCCAAGTTGGGAGAACTCTGGCCTCCCTGGGCCCCGAGAAGACCACAGAAGCACAGCCCTCCATGGTCTGAAGTAGAGCTTCTTACCTGTAGGCCCCTGTCCCAAATGGGGGTGCATAGCTGAATGTGGAGCTGGTAAAAAAAAATCTGACAACAGCGGAAGGTTTCTGGACAACCAATGGCCAAAAATTAACTCAAAATCAAATGGGCAGTGAGTCCGGGGTGTTCCTGGCAGCACTGGCTGTGCTGCATTATGTGACTTCAATATGGTGTGGCTCTAAACACACATCTTGGAGCACAAGGGCCCTGCTTGGAACACCTCACCTCAGATTCCACACTACTGTGTGTTACGTAAATTGCAAGGTTTCTACTGTACAAAGTTTTCTGCTCATATAGAAACATAATGGTTTAAGCACAGAAAATAAAGACTTTTAATGTTTGTGTACTGTGGTTCCTCAGCATCTAAGCATCAATCCAGTGGATCTGTGGGATGCATTGTGTTAGAGTGTTTGTTTTTAAAATTTTTTATTTGAGCTGCTGACTTGCATTTCTTAAAATATCATTTGTGAGTTTGGGCCCCAAGCCCACTTCTGCCATTCTGTGCTGTGTATTTATGTGATGCTGCAGCCAGTTATGAAATCAAAGTATTGATCAAGTCCGAAAAACGTTGAAGATGCTCTGTCCTGCAGTATCAAATATTCAGCCAAAATTTCATCCTCTATGTAAAACAAACAAACACATCCATCTCATTAGTGTGCACATTAGCCTTTCATCTTTAATAAATGGTACAATTACATCTAAACCAAAGGATTGTTTCAAAATAAATTTGTGATTTATTAATAATAATAGTGTTTGATGTGTACACCTGTTTTATATACCTCTATACCAGGATTCAGTTGAAAAATCTCTTAGGTGAAAAAGGATTGGGAGTAGAAAAAGTTTAAGAAGTCCTGATGTAGGGACTGGAGAGATGGCCCACAGGTTAAGAGCACTGGCTGCTCTTTCAGAGGACCTGGGTTCAGTTCCCAGCACCCACATGGTGGCTAACAACAGTCTATAACTCCAGTTCCAGGGGATCTGATGCCCTTTTCTGACCTCTGAGGGCACTGCGAGAGACAGGTGCACTTACATACATGTGGGCAAATACACTCATACACATAAAATAAAAAATAATAAATAAAATATTTTTTTAAAAACAAAAAAGCCCTGATGTAGATGAAGCAAATTTGCCCCTCCACTTCCTCCCCGCCTCTCCCGTCACATTCCTCACATGTGCTCACGGTCACTAGTCAGTGTGTACTGGTCAACTTCTGTGTCTGGGACTAGCAAATAAAACATGGGCCCTAGTCTCTCCTGAGACCATCCATGGTTCCCTAGTTATTTGACTTCTATTCTCTGGGTGTGATTCCAGAGAAACCCCGTTGCTTGTTTGGTAATCCAGCACCTGCATTTCAATTGCTATTTAACCTAACTAAAGCTTTGGCTTTGATGAAACTCATCTCAAAGGGGAAGAAAATAATATTCCATTAAAGCCACTGAAAAACTGATTATTCCATTTCAGTGCCGTCTCCAGGGGGAGATGCTGACAACCGTTCAGAGAAAGGTTTTTCCTTGTGCTGCGTCCCCTCCTCACTCCCAGGCTGACATCCACCACAGGCCACTGCAGAGTGGGATGACCTGGCAACAAGTGGCCAATGAATACTTAAAGCCTTGTGATTCTTGTGCATACGGCACAGAGCTTCATTTCCCACAGTGCTAGCCAACACACTTCCAGCGTGCACGGTGTGTAAAGGGCCCAGCAGCAGCTGAACTGCACAGTCTAGGGGTCCCCAGCTCCCAGCCCAGGTACTCGCATCTCAAGCTCCTTTGAATGGCTGGCACTGCTGAAACATTGTGGTTCTTGTGGACCTTGAGGTCCTCCCTTGTGATTACGGACCTCAGAGATAGAATGTACCAGGCCTTCCTCCCACTAAAATACCAAAGAGGGGTGGACCTGAGGTCAATCCTGCCTACTTTCAGCTCCCCAAGTCTTGGGGGGCAAAGGAAAGGGGTGCTGAGTAGAGCTGAGGACTGAGCCCTCCTTGGTATCAGGCCCCACCCTCGAAGGACAGTTGTGGAGGCTCCAAAGCCCCCTTTACCTCTAAATAAAGCAGGTATACATGGGAGGGGCTGACCCAGGACCACCCAGGAGGTGCCAACTCAGCTCTCTCCAGCGTGGTACATTGCCATGGTCAGCAGCCCACGAGGTCCTGTCCTGTCATTCCAAAGCCCCTTCTGGGATTCAGCAACAGGTTTCCTTAGCCAAGTGTTCCCATCTCTTGCTTGGGGGGAAAGAGGCAAATTCTTTCAGCAATCAGATTCCCAGGTGGCACTGCCTCCCTGGCCTCTGTTCCTCCAAGCATTATTGAGTGGCCTGGACTGCCACATGACAGAGAGGGCTCTGCATGGACCAAGGGAACAACCAACAAGGCAGAAACCACCTGGCTAAGGAGGCTGTGGACTGAGCCCCACTCCTGCCTCACCACCCTGCCTGCTCTTGATCCAGGTCTACTCCTTTCTCTGTGTAGTACGGTGCTTCTGGTGGGCAGGGTCCCCAGGCTGCTCAGGATCCAGCCCTATAGACGCTGACTCTGGAGCCTGGTACAGAGAGCCCCTTCTTTCTGGAGCCTGGGATTCTATGCTTCAGAGCAGTCTCTGAGGTTCTCTGGTGGTCTGGATTCAAGTCCATGAGCACACACTCCCAGGATCACTACTGGACTGGGTGGCAGGGAGCGAACCAGTTGCCCTCCCTACCATGTTCCTCCTGCCACAGGGACCTCTGACTTCTGCCAGGTGCTACAGATGGTACCTGAATGAATGTTTTTTTTTTCCTGTTTAAGCTCTGAGCCTGTACAAGGCACCTCAGCCCAGGTTGGGCCAGGGCCGGTGACAGGAACCTCATTGTGCCACACAAGGCGGTGAGTCTCCAGGCCGAGAAGAGCAGTTGTTGTTTCCAAGGTAACTTCTCCAAATGTGGCCATGGGTGGCTGTTTCTCATATGCTCTCTGGATCCCAGGCAGGATGCATTTCCATTTGAGGGCAGCGGGGTGCCACACAGATGGCAGGACAGGGCAAGAGTCTGCAGGACTCAGTCTGCAGGAGGCTGCAGTGGCCCTTGGCCACAGTTGGGGGTGTGTCCTCTGAGGAGGAGCTGCCTGAGACACGGCGAGACACCGAGACACCGCTAGGCTGGCCAGGAGTGGTACAGGCTTCTGGGGCTGCCCGCTGTGGGAACATGGCCACACCCGACTGAGCAGGCAGCAGGAGCCTTGTCCTCCTCAAAGAGCAGCAGACCTGGCTGGGCTTCTGATTCCTTCTTGCCAGCCCATCTGTAAAGTGGAATGGCTCTCTTCTCTGCTTATGGCCAAGCTGATGGCACCCCCTCCCCCACTCACCCTCTCCTTTACGATAAGAACAGCCCCATTTCTCGGTGTTAGCAGAACAGAGGTTGGAGCAAAGTCAAGAGGAACACTAGGCTGCTTGTGTAACAGAAGCGCCACACTGTTACTGTGTAAGCGAGTATCTGAACCTCTCTGGATCTCAGCGTCTTGCTTATGGGGTTGGGTCAGTCATAAAGCCTACATGAAGGACTTGGTTTGGAGGTGAAACCAGTGCTTAACGAATGGCATCAATTACCCTGGCCTCAAGTAAATGATCAGTAAGTATTAGCCAGTGCCTAAAGAGACACTTGCCATAGGCAGCGAGGGTCACAGTGCGGTGCTCAGGGATGCACAGGGCTCATGGCACGCAACAGGTGCTGAATAACGGCGGGGGCGGGGGACATCTACTCACCTGGGGGTCACCTACCTTCCCAGAGGCCATCTATTCGACTTGGGGGACCCATGTCCTCCTCCTCAATGGGGCCTCTGGGTCTAAATGATGAGTGAGCTCTAATCCCTAACAGGCTGGAGGGGAGCTTTAAGGAAGCAGTCCGGAGGAGGGTGATTGAAGTGGAGCTCAAGATGTCTGACCCCCGTGGGAGAATGGGGCTCCAGGTGTGTGCTCAGCTGTGGTCAGGACTGGCTCAGTGCGGCAAGGGACCACAGGTCCTCAGACACTGCTGCCCCAAGCTGAGTAGGGCTTGTCCCAAGGCCAGGGAGGAGGCTGTGAGGGCCACCTGCTGCCCCCCTTCCCAGGAGGAGCTACGCTACAGACAGTATGACCTGCAGGCTCCTGAGCATCAGCCCAGAGAGTCCTGGGCCCTGTGAAGAGAGGGCAGGTCTGCCTCCCACAGGCTCCTCTGTATCCCCTTCCTTTGCCAAAGGAAACAGACGACTGCATTTTTACAGTAAGATGTTTGTTTTTTCTAAAAACTTCAAAAGTATTGTTTCATGAAGGAAATTTGGCAGCTGAGCATGTGGGGCTCTGAATGGCAGCCAGGAGGCACAGCTGACCAGATATTACAGGTTGCCAAGGTGGTGGAAGAGAGAAGAACGGGAACTGTCAGGAGCTTGCCGGTGACTGAGGGTCGCCCAGCCTGCTCTGTCACAGGTGGCTGTTGTGGCAGACAGGTAACTCTGAGCCCAGGTCTGGGCAGTAAAGCCAATTCAGCAAAACCAAGGGACTCTTTCGAGATACCCTGGATATTGTGCCAGCCAAGACACAGGAGAAAATTCATCTGTTCTTGGTTGTAGCCTTATTACTTACAAACAGCCCACTAGAGATGCTGTGGGGAGGGAACAGGCCTGGCTGAGTCATGGCCCTCTGGGTCCCAGTGCAGGCTCTGCCCCAAGGCCATGTGTTCTCCAAGCCTGTAAGGTGGAGTGGTGTGAAGGGTGCTGAGGTGAAAGTGCTGGTCACAGAGTCTCTAGAGGAAGGTGATATGACCCTCATTCCTGTCTACCTCAGAGAGCAGATCTCTGTGTTAGAAGCACTGGTTTGTTCACACCTTGGCTTTCACATCAAGCAGCCCAGATGGAGGGCTCTACCAGGTGCTGAAAACTGCTAGCATCCTTGGATGATCCCACAGAGAAGAGGGAGCCTGAGAATGGGTAACCCCAGAAGATGTGTTCTCCAGGGCGTCTCAACTACAACGTGCTGCCATGGATACCTGGCAGAGAACTTGGACAGCACAGACCCACGCTCAGACCTCCAGAGCAAGGTTCTACCTCTCTGTCTAGAGATCTTATGGTGGCCATCTGAGGGTCACTGCATCCCCCTACCCCAGCCTGCTCAGCAGCCTGGAGAAGAGCATCTGGTCTGTGCCTCTGGAATGTTGTCCTAGGGAGGCTCTGATGGCTGGAGGATGGGGGCCAGGCTGGGTGCAGCCTCAGTCACATGACCACCATGACTGATCTGGGGTCAGCTAGAACCACCGTACCCATGGGGCAGAGAAAGCAAAGTCCGTGACAGGAAAGCCAGAGAGGTCACAACAAAGGGTATGATGAAGGGGGTCATTTTGTGGTCATGTCTCAGCCCCGCTTCAGCAGTGTGGCAGACTTCAAGGGGTTGGAGAAGGTACATACAGCTTCCCCTCATCCTGGATCAGAGGCTCCAGGAGTCTACACGTGTGAAGCAGAGGGTGGCAGAGAGGCCATTCCGCCTGATGCTCAAGGGGCCCCAATCACCAAAGGGGGTAGGGTGCCCCTGCGTTCTGGGCACTCACCTGCCACACACCACCCTGCGCACTCTGGAGGATGCAGCAGCCTTGAGTAAAAACTGGCAGCTGGGAAATCTGCAGCCCTCGGAGGGGAGGACCCATCCCTGAGCTTGGGTGGACCTTGGTAGTGGTGGGTGGCTGTGGCGATGTGTATGCTCGAGGGTGAGCTTGTGATCACTCTGGTTGGGCCTCCCAAGAGTCTTGATGATCACTGGCCCCTTCAACTACCTACAGTTGATCAGATATGGGATGGCTTGGGACCCTCACTGGCCTGGTCACAAGTCTTGTAAAGCCAGTGTCCCGAGAGAGAGATGAAGAAACCGATGAACTTCTGACACCTGCTCCAGGTCGGCTGCATGTCTGGCAGTAGCCTTTTGCCTTTGAGACTGTGGGCATGAGGTCAGAGGACCCCCCACCTCTCCCTGGGCACCGGGGAAGTGTTGAACACTGTTAAAATTGCTCTTAGTGTGAATGGTGAGTTCTATATGTTCACATTGTAAGCATGTCTTCTAATTTGCTTCCTGTTACTAAGATAAACACCATGACCAAAACTAACTTGGGGAGGAAAGGGGTTAATTGCTTACATTTCCACATCACAGACCATCTGGGGGGGTGGAGGGGGAGGGGGAAGGGAGTGGGGGAGGGGAGGGGGAAGAAGTCAAGGCAGGAACCTAGAGGCAGGAGCTGACGTAGACACCATGGAGGAACGCTGCCTACTGGCTGCTTAACTACTTTTCTGATACAAGCTCAGGCTCACCTGCCTAGGGATGGCCCACCCACAGCTGGTAGACCCTCTTGCATCAATTGCAATCAAGAAAGTGTCTCCCAGACATGGCCACAGGCCAATCTGATGGAGGAAATCCCTTGTCTTAGGGTCCTTCTTCCCAGGTGTCTCTACTTTGTGTCAAGCTGACAAAAACTAACCTGATACTCCTCTTCCTCTAGACGAGCAAAGACACTAGGACGAAGCAATTTGTCTCCTTAATTAGCAGTTATTGAACTCTCTCTCTTGCTGCCTGGGCAATTCTCAGCCACAAGATTATCAGCCAATCGGCTAACAGGACCACTCCACAGATGCCTTGAGACAGCTGTGCAAGATCACAGCTGCTTGCCTGGACCCTGTGGCCCTGACTGACCTGGGCTGTTCAAAACAGTCTATACCAGATTTTATGCTATCACAAGCTTAAAAGAACCAGTTCCACGTTGACCAGAGGGAGAACACGTCCCGTGGTAGAGGGAGAGTTGTGATAGATGCTGAAAGGTAAGACCAAAATTGGCTCAATATACAAGGGTGATTGGTGCAAAGAGGCAAGGCTGTGATGGGTCCAAACAGGCTTTCTTGGGCTGCATGAACGGCTGCCCACTCAGTGAGCTGGCTCTTCTGGCCTTGCATCAGTCTCAGCAAAGGTTTCTCTCCTGTGGCGTTTTCTTACCTCCTCAGACAGTGCGGGGCCGAGCTAGCAACACTGAGAGACAAGGAAGCAGCCGGGAGTGATGACGGTGATGGTGATGATGGTGATGGTGATGACGGTGATGACAGTGATGGTGATGGTGGTAATGATGGTGATGACAGTGATGGTGATGATGGTGATGACAGTGATGGTGATGACAGGGATGACAGTGATGGTGATGATGGTGATGATGGTGATGGCAGTGATGACAGTGATGGTGATGACAGTGATGGTGATGACGGTGATGGCAGTGATGGTGATGGCAGTGATGGTGATGACAGTGATGGTGATGACAGTGAAGGTGATGACGGTGATGACAGTGATGGTGATGATAGTGATGACAGCGATGGTGATGACAGTGATGACAGTGATGGTGATGACAGGGATGGTGATGACAGTGATGGTGATGACGGTGATGGCAGTGATGGTGATGGCAGTGATGGTGATGACAGTGATGGTGATGACAGTGAAGGTGATGACGGTGATGACAGTGATGGTGATGATAGTGATGACAGCGATGGTGATGACAGTGATGACAGTGATGGTGATGACAGGGATGGTGATGACAGTGATGGTGATGACGGTGATGGCAGTGATGGTGATGGCAGTGATGGTGATGACAGTGATGGTGATGACAGTGAAGGTGATGACGGTGATGACAGTGATGGTGATGATAGTGATGACAGCGATGGTGATGACAGTGATGACAGTGATGGTGATGACAGGGATGGTGATGACAGTGATGGTGATGACGGTGATGGCAGTGATGGTGATGGCAGTGATGGTGATGACAGTGATGGTGATGACAGTGAAGGTGATGACGGTGATGACAGTGATGGTGATGATAGTGATGACAGCGATGGTGATGACAGTGATGACAGTGATGGTGATGACAGGGATGGTGATGACAGTGATGGTGATGACGGTGATGGCAGTGATGGTGATGGCAGTGATGGTGATGACAGTGATGGTGATGACAGTGAAGGTGATGACGGTGATGACAGTGATGGTGATGATAGTGATGACAGCGATGGTGATGACAGTGATGACAGTGATGGTGATGACAGGGATGGTGATGACAGTGATGGTGATGACGGTGATGGCAGTGATGGTGATGGCAGTGATGGTGATGACAGTGATGGTGATGACAGTGAAGGTGATGACGGTGATGACAGTGATGGTGATGATAGTGATGACAGCGATGGTGATGACAGTGATGACAGTGATGGTGATGACAGGGATGGTGATGACAGTGATGGTGATGACGGTGATGGCAGTGATGGTGATGGCAGTGATGGTGATGACAGTGATGGTGATGACAGTGAAGGTGATGACGGTGATGACAGTGATGGTGATGATAGTGATGACAGCGATGGTGATGACAGTGATGACAGTGATGGTGATGACAGGGATGGTGATGACAGTGATGGTGATGACGGTGATGGCAGTGATGGTGATGGCAGTGATGGTGATGACAGTGATGGTGATGACAGTGAAGGTGATGACGGTGATGACAGTGATGGTGATGATAGTGATGACAGCGATGGTGATGACAGTGATGACAGTGATGGTGATGACAGGGATGGTGATGACAGTGATGGTGATGACGGTGATGGCAGTGATGGTGATGGCAGTGATGGTGATGACAGTGATGGTGATGACAGTGAAGGTGATGACGGTGATGACAGTGATGGTGATGATAGTGATGACAGCGATGGTGATGACAGTGATGACAGTGATGGTGATGACAGGGATGGTGATGACAGTGATGGTGATGACGGTGATGGCAGTGATGGTGATGGCAGTGATGGTGATGACAGTGATGGTGATGACAGTGAAGGTGATGACGGTGATGACAGTGATGGTGATGATAGTGATGACAGCGATGGTGATGACAGTGATGACAGTGATGGTGATGACAGGGATGGTGATGACAGTGATGGTGATGACGGTGATGGCAGTGATGGTGATGGCAGTGATGGTGATGACAGTGATGGTGATGACAGTGAAGGTGATGACGGTGATGACAGTGATGGTGATGATAGTGATGACAGCGATGGTGATGACAGTGATGACAGTGATGGTGATGACAGGGATGGTGATGACAGTGATGGTGATGACGGTGATGGCAGTGATGGTGATGGCAGTGATGGTGATGACAGTGATGGTGATGACAGTGATGGTGATGACGGTGATGACAGTGATGGTGATGATAGTGATGACAGCGATGGTGATGACAGTGATGACAGTGATGGTGATGACAGGGATGGTGATGACAGTGATGGTGATGACGGTGATGGCAGTGATGGTGATGGCAGTGATGGTGATGACAGTGATGGTGATGACAGTGATGGTGATGACGGTGATGACAGTGATGGTGATGATGGTGATGGTGATGATGGTGATGGTGATGGCGGTGATGACAGTGATGACAGTGGTGACTTCAGTGGCTGCTTTGGAGGTGGCTTGACAGATGGAGAGGCAGCGAACTGACTGCTTATGGACCTGATCCTAGCTGGTGTTACCCAAGGCCCATGGTGACATTTGCTTTCCAGTACAGTAGTGAAATGGAGGGGGTAGCTTTTAGAGGTAATGAGATCTTTAAAAGAGATGGACACAAAGAAATGGATAGTTTCCCTCTGTGTGTGAGCTCCTGCTCTCATGGGACCGACCCAGTTACCAGAGAGTTATCACACAGCAACCTGGCACCTCACCTCTCTCTCTACGCATATGTTTCTTCATCAAGAATAATTGGCCATCAGAGCATCAGAGAGGCCAGCTGTGTGGTGGCCAGTCTCTCAGCTCGACCGTCATAGCCCTTCACTTACCAATGCGCCTGGATATGCTGCCCAGACAGGATGATACCACCCTTGGTACCAACTGTCAGAAGGCAGAGGCAGGGTTTGGGCATCACAGGGGCTGAGTCACAGCTTGTCTGTGTCCTCAGATGGAGCCCTGCCTCCCAGGGTCCTGTGACCATTGTCAAGGCCATCACACAATGGGTAACATGAACAGAAACTTTTCACATAGACACCTTTGTTGGGTTCCCACAATGGAGCAAAGGAGGGATGTGTCAAGGCTCATGGAGCTTCTGGGAGTTCCACACTATGGTCCCTAAATCCTCAGGCTTTGATCATTACAGCAGGCCCTGGACCAAAGATCCCTCAGGACTTCTTCAGGGCTGCCCTGTTGGTAAAGAGGCCCAATGCTGGCCCACCTTGGACTCAGAAAAGAGACTGAGCCAAGGTGCCGATGCAGCCCTGCATGTGGAACACCTCCCTCCTAGCAGGCCAGCATCCTCACAGCTCTGCTGTATGCACGAATGGCTGCTGTAACTTGCGGTCATGCCTCGGTGGCACACACAGCATGTTTCTTCTCTTCAGTTAGCAGTTCAGAAGCCCCACCTCCCTACCCACCTGTCCATGAGGCCAGGACCACAGCACCACCAGGCTTGCCCCCCCTGCCCTCTCCCCATCTCCTGGCCCTAAGGGAAAAGCCCACTCTAACCTCACAGAAGCTCTGCAGAACCTGGTTGCCAGGTCATAGTATCCATCAGTTTGAAAAGATTGAGATTTAATTCAAGAACACTGGAGTAAAGCAGTTGACCATGCAACCAATGGGTATGATGATCAATCTTGATTGTCAATTTGGTTGCATTGAGAAATGCCTAGAAAATTGGTAAAGACACCTCTGGTCTTATCTGTGGGGATGCTTCCAGAAACCATTAACTAAGGGGGGAAGACTTTCCTGAATGTGGTGGCTCCTCCCCACAGAAAGCGGGGGACAGGTAGACTGAAAGGGGAAACAGAAAGAGCCAGTTGGTGCAGACGTCCCTTTTCTCTGCTTCCTGTCTTCTAAGTGAGCAGCTTCTACCACACACTCCCACTACCACAATGTTTTGCCTCACCCACCGTAGGCCCATGATCAACAGTTCCAAGGACCATGGACTGGAAGTCCTGGAATCCTGATACAAAATGAGTCCTTCGTAAGTTGCTTCTGTCAGGTGTTTCATCACACTGACAAGAAAGGTAACTATTACAGAAATTAGTTCTGAGAATGGGGTCATTGATGTGACTGTCCTGGCCACAGGGTTCAGAAGCCTTTGGACCTGGTTTGTGGGAGGAATGCGGAAGAGCTTGGAGCTATGGGCTAGAGAAGTCCTGGAGTACTGTGGGTAGGTGCAATGGGTGATTCGGGGTGGGGGGCAGATGCCAATGGAAATGCAGGCATGAGGCTGCATCAGGAGTTCAGATGTGAGTGAGGGTTCTATTGGAAATTGAACTAGAGGCCATTCACGTGACAAAGACATTGTCTGCACTTTGTCTAAGACTTTGTGACAAGGTGATGGACTAATTTGGCAGCCCAGCATTCAGGCTGTGGCATGGTTATTGATGGTTGCTTTTAGTCATGTTTATAGTGAGAATTATGAACAAGAAGCAGGGAGGAAAACAGCTGGTGTCTCAGTGGGTAAAGGTGTTTGCTGCCAAGCCTGAAGACCTGAGTTCAATGCTGGAATCCATATAATGGAAGGAGAGAACAAACGCCAAGTTCACACACAAACACATACACACACACACACACACACACACACACACACACGTAAATAAATGTAGTAAAAATAATTTGTTTGTAATGTGACTTTTGAGTTAAAGAAAGTATGGCCACTGAAAATATTAGCGACCTTAAAATGCACCAAATACTTTAACTTGAAACAACAGGACAGATCTCCTGGCCCCCATATCAGAATCAAGGCTGTGAGGCTTTACCTCATTTGAAAGACTGCTTTGATGAAAGAGCTCTAGCACCCTACTCACACAGGGCTGCCTAGACGGAAGTGCTTGCATTCAGCCTTTGGAGTGCTCTGAGGCCACTGCAGCCAAGGGGCCAGGCTGCCACTCCAGCCGGCAGAGGATCTTGGCATAGTCCACAGCATGCTGGTTTTGCAGACATGCAGAATGAGGGCATTGTGGGGTCATGGAGGCTTCCACTCAGATTTTAAAGGAAGGCCTGGGAGGCCAGGCTATGTTAGAGTTAGGATCCCCACAGGCGGGCCTTGAGAAGGCAGCCTGCAAAGCTGCGGCGGTGAAGCTGAAGATGCAGGTGTAAGTCGAAGTCACTGTTGAGAGGCCCTCATGCTCTTGGCTTTCTCCTCCCACCGTCTGTACAACTGACACAACGTTCCTCCAAACAGTTTAGAGAATAAAGATATTTATTTGGGCTTGCTAACAGAGCACAGGATGTCAGGGAGGAGTTACTTACAAAGGTATAGACACCGTTGGGCTTTTTCCTCTACATGTTGGCTGAGCTTTCAGATCTGTGGCTGCCGGTCCAAGATGATGAAGCACCCTCTTCCTTCTTAGCTTCTTCTGTGTCTATCCTTAGACCCTTCCTGTCAGGCAATTGAAGCTGACTGATTGGGTGGGAGGGGTGACTGTCTCCCTCTGCTCCACCCTTCCTACAGAGCGTCTCCTAGTTCAAGTAGTTTGAAGCAAACAGGTGAGGAGCTAGAGAAGGCATCTATCCGTCTGCTTGCCATTCAGAGGACACACCTAACCAACAGCAGGAGACTGTTATGGGTGTCAGGAGTGTGCAATGAACCTAGGCTTTTTCTGCAGCTGTATGAGCTACAAATTGTAAGGTTGTATGGGGGAGCTCATACGTTACCACCACATGCCCTGCATGCCAGACATGAATCTACAGGATTTAATGTCTATCCTGCTGGGTTTTAGATTTACTTTGGTTTTATACCCCCTTTATACCTTGAATCTCCCTGTGGGAGTGAAAATGTTTGTGTCATTTATTCTTAGAGATATGTAATTTCCTTCTTTATTTTACAGGGGTTTATAACTAAGAGTTTGCCTTGAATCTCAGAGGAGACTTTGAACTTGGGCCTTGGAATTGCATTGGGACTGTTAAGACTGGGAACTCTTGGGACAGGCTGAATGCATTTTGCATTGTGGGATGGATGTTGAGTCTTTTAGGGATCAAAAGTGGGATGTTAAGATTTAAGATGTTTGGCTGTCAAAGCGAGCAAACTTGTGAACTGTCAATCTGATCAGACTGAGAAAACTCTCTCTCTCTCTCTCTCTCTCTCTCTCTCTCTCTCTCTCTCTCTCTCTCTCTCTCCCCCCTGGCTGCCATGGTATGAGCCTGCTGTTCCTCCTGTATGATGGACTGACCTCAGGCCTTCTTTTCCCCCCAACCAGGAGCCAGGCTGGTAGCCAGCAAGCGGTGTGTGTGTGTGTGTATGTGTGTGTGTGTGTGTGTGTGTGTGTGTGTGTGTGTGTGTGTGTGTATGATGCATGCTCCTGGCTCTACCCTCCCCAGGGTTGGGTTTGCAGGCATTTCTGAGACCATACCCAGTCTGGGGTCTTGCAGCCAAACTCTCATTCTTACACTTGTGCAGCAAGCACTCTTACCCACTGGACTCTCTAGAGCCCCAATTTTTCTCTGTCTAGCCTGTTCTGTCAGGTATGACATCACTACAACAGAATCTGACAGAGACTGCAAATTCTGAAAACTTGACTCAGAATAAACCCTCCCTTAAGTTGTGTGTGTGTTAGGTGTTTTGTTATGTGGCTGAAGAAATTCGTGCAACGGGCCTCACCTAATCAGTCGAAGGCCCTCAGAGAAAAGGCGGAGCCTCCATGGTACGGCAGAGATTCCGCGGCACACACCCAGGCTGAGCTGCACTGTCTGAGCTTCCCAGGGCCACAGCTGTCGGCTGCCCTGCACATTTTGGACTGGCCAGACCTGGAGTTGCTGTGCTCATATCTTTTCTCCCTTCAATCACTGTGTCTCAGTTAGCTACTGCTGCATGACAAACAGCTCCCAGCTGAGTAGTTTGTAACAGTAACTGGTGATTGAACTCATTCAAGAGTGAAGGGTTAAGCCATGCATCCACTGCCCAGCCTGTGCACCAGGCCCGGCCAGCCTGTAACCAAGGAGACAGCTGTCCCTCGGAGACTCTTGCAAACCAGAGCTATGGTCCCATTAATCTGCCTAGCACATGAAGCTGTTCAAGCCTGGCCCCACTCCACTGCCACTCTCTCCTTCCTCTCCCTGTCCCTGAGGACGTGCTGTTATTTTACCAGGCCACTTCTCTGGTCACAAACAAAGGGACCTCCCTCCCTTTCTGCCAGCTACCTACCCTGTGCAGAGAACTCAGGTCTTCGCGGTGTAGCCACAAGCCAGTCAGCCAACCTCTCTGGGCCTTGATTTTACTGACAGCAGAACGGGGATGCCGATCGACCATACTTGCAGGCTTCTGCAAGGACTGTGTGTGACTGGCAGGTGGAAGGGTGGTTGTGGTGAGCCGGAGAGACAAGGCCCTGCTCTGTCAAACACTGCAGTCTATTCCTCTAGCCCGCTCACTGGGGGGTGGGGGGGCATCGGTGAGTTAAGCAGGCAAATAGACTGACGACCTGTAAGTACCAGCCTGCGCCTGCCACACTGGGGCCAGGGGCTCCTACGCTCCCACTGTGTGGGGCTGGGGCTGCTCTACACAAGCTGTGTGGGGTGCCACCACTTCCTTCAGGGGCCAGGCTGGAGACAGACCCCCTTGGAACTGGTCCATGAGGCAGTGACTTCCCAAACTACTCAGAGAACAGCAGCCCGCCTCTAGAGCCCAGGCCTGGGTGGGGGTCAGGGGCACAGCCATGTCAGCCTGAACACAAACATGGCTTTCTCAGAATAGAAAAGACAGAGGCTGATGCTGGGCTTCCTGAGGAATGGCTACCTCTGGAGTTCAGCCATGTACCAGGACTCAGTTTTCCCATCTCCTCTGATGTCGGTGTGGCTCTCATCTCTCAAATGAGTGAGGCGGAGGGACACTTTCCCTTGGGAGTGAGAACATTTCTCTGCCCTGTGTGGGAGTGCGGGCTCCGGTCGTGTGTCCATTTCTGCGATTGCTGGGACACATTGGCAAGAAAGAAAGCTTGGCACAGAGCACAAACGGCGGTTACCTGTGTGGAAGAGGGAGGCGAAATGAGAAGCCATGCCCAGGAGCGCCCATCCTTGAAGATGGACACCAGAAAAACCCAGAGCTCCTCCTTCCCGGGGGAGGAGGGGGTTCTGGGGGGGAGGAGGGGGTTCTGGGGGGAGCATTCACCTCCCCCCAGCCTGCACTGCACTTTGACCTTTGGAGGCTTGTTAATGTTCCACACATTCAGTTACAATAACAAGCATGAGAAAGAGGAAAATAAAATGGCAAAAACGAGAGCAAGCAGGAAGCCGGGCCTCACCTCCACCACGCTGGTTGGGCAGGGTGGAACGGAGAGGAGGGAGGGTGCACTTCCCAGGGAGCAGATGGACGGGTGCTGTCGAGACCGAAGCTCGCAGAGATTTCTCTGGTGGGCGCATGTGTGTGCCGGTATGTATGTGAATGTATGTGCTCATGTGTGTGTGCTCATGTGTGCACATGACTGTGGAGGCCAGAGGTTGGCGTTGGGTGTCTTCCTCTATTCTTCTCCATGCTGCTTTTGAGAGAGGGTCTCTCAATGAAACTGGGGCTCATTCGTTGGTGAGGCTGGCCGGTCATGAGCTCCAGGGAGCTACCATCTCTGCCCCTCTCTCCAAGCATTGGGGTTACAGACAAACTGCCCAGCTTTTACATGGGTTGTAGGGATCAAACTCATATCCTCACATTTGTATAGCAAGCGCTTTACTGGTACTCCATCTCCCTAGCTCAGACCTTCCTAGTGGGATAGCCATAGCCTCCCCTGCTATAGGTAACCCACCCAGGTTTGAAGATGCGCAAATGTATCCTGGAAGCTAGAAGAGAGGTGACTCTGAGATGCAGAGATTCAGGAAGCACCCTGAGAAGGGACTGGACTCAAATTTCCAACTAAATATGCTTATGTATATGATGTGTGCTGCTTGTACCTGTCTGTGAGTGTGAGTGTGCGTGTGTGTGTGTGTATGTGCAGATGCATAGACATATGTGCCCATGCTGGTGTGTCTGTCTATGTGCATGTGTGCAAATGCAACTATGTGCATGCAGATGTATGTACACATGTGCCCATGCTGGTGTGTGTCTCTATATGTGTGTGTACATGTGATATTTGTGGCTATCTGTGTAGTGCCTGGGTAGAATCTCTTCTGTCTGGGGAGAGGCATTTCAAAACACTATCTTTGACCTTGGCACCTAGACTTTGGTTTCTAAAACATTTCCTACTGAAAGGAGCCAGGATTCCTGAGAGAAATGGCAGATTTTAAGGCTGGGGCAAGGAAAGTATAAAATTAGACTGGAACATCCTGTTATGCCAGAAAGTAAAGAAATGCTCAAAACAAGACATTGTGGCATGTCACAGACCAGGGAGCAGTGGAGGGCTGCTCCAGCCAGACAGGGAGCCAGTGGCAGCACAACAATGGAGGGCAGCACTGAGCTCCAAACCACTCGCAAAACGAGTCCAGGAGTGCCTACTGATGATAGAGGATAGGGATGGAATGGAAAGGTAGCTAGGTGGGTGGGGAGATAGATACATGATAATTCCATGATTGATAGATTGGTAGATGATAAATCCATCATTGATAGAAGATAACTCCATGATAGATGATAAATCCATGATAGATGATTGATAGATGACAAATACATAGATGATAGATTGACAGATAGATGATAGACAGACAGACAGACAGACAGATAGATAATAGTTGTAGTTGATGTTCCCATGGATAGGTAGGCTGGCAAGTGGATGGACAGATGGGTGGTAGATGGGGAAGGGATGACATGTGAGACTGAGGGCTGATGTTTCTAAAGTGCACCAGGTGGCAACTGGCAGTTGTGATGAAACATTGGGTTTAAAAACTTTTGCACCAGCTGTTGGATCAGAGTCTAAGATGCTAACTCACTAATTCCAGGGCAAATGATGATGGGGAACAGACTCTGCTTGTCCAAGAATCTCCTCCGAGGGTGTTTACAAGTTGCCAGGAAACAAAGAACAGATAAATCAGATGGCTTCTTGACCAGCTCCTCAAAATAACATAATGGATGGCCTGTGGAAACATCGTGGCGCAAGGACAGCCGTATCCTGTGCCTAGAGAGGCGACCAGGGAACCCAGTGTGGAAGCAGAGAACACGGGTCCCCTCAGCTTCCTTCCTGGGAAGCCCAGCAAGCCCAGTGAGGGCGCTAGGGAGGACAGCGCTGTCCATGACCCAGAGGACAAAGGCACCTACCAGAGTGTTCCCCAGGAGGAAGCTGGAGAGACAGAAGACACAGTGCCTGGCCTGGCTTTTACATTAGTGTGGAGAATCTGACTGTGGGTGCAGGAGATGCGGCTTCTCCAAAGGACTGTGATTGGAGGACAGGAGAGCCAGAGCAACAGACCAGCAACTCGATGGGGCTGCCGTGAGCTGCCACGCAGTCCAGGAAAAGTCACGCGAGGCTCTTGATTAGTTTGATTTTTGTCACTTTCTTGTAGTTTGGAAAACATTTGTCAATAACATGCTTTAAAGAGAAAAAGTCTTCTGTCTATGACAGGGTCCTGGAATCCCTGACCCAATACCTCCCATGTGCAAACCTTTGCTGCCTGCCGCGGCCTCATCACTCAGTGCCCTGAGCTCAGGTCCATCCACGGTAGATTAAACTAAGCACCAGCTCATCCTGTGGTGGGACCACATTTTGCTCATCCATTCATCCTTCCCTGGGCACTTGTGCTGCGCCCACCTCTCAATTATGATCAGTGCTGCAAGGAACAGTTATAAAGGACTCTGTTCTCTGTTTGCTCCCAAGTCTTTTGTGTCTACACTCTGAAGTGGGGTGGGCAGATAATAAGGTGATTCTATTGATTGATTGACTGATTGCAGAGCTAAAACATAGGGCCTTGTGCACTGCAGGCAAGCACCCCATCATTAAGCTGTACCCCAGCCCTACTGTAATATATGTATTTATAAATTTATTGTTATTTATGTATTTGTATTTTTTAAAGTCAAAGTCACGTGCATCACTATGGTGTTTTCATACATACGTGTCATTATGGTTCGTTCTTGTTCACCCCACTCACCCACCCTCCTCCCCATCCCAACCCTTTTCTCTCCTTCAAGAAGTAGATTCCCCCCAACAGATCCCCCCACTTCTGTTTTCATGACACATGTATTCTTTTTTAAAATATTTTATTTTTTATTTTTATTTTATGCGTATCCATGTATTGCCTGCATGTATGCAAGTGCACCCCTGTGGTGCCATGCCATCAGAGCTCAGAAGAGGCCATCGGATCCCCTGGAACTGGAGTTATGGACAGTTGTTAGCTGCCATGTGGGTGTTGGGAGCTGAACCCAGGTCCTCTGCAAGAACAGTCAGTGCTTTTAACCACTGAGCCAGCTCTCTGGCCCTGACACATGCATTCTTTAAAAAGTTATTTTTTCCATTTTATTTATTTATTTTATATGTAAAAGCACGCATGTCCCACAGTACTCTTACTGAGGTCTGAGGAGACCTTGTGGGAATTGGTTCTCTCCTTCCGCCATGTGGGTTCTGGGTATCAAACAGATCTTCAGGCTTGGCGACAGACACCCTCACCTGCTGACCCATCCTGCAACTCTACATGTCCTCCTTTCCTCCTTTTCCTTTTCATTTATTTATTTATTTATTTATTTATTTATTTATTTATTTATTTATTTTTGTCTTTTTGAGACAGGGTCTCCCTGTGGCCCCAGCTGTCCTGGAACTCACAGAGATCCGCCTGCCTCTGCCTCCCAAGTGTTGGGACTAAAGGCGTGTGCCACCACACCCGGCTCCTTTTCCTTTTCTTAAGATCTCTTCCTGCTCTCTACTTTTTACTTTCCTGGCTTATACACACACACACATACACACACACACACACAGTACACACACACACATCTAGCGTCTACATATGAGAGAAAACATGGGGTGTGGTCTGGTCTGGCTTATTTCATGAAACATAATCATCTCCAGTTGTACCCGTTTCTGCACAGATGTCATGATTTCATTTTTCTTTATGGATGCATAAAATCCCACTGTGTATAAGCATCACAGTTCCCACACCCATTCATCTGTTCACAACATGCAGGCTGGTTTTATTCCTAGCCATTGTGAATTCTGCACGTAGATGGGTATGTGAACATCTCTAATATGTGAACTTGGAGTCCTTTGGTCAAATGCCCAGTAATGGTAGAGCTGGGCAAATAGCAGTTCTATTTTTAGTTTGGGGGGGAACCTCCACTGATTTCCATAGTGACCCCACCAGTTTACACTCCCGCTAGTAGTGAAAGACATTTCCTCCTCCCCCACACCCTCCCCAGCATTTGTTATCTGCTTTCATGATGATAGACATTCTCGCTGGGGTGGGATAGGCTCTCAAACCAGTTCTAGCTTGCATTTCCCTGATGGCTAAGATGTCCCCTCCGGGATTTTCATGCTCTGAGGATTCCCCACAGACCTACTCCCTCTGGCTTCCCCATCAGTGGTATGCAACGGGTTCCAGGCTCTCCACAGCCTCACCAGCACTGATCTGCTTCCTGTGTGAGAAAGGACTGAGATAGAATTCAATTCTGCTCACATAACCACTATCAAATGAAATCCTGCTAGACTCTACTTGGTCTAACCCCTCTCTGAACAGACAGGAAACTGAGAGGCGGATACTATCTAGTTATTGTGGACATGGAATTGGCCTGCAGCAGAGCCCTTGCCTCCTCCACCTCAAGCTCCAACACTCTGGCTCTGCACTTCACAGACCTCGGCAAATGTTTGAGGCAGTCAGTCAGACAGGAGCAGGCAACCTGACCACTGTGTGTCTGCTGCAGCCTCTCAGGTCTGTGTCCGGGACAATGCAGTGTGCAGGGCTGTGTTCCGATAAAACTTTATTTACAAAAATAAACGGCAGGCTTTGGCTTGGTCCACAACTGCTGTCTCCTGTTCAGGGTATCAGTGAATAAGCTATCTGTAAGGACTAACAGTGTTCTGGTCACTGTCATGGGCTAGGGACAAATAGTAGCTGACAAAGGGTCATGGCCCCTCGGAGGCTAAGACTGGATCATGCTGTGAGAGCGGGGGAGGAGTGGCTCACCATTGCCAGGTCAAGTGGTGCCCAAGGTGCCCACAACACCCTCATGAGGGTTGCTGAACCACCACACTGTTCGAGTGCAGCTGAGATGTGGAGCCCCACTCACCCAATGCCACCCGGGTGCCTCCCACCTCTCCTGGTCCTGTGGGTGTAGATGGAAGACTGTGCTTATCCTGGGAACATCTTGTGACTCCACAGCAGGTCCTCAAGGCAGGCCCCAAGGACCTGAGGGAAGAGGGGAAGGTGGTGTTCAAGGCAGAGGGTCCACCTGTACAAAGGACAGGACACGGGAGCTGCACAGCTCCATTTAGTAGATAAGCGACAGGCACAGGGCAGATGGAGGGCAGGCGTCCGGGATGGAGATGATGACATGGCCACATCGCTACAGTGACACCATGGGGAGAGCCACAGTGGATGGGCATCTGGTGTCCCATTAGAAAGAGTGGCCCTGGCTTCCTGGGGAGAAGAAACACTTTCTTCAATTCCTGAGAGCCTCTAGTACTCGGACAGAAGACTGCCACTCCCTTCCTGTCTTGCTCACCGGCTCTCCTGCGTTCATCTGCCCCTCTGCTCCCCACCTTGCTGGGCTTTAAGTCTTGAGATCACAGTTGCATTTCCAAAGGCTTCATTGCCACCTTTGTAACCGATGTGGTTTTACCTTCCGCCTCCTTTGCTGATTCCGGGGGGGTCTGCTGTACTTTTGGGCTCTGTGCTGATCGATCACTGACCTGACTTCCTGGGCATGAGCTCTTCCTTTGGGGACTGATTGGGCTTTGATCCAGGACATTGGCATCCTCCAAAGGCTAGTGATATGTGAACAGGCCACACTCATCTTGGACTGAAGGTCTGACTCGGAGATGACGTTCTGTTTCAGGACTGGAGGTTTGCACAGCTTGGGCTCCCGGAGGGTGTGAGGGGTGACCAAGCATCCTTGTGTGGCTTCTGACCTGAAGACTTCTTATCCCTCCTGAGTGCTGCTTCTGTCGAGCTGGTTCCCCTTTCACTTTCCCCACTTGAAATCCAACCACTGGCCTTACTCGTGGTCCCCAGGGCAGGAGGGACATGGGGGATCAGCAGGTTTGGCCACACCCTCCCCAAATCTCCAGGCATGTTTTGGGAACCCAAGCAATTCCAGTCCTGGCTTCTTCTTGTTATAGGGCAAGGCCTGGCTGTCCTCTGTGGTAAGTGCCTGTGCTGTTGAAAGGGTCCCCTCTCCAACCGGCTATAACACTCCCACCTCAGCATCCAGGTCACTCAACGTTGCTTGGTGACCATCCACTGAATTACTATTGCTTTTCCGTAGTCTTGGGGTCTGATCCAGGGGAGGCTGCAGAAAGATGCCTAAGGGAGGAGACTATGAAACCTCTCAAGTGGGCCTCCCCATTCTGTACCTGGGCTGCCCTGAAATGACACAATTCCACAAGGTACCACTGGGGTTGGAGGAGGTTTTCTGTTTGTGTTTGTTCATTTAATTGTTGTAGCCCTGGCTGACCTGGAACTCACTATGTAGACCAGGCTGGCCTCGATCTCACAGAGCTCCACCTGCCTCTGTCTCCTCTGGGATTAAAGGAATGTGCTGCCATATCTGCCCTCCAGGTCGACATCTTTATTCCACATTGCAGATGAAGAAGCATAACCAGTTAACATGGGAAAACCTGGAGTTTGGAGTCCTCACTCAGCCCTCAGTGTGTTCACTGTCTTAGTATGATGGAAACCCCATTGGAGCAGGTTGCAGAGCTTGTGTGGATGGTTCCAGAACCTTAGCACGTGCCTTTTCCTTCCCCAGCAGTCTACCACGGGGGAGCACATTCTGGTTGTCTGCTCGGGGGTGTCCCCACTGAGCATCGTGGTTTCCAGAGACAGAGTAGTTGTCTGCACTACTGTGGCTCCAGCGTCTGGTGGGAGGGGACAGTGCCAGCCCCTGTCCAGAGTTGGGTTGGAAGGAGAGTGTTGTGGTTTGAATGTGAAATGTCCTGCAACAGACTTATATGTTTAAACACCGGCTGGTGGTGCTGTTTGGGACTGTTATGGAACTTTCGGAGGCGGAGCCTAGCTGGAGGGAGTTTATCAGCGAGGACAGGCTTGGAGGTTGCATGGCCCCACTTCCTGTTTCTCTCTCTCTCTCTCTCTCTCTCTCTCTCTCTCTCTCTCTCTCTCTCTCTCCCCCCCCACCAGTGCAGTGTGACAGGCTGTCCACAAGCTTCTGCTGCTGTGCCTTGCCATGCTGGGGGACTGCATCCCCTCTGAAACTGTGAGTCAAACAAACTTTCTTCCTTAAGTTGCTTCTGTCCAGATGCCTATCACAGCAACAACAAAACTAAAACAGGGTGAGATGCTCATGTGCTCCCCTGCCATTTTCTGCCTGACAGTGGACAGAAGCGAGGCTTTGCACCACCTCCCTAAGGAGCCTTTAGTACTGGACAATAATGCTGGGGACAAGAAAAGTGATGAGTCCCCAAGACACTGCTGATTACAGTGCCTTCCCTGGGCCACCTTCTCAGGATTGGCCATTCACAAGATTGGATCTAGAGAAGAGCACGGAGAGTCTCCCAGGGGCTTTGAGACCTCTCCAGGGCCATGGGAACAGATCTATCAGTGTGCTCAGAGAAACTCCAAGAACCATGTGGGCCAGGGCCCAACTTTGTATGCTGGTATTGTGGAAACAAAGTACCTGATCCTGGGCTTCATTACATCCCCTATACAGGTAAGGAAACTGAGGCAAAACCAGGCTCTGTAGGATTCCATGGGCCAGGGCCCAACTTTGTATGCTAGTATTGTGGAAACAAAGTACCTGATCCTGGGCTTCATTACCTCCCCTATACAGGTAAGGAAACTGAGGCAAAACCAGGCTCTGTAGGATTCCAAATCCTGCCCTGGGGCACTCCAAGTCTGTTCACAAGAGAGGGGATATGCTCCCGCCCCAAAGACTGCTTCCTACCCAAGATCCAGATCTGAAAAGACCTTCAGAGACCACAGCTTCCTAGACAATGGGCCAGAGTCCAAACAACAGGTTCTCCTAAAAATGTGACCAGTGCTGGGATCCTGTGTGGAGAGCCTCTCATCCCTAGAAACGGGACACAGTGGGAAAGGGGGCTACTATTCAACCATCAGGAAAGGCATGCTGACCTGGTGGGGACTATGCACAGAAGGCCTGCCCCTGGCCAGGTCTTCATAGTCTTCCACACACGCACACATCACACACACACACACACACACACACACACACACACACACGCACACACACACGCGCGCACTCACACACACCTCATAGAGAGAACAGTCACAGAGCATCCAAACAGCCTCAGGGAACTCCAGTTTGAAGTCTACAGCCAGCCTGCACTGGCCTAGGTGCTTCATGGCTCCACAGGAGGATTCCAGACACTGATGGTGGAGCACTGAGACCTGGATGACAGACATTGAATAGACAGGAGGCACCGTCCTCCCTGTGAAGCTGCTGTGGTAAACCCACCCTCAAGGCCACCTCATCTTTAGAATCTGCCGCCTGCACTGTCACAGACATGCCTGCCCTTTCTCCCTCCAGGGCCACTTGTTCTGGGGAGGGTGTGGGGCGGGGATACTAGCCAGCATGGCTTCAAAGGGTCACAATGCACTGTGAAGTCTCAATGTGATCTTTTTCTCTGACCTACCCCATACCCTCAGCTCCCCTCCAGACACTGGCTGGGAACCCAGGGGAGACACCACCAGAACATAGCAATATATACTAGTACACACGTGGTCTGTGAAAGTGAGCAAACATAGTCCCAGAAATGTGACAGGCACGGATGGGGTGACCACTCAGGCCCTGTGCAGGTAGACAGGGTTACCCCTGATGACTAGGGCTCCTTGGTTTTTCTAACTAGACTCAGCACTGCAGGAAAACCTACTGTGCACTGGTTCTGGGCCAGGCAGGCCTGAGAAGCCATAGGGAATGGCTCAGGTGACCTGCCAAGGGCCTCAGCAGTCCAGTGCACAGAAGTAGCAGCCCTAACACCCAGCCCCAACACGCTCTGGATTCATATTCTGCTCCACCACCCACAGGATAGTGAGGACTGTCTTGGAGATGGCTGGGAGACCCATGAGACCATGGAGATGAAGAGCCAGGCTAGAGGGGGCCTGGAAGCAGCGACACATCCCCCTGAAAACGCAGTGTCAGACACACAGGAGCCAAGGTCTCCCAGCACCCTGAGCCCTGCTAATTGAATGAATATTCATCTGTGTGGAGTGCCCAAGTATGCGGTTTCCATGGATACCCCTCCTAATGGCTTAACGAGACAAGGGCGCAGGCTCTCCAAAGCTGGAGTGATACTAACACTAAAGGGGGTGGGGGTGGGGGTGGGGGTGTGGATTCCAGGAGGCCCTGCCTGTTCCTCTGGTGGCAGAGCAGCGAGTCCTGAACAGACATTGAATGGACAGAAGGCACCTTCCTCCCTGTGAAGTCGCTGTGGTAAACCCACCCTCAAGGCCACCTCATCTTTGGGGCTGCCGCCTGCACTGTCATGGACATGTCTGCCCTTTCCCCTTCCAGAGCCAATTGTCCTGTGTGGGGGATACCTGCCAGCATGGCTTAAAGGGTCACAATGCACTGTGAAGTCTCAATGTGACCTTTCTCTTTGACCTACCCCTGTTAACAGCCGAAGTGCCTGCTGCCTGTGTCCAGATCCCACCTGACCCCAGCATGTGCCCGGGCTGTGATGCTCAGGGACCTCAGGGATCCAGTGTCATGGGGAGTCCGAAGGCTGTTACAGGGCCAGTGGTTCTCAGCAGTTCCAGTCACTGGACCTCACACATGAGCCCACCATGAACAGGGGCATAGCTCTGCCGGCCACCTCCCAAGCCTCATCCATGCTCCTCATGGCCAGCTGGGAGGCATTCTGGGTACTGCTGACTTAGAGGCAAGGGAGGGCAGGGGGAGAGGCAAGGCAAGCTGCCCACAGACTCTCTGGCCTGTGAGCACATGGACTGAGATTGTCCCTTGAGAATGACCTGTCAGTGGGGTCTCCTCACGTGTCTGTGTGTCTTCATGTGTCTGTGTGTCTTTTGGGCTTGAGCTCAGGCTGCACTTGACCCAGAGCTCCATACAGACTGGGGAACTGACCAGCTGGGATAATCACCCACAACTGGACTGTGAATGGGAAAACGTCACTGAGGGATACAGAGGCAGTAACCTGTCTGCTGTCCCCCTGAGGACCTTCCTGTGTGCTCTTCAGCACACCCACAGTGTCACTGCTACAGTCATTTGTAAAGAGCTTGTGGCTGGGGACTGAAGCTACCAGTGGAATTGCTGTAGCTTTGGTGAACCTGAGTGGGGGACACAGGTGGCCGGGATTCGGTCCCTTTATGGCATCCACCTTTATGTAGGCGCAGCCATCCCTAGACAAAGACCATGGCTCAGTTTCCACAGTTGGGTGCATTTGCCAGAGCAGGAGCCAGACCCTGCTGTTTCCGTCAACTCTGGATGGCCGGAACTTTGTGGCTACCCCACAGCCCACTCCCTGGGCAGATTTTGCTGAAATGGTTAGGAAACAGATGTTGCACTCTCAGGGGTCTTAGGGAGAGCTGGAAGAGGGCTGAGCAGAGGGAAAGGGGGACCCGTGAAAGCAACAACCATAGAAGCTGTCGTACCTGGGCCTGGAAGGACCTGGTGATGTACAATCAGACCACTAGACAGGGCTGTGACCCTCAGAGAGGAACAAGGCCCTGCCTGCACCTGGCCTGGTGGGGGTACAGCCAGGAAACTAATGCTGGATCAAGGCAGAACCACGGCTCCGAGGTCCATCCAGACCACCCGGGCAAGATCATAGCCAGTCCTGAGCATTGCTCTGGCCAGAGGGTAACTTCCACCAGCAAAGGGTGCCAGGCCCTTGGGCTGACCCCAGATCATCATACAAGGATGCCAGGAGCCAACAGCGTCTAGAAAGAATGCACAAACCAAACCAATTTCCCTGTTCCTTTCTGCCAGCATGGCACTAGCACGCCACTGGTATGTCCGAAAGCAGCAGCCTGGCAGACCCTGGCTCGCGTCTTCCTCCAGAGCCCTGCAGTGGCCTTGTTTCCCCAGGCTTAGACAGAAAAGAGTCAGCTGCCCAGGACCCAAAACCTGTTTGCAAGCAACTGGAGGGCTGTGCTGCCCTGTCCTGCCCCAGAATTGCACTTGCTCTGTACCTCCCTCACTGACTCACCCACCATTAGGAGATCCTTACAACCCTACCCCGGCCCCATGCCCCCAGGGCACACAGAGGCACCAGGATCTGATGCTAATGCTCCTGCACCCCACAGCGAGGTCTTAACCAACTCAGGCACCTTGAGGAGTCAGGAAGCATCCAACCCCACTGGGTACAAAAGGGCTTTCTAGGTTCCAGAGCTAGTCTTAGAGAAGATCAAAGCGGGTTGCAGAAACTATGGTAGAGGTGTGGAGTGGTGGTGGGGGGCGGCTCAGAAGCAGTGTGGTGAGGTTCTTAGAAGGTCACACACAAGATCAACAGGTCTGGGGCAGCGTGTGCACCAAGGTCTGCTGTAGTGAAGTGCTTGGTGCCCTGGGGGTGTCCCTGCAGGGATGCTGGGGAGCACTTTAGGGAAGTTGGGACTGAACTCAGCCCAGCTTCACTGAAGTCAAGAAATGCCTAGAGGGCTATTCATGGCCAGGCTGCTCTTAGAGGCCAGAACAGGACAACATCTAGGTCTTCCTAGGACATAGCGGGGTTCTTCTGTCCCCTCAAGACCATTCTATAGGAACGGGACCCTGGGGATGTGGCCTCCTTCTGGATTCCTGCTGATCCCACATTGTTGGGATGGTTTAAATGTCCAAGATGCAAGCATGGGGTTTCACTGTGCTCCAAGGGGCCCCTTGGCATGGGTCACCTCCCAAGGCAAGGGCAGAGGTGGCCAGACTCCATGGCCACGTGGACTTCCTGAGAGTGTAGGCCTGGCTGACATGGGAAGTGTACCTCCTCGGTGATGAGCCAGAGGCATTTGCCTCCTCGAGGGAGTCATGCATTTTTTTCTGCTGTAATTGAAACAATATCTAGAATGAAGCATCTAATTACTGTTCTTTCTAGAAATTGAACGATAACATGTCCTGTCGATACAAACCCTTTGTTCAAGTCAAACACGGCTTCCCAGGGCAATTCTGATCAGCACCGTGGTAAGAAGCACTTAGGTTTTTAAATAGTTTCTCTAAGTATAATCCCAGTGCCTGACGGCATCTACAGAAGCCTTTGTTCCCTTCCCAAGGAATCCTTTATGCTCCTGTGTTCCAGCTTAATGCTTATAATTCAAGCTCATCTGAAGATCTGCCTGTTAGTGGCTGCTTCCAGGGTGGAGAGGGCCTTCGGGGACATCAGAACCCTCTGCTCATTTGTCGGCTGGATAAACTGGGTCCTGGGCCATGATGAAACAGCAGAAGTCACAGAACACCCCATCAGGTAGACCCAGTTCTAGACTGGATGAGAGAGTTATGGGGACAAGGGAGGTGGCCATGCCCACTCTTCTGGGTTCAAACCCAGTGGCTCCTTTCGCCCTCAGCACGCAGTGGTGACCCTACTCTAGGCTTCACCCCAACTCTAGCTCCTTTCTGAGCAGAGGCTCTGGAGCTTTGCAGGTGCTCTCACCTGCTGCATCTCCACAGGCTCCAGGGCAATGCTCAACCCACTGATACTTTGGCTTCTCCATAGCTGCCAAGCATGGCGGGGCTCCATGGACATGGGTCCCATTCATCAAGGGAATGGCTTTGTCCACTATAGACAGGCTGTATGCTCACACTTCCCATGTTAGCCAGGGCTACACTCGCAGGAAGCTCACATGGCCTTGGAGTCTGGCCAAGAAGACCTTACTGTCCCAGTGCACCCAAATCTTGGGTAAAAGCAGACGAAGCTTTCTCTCACACAGTCCTGGGAGCCCTGGACGTCTAAAGTCTGAGGTCTGAAGGTGATTGCAGGGGCCCACTCCATGTGTAGCTTTACTGGTCCCTTCTGCCTCCCCCAGCACTCAGTGGCCCCAGGCATTCCTTGGCTGAGGTCAGGCACTCCAGTCCCTTTTCTACATGGCTTTCCTCCCTAGGTCCCCCTCTTCTTATTTAACAAGGACACTAACCACACAAAATGAGGGTCACCTTGATCCAGCATGACCTCTTTTAACTTGATCACACCTGCAAATAAAATCACATCCATGAGGCTAGAGGCCAGGATGTGGACGTATCTTTTTAGGGGAGACACAGTTCAGCACTAATGAACAGAGAGCCCCATCCCAACAAAGGTTTCCAGCCCCAAACGTCAGTGGGCTGAAGTGGAGAAGCCCTGTTTTAGAGTGGTGGAATACCCATCTTGGAATATGGCTGCCGTTAAAGGATTGTATCTTCCAGTTTCCCTTGTGGCAGGCATGGCCATGTGACCAAGTTCTCACCAATAGGATATTAGCTTCAAGGCTAAGGGCAACTTCCAGGAGAAGCTGCCCTGTGTAACCAGATCTAGGGTGCCTCCCTCAGGCCTTGGGGTCCATGAGCCTTCCAGGCCACTGGACCAGCCCTTCTCAGACTTTGGTGCAAGAGAGAAAGAAACTTTCTATCTGTTGAAGCTACTGCAGTTTGGGCTTTTGTAAGAGCAACATCTGCTGATGCACAGCTTTAAACAGAGTACAGTCCTGTTCCCACCCAGGACAGAGCTCTGGTTGACACCAGGTTTGAACACAGGTGGCCATGCTCTCTGAGGTTTCTGGGAAGGGATGATGAAAAGCATGAAGAAAAAACAGCCAATCGCAATGAGCCTCAGTCCACACAGTCCACACGGCCCCTGCGGTCTGAAATGGAGGCAAGCACCACGGTGTTCAGGGCAAGTGGCCCACGGGTGGTCTTTGTGGGATGAAGACATGGAGGTGTCTCCTGTGGGTGGCCAGGCCAGTGGGGGCAGTGGCCTGAGACCCCACATACCAGCAAAGAAAGCCAGAGGCCAATTCCAGGGTTGGGGCTGGCATGAGCCATCTCAGTTTATTTTTCCAAACATGTTAAGAACTCTTTGGCATTTTACACTTTTGAAAACTCACAGCCAAACCAAACAAGAGCCTCTCTGCACTCTCCAGCTCTGCAGAACTTGTCCTGCTACGATTACCATCAGCCTCGCAAATCGTGGCATGAAATCGCTTCCACCTAATGAACGTGCCTGCTGGGAACAGGCTTCCCAGTAGGGCAGCTGAGACGCATGGTAGCTCATCCGGGCTCAGGAGGGTGAGATTGAACCTGAGAACTACATTGGTGCCACACAGTGCTACATACACACAGACACATACACACACAGAGACACACACATACAGACACATACACAGATACACAGACACAAACACACACAGATACACAGACACACACACACACAGACACACACATACAGACACATACACAGATACACACAGACACAAACACACACACAGATACTCACACAGACACAAACACACACAGATACACACAGACACAAACACACACAGACACACACACACACACACACACACCATCCTTGTGTCCAGCCTGCGTGTCATGTGGATGCAAGGGCAGGTGGCTCCTTGGCTTCTGTCACCTGTGATATAGCTGGCATCTCCATGACTCTAGAGCCCCTTTAGAGCCCTGCTCACACTTGGTGGGAGCAAACAGGAGGTGGCTTGGGCGCAGTTGGGCTTGGTGCTCTGTGAGGCTTGGGTGTCTCGGCCATGACTAAATCTTCACTCAGTGAGAGGTGCCTTTGCTCCTTGCTTCTTTGGTGTTGGGTGAAGGGACGTGTAGCCCTGGGAGTATCTGCAGGGAACAGCAACTCCTAGCCATGGAAAAAACAGGCCACTGTGAGGAGAGAAGCCCCCACTCCAAGCCCCCAGTGCCCTCTCTGTGGAGTGGGTGGGCACCATGGAGGTGTGTAGTGCCCACTGTGGCCTGAGCTCTTGCCACATGAATGCTCCTTTGCAGCTGGGTAGCACATCTGCCCTCAAAGCCTCTGTTCTGGTTTCATTTCTGATCTGTGATAAAAGCGACACAGGAGACAAAACAGTTATTTGGCTTAGAGTTCCAATCATAGTCTGTCATTGTGGGTGAAGTCAAGGAGGGAGCTCAAGTGGTTAGTGACATCACACTCCCAGTGTCAAGCGAATAGAGAATAAATGCATCCCTGCTTGCAGATAGCTTTCTCTAACACTGTTCAAGACTCCCTGCCTAGGGGATGGTGCCACCCACAATGGCTGGGCCTTCCTACATCAATGAATAATCAGGACAGTTCCTCATAGACACGCCCATAAGCCAACTTGATCTAGACAAAGCCTCACTAAGATTCTTCCCAGGTGATTGTAGCTTGTGTCAAGCTGACTATTTAAAACTAACCAGTACAGCCTGTTTTACGTCTGCAAAGTGGGTGAACAGGTGCCTCCAGCCTGTCAGGTGACTGACTGCACAGCCCTGAGGTGACAGACGTGGTGGGGGGTGGCGCTCAAAGGGGCTGGCCTCATGGATACACCATGTAGAGCCAGGACCCCACAGCTTGGCACATGGAACATAGAGGAGGTTGATAGGATCTTGCTCATCTAAGGAGGCCAGAAACCCGGGCCCTCTTTCAAGAAAGCCCCTCTTCACTTCCAAGCTGGCTGAGGTGCTTCTTGTACTCCCAAGTCCACATGTAAGGTCCATGTATCTGACCTCAAGCAACACTGTGCTCAGTGTTGAAAATTAGCAGAGCTTGCCTAAGACTCAAAAGTGAGGTGCTCCCAGAGCAGGGAGTTCCCTGTCATCTGCATGTGCAGACAGAGGCCAAGAAACCACCTGAGGGACACTGCAAAAGGGACCCTGAATATCATCTAGTACCAGATGCAGGACAATAGTGATGATGGTGATCGTCCTAGTTTGTTTCTCCATTGCTGTGACAAAATATTCTGACCAGTACCAACTTGGGGAGGAAAGGGTTTATTTTATCTTACATCTCCTAGGTCACAGTTCAACAGGGAGCCCAAGTGTATTAGTCAGGGCTCTCCAAAGAAACAGAACTGGTAGAATGAATATATACGTATAAAGATTTATCAGCTTAGCTCACAGGGTAGAGTCTGAGTAGTCCGACAATGGCTGCACCACACTGGAGAGGCTGAGAATCCGTAGTCGCTCAGTCCACAAGGCTGCATGTCTCAGTAGTCCCAATCTGGCGCTGAAGGTCTGACAAATTCCAGAAGATCAGCTAGTCTTCAGTCTACAGCAGCAAGATGAACTCACCAGCAAGAGAGAGGGCAAGCAGCAAGAAGCCTGGCGTTCTCCTCTGCCTTGGCCTTTCATACGGACTGCCATCAGAGGGTAACACCCACATTTAGGGTGTGTCTTCCAGCTTTAGATGATCCAATCAAGAAGATCTCTCTCATTTCAGTTAATCCCAGATCCAGTCAAGTTGACACCCAGGATTAGCCATCACGCCAAGGTAGGAACTCAGGGCAGGAATCTGGAGGCAGGAGCTGAAGCACAGGCACAGACCATGGAAGAACAGTGCTTACTGGCATGCTCCTGTGACATCTGCTCAGCCTGCTTTCTTACGCAACAATAGACCCACCTCCCCAGGGGTGGCACCACCCACAAGGGGCTGGGCCCTCCCACATCACTCAGCAATCAAGAAGATTCACCACAGACATGGCCACAGGCCAGTCCTATGGAGGCAATTCCCCAATTGAGGCTTCCTCAACCCAGGTGTGTCAAGTTGACACTAAAGCTATCCAGCACAAATGACCCCTTGTCAACTTGACACACAAACATATCATTATTAAACCATAACCCTTCCAATTCTTATCCCCAAAATATGATGTTAACATTAATATCACAACATAACACGGTACAACCTTAAAATCCCCCAAAGTCCTTAAAAAATCCAAACACTTAAAAGTCCATAGTCTCTTTTAAGTCTTTTAACTGGGAGCTCCCGTAAAATCCAAAACAAGTGCTCGAGGTGGGACATCTGGGATTCACTCACAATGTTCTGGGCTCCAAAGGGTTCTGGCAACTCCACTTCTGACTCTGCTGTCCACAGCACACACAGCTCATCTCACAGACCCAGGCCAGCTCCATTCCACACCTGCCACTGCCCTTGGTGGTCATCCCTCAGTCCCGGCATCTCCAAAAAGTCGGGGTCTTCACTGAAACTGAGGCTGCACCCTCATCAGTGGCCTCTTCTGGCCTCTCAGGGTGCCACACCTCAGATTCTTTCCCTGACCCCTTCAATCCTGGGTTTTCCCTGCAACTGAGTCTTCACTTTCACCGATGGCTTCTCCTGGCCTCTCAGAGTGCCAGGCCTCAGCTGCTGTCTGTGACCCCTTCACGTTTTCAACACCAGAACCATGCAGGAGACTCTTACACATTACCAAATCCTGCTTCCAGCTTGAGATTGAGGCTTGGGTCCCTCTCTATACCACAGTTTCTGTGCACTAACCTTGAGGAAAACCTCCCAGAAGATAAGACCACAGTGATGCCGGTCTCTTGTTACTTACAGCTGATTTTTCAGCCCCAGCTAACCAGCATCAGTTGTCCCAGTAAAGCAAAGGTTTTACTTAAGGTTCTGGTCTCTTCACCCCCAGCCGACCAGAACCCCCAGTTTCTCAATTCAAAATATCACACAAACAGCCCTGATAGCCTCTGCTTCCCTGTGAAGCTTCACAGGCCAGGCCTCCATTGTTCTCAGCTCTTTCAGCATAACTGCTCCCAGCTCCACAGCAACAAACTCTGAGCACTCAATGGCTTTTCCAGCCCAAGGTTCCAAATGCTTCCAGTCTTCCAACATCAGGTCTGTCACAGCAGTGCCCCACTCTCTGGTACCAATTTCTGTTCTAGTTTGTTTCTCAATTGCTGTGACAAAATACTCTGACCAATACCAACTTAGGGAGGAAAGGGTTTATTCAGCTTACATCTCCCAGGTCACAGTTCATCAGGGAGCTCAAAGTAGGAGCTCAGGGAGGAACCTAGAGGCAGGCACTGAAGCACAGGCCGTGGAGGAACACTGCTTTCTGGGGCTTGCTCCCCTGCCCCATGCTCAGCCTGCTTTCTTATACAACATAGACCCTGCTCAGGGGCGGCACTGCCCATAGTGGGCTGGGCCCTCCCACATCACTCAACAATCAAGATGCTCCACGGACATGGCCATAGGCCAGTCTAATGGAGGCACTTCCCCAGTTGAGGCTCCCTCAACCCAGGTGTGTCAAGTTGACACTAAAGCTATCCAGCACAGTGACAATGGTTGTTGTTAACAAGGGTAGTGATGGTGGCGATCATGGTGATGGTAATGACATGGTGATGGTGGTGATAGTGATGATGGTGGAGATGATGCTGACTGTACTGATGATGTTGATAAAGATCAACTTGTGAAGAGCTTGCTAAGTGTCAAGAATTATAAATACTAGCTCTTTGTTAATTTTTTTATTTATAAAAGTAACACAAGCTCTTGGAACAGATTAAATATAAAGAAAGACCTCAATTCACAAGTGGGAAACTGGCTGGCTTGGCAGTCAGGAACCACAACCCCAGGGTCTGGGATAGACAGAAAGCCTGTCCTGTGTTGTGCTACTGCACATAGTATCCCATATAACTGCTCACCACACACATACACATATGTGCTCACAGATGCACTCATGTGCATGTGTGCACACATGCACATACACGCACACACATTTTTCCTTAGCGGTCTAGATACCAGAAGTCTGAAGGGTGTGCAGGGCTGGCTCCTCCTGGAGGCTTTGCTAGACAGTGTTTCCTGGTCTCTCTGGCTTCTACAGCAGCTAAACACTTTCTGGCCCTTCTTCTTTGCAGCCCCTGGCTTGTGTCCTTCATCCATCTCCTGCAACTCTTTTATTCAGGCACCTCTGTTCACACCAGGCCCACCCACATACTTCAGGACACTCTAAGTTGACTTATTTACACCTGCAGAGTACCTTTTGGCATGAGATGCCATATATTCACACCCTAGGGGCTTGAACATGGGCAGCTTTGGGTGCCCAGGGGTGAGAGTATTTAGTACCATCACCAGCAGGAATGTGGCCCAGGAGCAGCTCCAGGGTGGTTCATGACGACTCAGTGCTAGAGGTGTTAGGAATGTAGGTTGTTTCCTCTTTCATCCTTGTCTCCTGCTCCTGGCATCACATCCTCATACACACATGACCAAACAGGAAGGCAGGCAGTGGGCCTTCTTCCACATTCTTCCCTTGTCATCAGGGACATCTCACTGGCTGGCTTGGGCCCCACAGCCTCCCTCCTAAAGCCCCTGTGGGGAGTAGGCCACAGACCTTCTGGGCAGCCTGTACAGGAGGCCAATGAGGCTTGAAAGGAAGGTGGCTTTCTAGGGTTATGTGGGCAACACTCAGTCAGTCAGGGTCCAGCTACAGGCCCCCCACCAGCAGTCTCCAATGGCTAAGGCCACAAGAGCAGGAGGTAAGATCTGGGTCCGCCCCTGCTCTGGTTGCCTGCATACCTGGTACACAGATGGCGCTAGGTGACGTTTAGGCTGAGTGAAGGACTTAATAGAAGATGGGGGTTTAGGAGTTAAGGTCCTCAAATGCCAGGCTCAGGTGACTGGGGCAGCTAGGACTCTCAACACTGGTATGGGCTGCAGGAGTGCGGGCTGGTGCCAGGGAGGCTGTGAGCAGCCAGGGCTACAGAGACAGACTGGAGCTTGAACCCCAGGAGGCCAGTGCCAAGGCACACAGTGGGTGCTTGGTAAGGGACGCTGTTTTCTTCCTTATACTTTATGCCAATCCCAGTAGGTCCCAGGAGCACTTTTCCCTCCAGAGGGCTTCACCAGCTCTGCTAGAACTCAACTGTGCCAAATCCATCGATCAATACGCAATGGATTTGGTCTGTAGGCTGGGGCGCCAGGAGCCTGCCTGGCTGCCGGATCCCTGCCACATTCTGACAAGATAGATCGGTCTCTGGAATTCTTCAAGGAGGGGCAGAGAGAAGCAAGCCTCATTTTTCCCTTGTTCATCTTTAAAAATGAAATTTCAGAAAAACATAAGGGAAAAATCCTCTACTCCATGACAAGGGAAAACATGCCCTCTTGGTCTTAAGACAAGAAACTGCACCGTTTCCTTGCCATCCTCACCTGAAGCGGAGTGACCCGGGCTGTCTCCCTGAGCGTGGCTTTCCCAGAACCTATAGGCACCAGTCAAAGAAAAAGGTGAGCAGATCAGACATACACACCCTCAGGGAGCTCACAGCCAAATGTGGGGAGAGGGAGGCATCTCAGAACGGGCACAGACCTTAGAATCAGTGGAATCTGAGGCCCAGGAATGGGGAGGGTCACTCAATTGCCAAGCAGCAGAAAGGGAAGTTATCAGGAGCTTAAAGCCACATCTGATGACTCTACATTCCTCAGAGCCCAGGTGTGAATGTGAGCACATACATAGTATATGTGCATGGTATATTTGTGTGCATCCATGTGCATATGTGGTGTGTATGCATTGTGTGAACATGTGCATATTTGTGTCAGTGCACAAACATAAATACATGCATACATTTTACTGGATACTTTATTTTTATGAGTCTATTGCCTGCATGTATTTAAGTGCACCCATGTTGTACAATGCCTGTGGAGGTCAGAAGAGGGCATCGTATCCCCGGGGAACTGGAGTTATGGAGGGTTGTTAGCTGCCATATGGGAGCTGGAACTCGAACCTGGGTCCTCTAAAAAAGCAGCTAGTGTTCTTAACTGCTGAGTCATCTCTCTAGTCTTGACTGGATACTTACAGGTGCATATACATGTACACATATGTGCTTGAATAAATACATGGGTACATCACATAGTGTATGAGGGTTATGAATATACATGTATATGTTGTGTGCATGGATGGGCGTGCAGATGCAAGTGGTATACAAACCTACATATGTGCATAAACGGGCACATGTATACGCACGTGACTATGTGCATCTGTGTGGATACTCATGCTTGCAGACACGTGGTGCATATCTGGGCATGCTTGGATATGCATACTCGTGGGTGGGTATACAGAATAGCTGTATGCATGAGTCCATGGGGTGACAATGTATGTGTCTGTGCACATCTGTGAGGGCAGCAGAGTAGATGAAGGAGACTAGCTCTCCTCGGCCCCTGCAGGGGCTGGTTTGTGGCAAGTCAAAGCTGCACCCAGGGTTCATCCAGGAGAAGTGCAGCCAGATCCCCTGGCAGAGGCAGCCATGAGCTAGCACAGCAGTGAGGGCCTGGGACCCACTATCTGGACACTGTGTGGCCCTGGCTGGACCAGCCCTGCCCTTCTGGACACTACTTACAGGTGTGTCTTTGAATCCCCAGGGTGCTTCACCTCCACCTGTTTCCTCCTAAAGTGCACTAGGGGCCTCCGCAGCATGCCCCCACTTGGTGGATGACACCAGCAGGGCCTGATCCCATGCACCAGGGCACCCTCCTTCCCACTCCTGCCCAGGCCAGCTGGGCCAGCCACTAGCCACTTACAGAACAGGGTCTTTGGGGGCACATACTGCTTGCGTGCGGCAGAACCAGCTACAGCAGGCCTAATCGTCTAGACTGGACACAGGGGCTTTGGTAACTGCCTCAAACACAGCCATGGCTCCCAACCCAAAGACTGAGAACAGGCTTCTCCATTGTCACTTCTGCCTGTGGATGCTAGAGTGGCACCTCTTGGTCAAGCCAGGAGGCATGGCGAGCATCACTACAACATAGGGCCACTGTCCCCATGGCCTGGGCCACTCACTGGCAGATCTTCCAAATGCCCCTGCCAGTTTGGCCTATGCCTGGGCAGGTACCACTTGTTAAACATGAGGCTGTACAGAGTCAGGAACTGGGATGGACGATGCCTCGCTTAGTAGCCCCTGTCTCAGAAGGCAGGTCCCTCTCTGACCTGGGGAGATCCATGTTGCCACCTGCAGAGGGAGAAGCCATCTCTCCAACACTTGTGACCAGTGACACTGGCCTTCTCTGCATCCTCCCCTGGCTCCCTATACCTCCAGGACCAAGCAACCTGCGGTAACAAATACCCACATTCCTAAGGAACACCCAACCCTAGGGAGCACCCAGTCCCTAGAGAGCCTGACCCACAGAGCTCTTTCTTAATAGCCACCCTCCTACTTCCTCCAAAGATAGTGTGTGCTGTCAGCTCCTCCTGAGGGTGTCTCCCCTGCCCCACGGAGCTCAGGGCCTTGATAGGTTGATAGGACTCAAAGTGGATATGGGCAACCCGACAGTGGGCACCCCAAAGCCAACCTCCCCTCCCTCTGCAGGTGCTGACTGGCCCAATAACTACTTGGGCTCAAGTGTCCTGATGATGGTGGTGTGGTATGGGGACTTCCCCATAAAATGAGCCCCCGATGTCCTGACCAGTGGCCCGTTAGGCCTCCAGGATCAGAAGAGGCTTCAATAACCATGGTGGCTCTGCCTCCTAGTTCACACCGTTTACATGACTGCTCCTCATGAGAGCAACAGAGCCTTGGCAGGCACAGGGCCCAGATCAGGTCCATAGCCTGGAGTGTTTGATCTCTGCCTGAGCCTGGCTGGGCAACCTTGCCCTGAGCTGAGGCTGTGTGGGCCAGCCAGGATGGCGGTGCCCCAGTGAGGCTACCGGGAGAGGTGAGTGCAGGTGCTGCTAGTGAGCTCAGAGGGAAAGGCAGCCACCAAAGCAGGCCCAAGGCCCGGTACTGCTGGTAAAGCATCACTCCAATGTCCTCAAGATGACATTCTGGGCACCTGGAGCTCCTCAGCCACAGGGCTGGCAGCTCCCCTCCTTTTCCCAAATGACCATGCAGGGAAAGCCTCGGGCCAGCCTGGTGGGAAGGGTCCTACTCCAGACCTGGCACACAAATGCCTGGTCTGGGAACTCCAACTTGTCCTCTTCCTCCTAGAGACTTGTCTCCTACAGACCTGGGGCTGCCAGTATCCAGCACCGAACTCTGGATGCATGGGAGCACCCGAAACATTCACTTTCCCTTGAGCCCACTCACGCAAAACTGCCCACCATGGGGCAGTTCGGTTTGGGGTTTTTCGGGGCGCTGATTTGGGACGTTCCCTCCCACTGTTAAAAGTGGGGTCACTCGGCCTAAGGATTAAACTTCGATAACTGGACAGAACTTGGGAGCCTGCTTGGGGCTTCCACACACACCGCCGTTATGATTCATGATCCGGTAGCGCTGGGAGTTGCACAGAGGAGGGAACTGAGGCCGATTGAGGAGGTGGCTCTGCAGGGAGGAGCAGGCACCCCGAGCTCGGCAGGAACAAGCTCGGTGCGCACAGGCAGTGCTGCGCTCTCTGCCACGCTGCGGGAGGCTCGCTCTCCAATCAGGCCCCGGACCCGAGCCAGGCCCTGGGTGGCAGCGGAGACCGCACGCTCCAGCGCCAGAGCCTGGAGGAGGTGGAGGCTCGGGTCTTAGAAGGAGCTTCTAGAACTCACCGCTCAGGCCAGCCAGCGCGGAGCCCAGCCCCGCAGGCTGCAGTCGGTCCTGGAGGGGGCGCCCTCGCCGAGCGCGCGCCTCGCGCCGCCGCCCCGGACTCCTCCCCGGCGCCGCGCCCGCAGGTTCGCCCAGGCGGCCACGGGCTC
>NW_008345700.1:2684750-2756747 GCF_000622305.1 Nannospalax galili
TGGCGGCGGCGCTGGCGGTGGCGGCGGCCGAGGGCCCCAACGCGAGCGGCGCGGGTGACGGGGGTAGTGGCCGGGGCGCCAACACCTCGGTCCCCGCCTGGGGGCCGCCGCCCGGCCAGTACTCCGCAGGTGCCGTGGCGGGGCTGGCGGCCGTGGTGGGCTTCCTCATCGTTTTCACGGTGGTGGGTAACGTGCTGGTGGTGATCGCTGTGCTGACCAGCCGAGCACTGCGCGCCCCGCAGAACCTCTTCCTGGTGTCGCTAGCCTCGGCTGACATTCTGGTGGCCACGCTGGTCATGCCCTTTTCGCTGGCCAACGAACTCATGGCCTACTGGTACTTCGGGCAGGTGTGGTGCGGGGTGTACCAGGCCCTGGACGTACTCTTCTGCACGTCGTCCATCGTGCACCTGTGCGCCATCAGCCTGGACCGGTACTGGTCGGTGACGCGGGCGGTGGAGTACAACCTCAAGCGCACTCCGCGCCGCGTCAAGGCCACCATCGTGGCCGTGTGGCTCATCTCGGCCGTCATCTCCTTCCCGCCTCTAGTCTCTTTTTACCGCCGGCCGGAAGGCGCCGCCTACCCGCAGTGCGGCCTCAACGACGAGACCTGGTACATCCTGTCCTCCAGCATCGGCTCCTTCTTCGCACCCTGCCTCATCATGGGCCTGGTCTACGCCCGCATCTACCGCGTGGCCAAGTTACGCACGCGCACGCTCAGCGAGAAGCGCACCCCCGCGGGCCCCGACGGCGCGTCCCCGACTACGGAGAACGGGCTGGGCACGGCGGCGGGAGAGAACGGGCACTGCGCGCCCCCGCGCGCCGAAGTGGAGCCTGATGAGAGCAGTGCCGCGGAGAGGCGCCGGCGCCGGGGCGCGCTGCGGAGAGGAGGTCGGCGGCGCGCGGACGTCGAGGGGGACCCGGGTGGCGCGGATGGGCCCGGGCCTGGGCTGGCGGCCGAACAGGGGGCGCTGGCGGCGTCGCGGTCCCCGGGCCCCGGAGGACGCCTGTCCCGCGCCAGCTCGCGCTCCGTCGAGTTCTTCCTGTCGCGCCGGCGCCGTGCGCGCAGCAGCGTGTGCCGCAGGAAGGTGGCCCAGGCGCGGGAGAAGCGCTTCACCTTCGTGCTGGCCGTGGTCATGGGCGTGTTCGTGCTGTGCTGGTTTCCTTTCTTCTTCAGCTACAGTCTGTACAGCATCTGCCGCGAGGCCTGCCAGCTGCCGGACCCGCTGTTCAAGTTCTTCTTCTGGATCGGCTACTGCAACAGTTCGCTCAACCCGGTTATCTACACCGTCTTCAACCAGGACTTCCGGCGGTCTTTCAAGCACATTCTCTTCCGAAGGAGGAGAAGGGGCTTCAGGCAGTGACCCCTCCCACCCCCGAGCTTCCGGACTGCACTGACTACCGGCAGGCAGAAGGGCCCGGCCTCCCCCAAAGTCCAGGGTGTGGCAGGACTCCAGGGCGCGGCCAACAGAAGGTGGGCCAGATACACCTGGGCCCCAGGGAGTAGGGGGAGAAAGGGGAGACCCCTTTGCCTTCCTGTCTCAGCAAGGGGCTGGGGTATAGATCCAGTTTCTGAGGTCGCTGCTGTGGAGAGTGGCTGTGAGGTTAGGGTTTTAGATGGCAGAGGGCTTGCAACCCTCAAACTGGTGAGAAGGGAGGCCCCCAAACTCCCACCTCATGTTCCCTGTGAACAGGGGCTGACTCTCCCTGACCTAAAAAAGGCATCTGTCTTGGGGAGGGGAGGGGAGGAGAAAGAGGGCACTGACAATCTCTGATTACTGAGAGTATTTAAATGTTTGCCAAAAACAACGACAGCCAAAACAACCAAACTATTTTCTAAATAAACCTTTGTAATCTGTGTTGGGTGCAGCCTCGGTCCTTAAGCCTGGGTGTGGGGGAACTCTCCAGACCTTCCTCTGAGTCTCCCCCCCAAAACACACTGCAGTATGAAAGAGGGTTTGGGGGGTTCAAGTTCCAACTGCCCCTTTCACATGAGGAAGAGAGGGACTTAAAAAAAAAACTAAATGCTTTGTATACGTGCAAAATATGTACTCAAAACTCTTCTGTAAGCGGCTACCTGGCAAAGGAATGGAGGGCCCCAAGCTGATTCCAAATTTAGATCCTGGGGGGTGTCCTCCCTGCATTCCATCCCTCCTCTGCCTGGGCATCCACCCTCTGAGGAGTTCTGGGCAGTGCTGGACACCCTCTGTTCTTCCCTCTTCAAGTGGATAGGGTGGGATGAGATCTGTCCCAAGAAGTTCCTCCCATGGACAGGATGGAGTTGTGGCCCAGTCAGGCCTCCAACTGCTACTCCAGCCTGAAAACCTTTGCCTGCTGGGTGGTCAGAGTGAGCTGCACAGACTCTACCAGAGATTGCTTCTGAACCAAAGCCAAGGCCATTGTGACCTAGAGCATAGAGAACCTGCTGCAGGGTCAGGAGGCACTGGATCCTGCATGTCCCCTTCCCCCAGGGGCTTCTCTCAGTCCTGCCCAGCTTGACCCTTTGCTCAGCCCTTACTCCCCACAGCATAAAGTACTCTAGGAGGCCTCCCCATTACGGGGCCAGGACCCCATGGGCTCTCCCATGTGTCAGGGCCTGGAAGCTCCCAGGGTAGCTTGTGGGGAGGGTTGGTAGTAGGACCTGGGCATGGGGCAGAGGTTTCCCCAATACCCATGGTCCACCACCATTTGGGTGGGATGGAGGTGCTCTTGTCAGGAATCCCTACTGTGACCAGCCTGCATCCCTCCTGTGGACCCACCCCACTCCTCATCAGTCTTTGGTTTGGCATGTACCCAAATCTGGCCCGGGAGGTGCAGCCTGAGTCTTTCCTGTCATCTGCAAGCCCCTGTCCCAGAGTCAGACACCAGGCAGGCCCTTTCTGGGCTGAACTGCTAATGCTGTCTCTTGGCTGCTTGGCTTCATCGTTCACTGGGATACTCAAGTACCCTGCCTGAGAGCACGACTCTACCTTCGCTTTACAAGGTAACACCTCTGCTGTGTGCTGGGCTCGGGCCCAGGTCGAAGAAACAGCCTGGAGTGGTGAGAGGTGCTGAAGTGGCTGGCTGGGCCCATCTGACCTGAGCTCTCAGTGCAGGCCTGGGCAGCAGGGCCTTGGCTTTTTCCCGGCCTCACACAGCGAAGAGGGAGGTCTGCGTGATGCCAGCATGGTCCAGGTGCATACAGTCAGTGGCGCAGGGTAACCTCACCTGTGAGGTGACCCAGCTGATCCCACTGGGAAGATGGAGGTGCCCAGGGGCTCTCTTTTATCTGTATAGAAAGGCCTCCCCAGCCCAGGGCCTCAGAATTGTTGTTAGATCTAATCTGCATCTCCAAACTTGCAGGATGGGCCCCAGAGTATTGGTGAGATGAGGAGGCAGTCTCCTTCCTCCTACACTCAGCAACTCCAGATTCAACCCGAGACACCTTTGCCTTGAGCAGAGTGACATTTTTGGAGCCTATGAGTATTGTTATGGTCACATTTCATGAGGCTCAGAGAGGTGACTAAACCTGTCTGGAATCACACAGCTAGCCATAAGATCCAGACAGGGTCTGGGTCCCCTGGCTCTAAATTCAATCATATTCAAATAATTTGGTTGTAGGGAACATCATCCTCCCACAGAGGAGGAAGGGACCAGGCAGGGGTCCATCCTCCATAGGAAAGGCAGTTGTGTTTTATGAAATTGAGTCCTGGTGGTGTGGGGAGGGGAGAAGAGACAGTGGGAGACTGAGATGGGCTGGGTGCTGGGCTGAAGACGCAGAGACCTCCTTAGCTTGGGGGAACTTTTATTTGAGCTCTAGAGAGACTGCAAAGTCCTCAGAGGACAGAGCTGTTCTGTCACTCAAATCTGGGTGGTCTGAAACTGTCACCTGTGAGCTCCCAGGGCCCCTGGGTATAGTGTTATCCCCAGCAAGGCCTCCTAGGTTTTAGCTCTGCAGATACAGTGGGAGCTCTGCTGGGGCTCCCAACAAACCCTGTTCTTTTTGCTTTCCTAATCCCAGGAACAGTGCTTTGGGCTCTGGCTTGTGCCCCACCCAGCGGGCAGCTGTTTCACTCACAGGATCGATGCCTGGAGAGGCTGCTCTGCAGCTGCCTAAACAGACAAGTCTGCCGCAGGGACACGGGCTCCGCCTTGTGCACGTCTCCAGTCTTCGAGGATGAGGTGGGGTGCTGACTTCTCCCTGGGATGTTGTGAGCCCCGACTGTTCTCACACACAGTGCTGCTGTGTGGAGGAAGAGCCTCTTGACCTTCCCACTAACTGCAGTTGGGCCAGCCGCCCCATGTCCTCACGTGGTTGCCTTTGTCTTTATGGACCTGGTCTTAGTCTGCTACCTCCATTTCCATGTCTCTTTAACAGAGCCAGAATTGCCAGTCTCTGTCAATGGTTGAAGAGATGGAGGCCCAAAGGTGACTGTGTCCCAGCACCCTACAGTGATGGGAGAGAGAGAAATAGAAGCCATGAAACTGGACTTCCCAGCTGCAGAGAGCCTGGGTTCTGAACCCCTGATCCAGCACCATGGATGACATCAGATGTGACTCTGGACCTTAGAAGAGAAACTGATTACTTAGCCTACAGGAAGAGTTCATCAAAACCAACGGAAGTCACCCCAGAAGGTGAAGGAGGGCAGACCCTAAGTGCAGGGTGCTGAGTGTGGGGTGCTTAGGTCTCCCTGCCTGTCCAGTTGGGCAGATGCAGCCTGCCGCACACACACAGGTCTACTTAACCTGGATGCAGTTGCTCAGTTGGTAAAAGGGGAAAAGATAATCCCAGTATCCCCTTACGGCTCAGGATGGAATCCAAAAGAACGGCTCCCTTGGAGCGGGCGGGATTGGTGATACTGTACCAGCAGCTCAGATCTCTGGAGCCCCGCCCCCAGGGTTGGGGTGAAGGACAGGGGGTACGCTGCCCTGGCACCTGCTGGTGAGGAAGCTGTCCTTACCTGAGCACTGGCAGCAGCTGTATTTTATATTGTAGTCCTTGGCAGGGCTCAAATTGTCCAGCCTAGCCTGGATTCAAAACACACAGAGCCTGCAGGCCCTTCTGGAGTCTGGTTGAGCAACTATGGCCTTTTGTGGAGTTGAACCTCAGCTCTGTGGACCTATGGCAGTCCCCACATGTAAAGGACGGGGAGACGACACATCCAGGACCTTGAGCCCAGCACCGTGGGCACCTGTTCATACCTCAGTCCATTTCTCTAGCCAGAAATGCCCCCCAATTCCTGAGCGCATCTAAGGGGCGGCCTATGGGTATGGGGTGGAACTCCTGTGGACAGGAGGGGCCTTGAATCTGAGGGATAGCAGAGGTGATGGGGAGCCAAGTTTCTGAGGCCAGGTGAGGGTCTAGAAGGGCCCTATGGTCCCCCAAGGTCCAGTCCTTGTGGCCCCTTGGTCCAGTCCCTGGGGCCCCACCTCTGACTGCCCCCTCCCCCCTCGTCCAGTCCCTGTGTGAACCAGACCAGTCTTCACCTCCCACCCTGTGTAAACAGGGAACACTTTTTTCCCCCTAGTGGGGCAGGGCAGGGAGTGGAGGGACCAGGGTGCCTCCAGCAGGTCACAGCGCCGCCCTCTGAAGTCAGCCTGGGAAGCAGATCAGCTGTAGACTCTGGGCCAAAATCAAGCCCTGGGGACCAAAATGTATTTCTTTCTTGCCAAGAGGATTTGTGACTGCTCCTAGTGAAAGCCTGGGGACAATGGGATCATTATGGTCAAGATAAGCTGTCTATGCAGGGCTGTGCAGAGTGGTGAGCCAGGTGAAAGACATCCTGCCCTCAGGTCTGAACACAAAGCTCACCCAAAGCTGTCCCACAGCAGTGGAAAAAACAGGAAGTGAACATCCCCCTTCCAAACTGATGGAGATTGGCAGAAAAAGCTGGAGACCAGGGGGCATGCAGCAGGCCACTTAGTGACTGATGTCACAAGATCTCTACTCGGAAGAGTCTTCCCCCAGGGAGGGCTTTCACCTCGGAGAACCTTCAGGTATTTGCCACTGTGGAGCACAGTGATCCAACCCCAGTTCCCCAAGCCCAGCCCCCATCAGCAACCAGGTGCCTTAAGTGTGAGAGAGACATTGAGGGTCAGCAGCCTCGGGGCCTGGGGACGGGGAGCAGGCAGCTCAGTGTCAGAGACTGTGACCCTGCACCTTGTGTGGCCCCCACACTCCCAGGACAGAATGGGCCTGAGGGGTCACAAAGGCTGCTGGCACAAGGCCCTTTCAGACCCCTTCCAGCTGGCTTCTGCAGCCCTGGACAAACCCACTTCCTAAGGGCCCCCAGGCCTGCCCAGCACTAGCTGCTACCTCCTGCTCACTCCTGCCCATCCTCCTAGCCTCTGGTTCCATCCTGCCCCTTTCCTTTGGCAACTAGAGGTTGAGTGCAAGCTGCCCCAGGCCATGCTCCTGCATGGCTCTGGCTGCGGGGGATTTTCCACTTCACGTGCAGGCCCAGCTGCTAACACCGGCTGTTCAAATATTGGTGGGCGGGTTTCTCCCCTGTTTGATCAGCTCCCACCGACTGCAGTACCCAGAGAACAGGAGTCTGACTGAGGCTGCAGCTCAGATGCTGGGCTGCCTGCAGAGCGCTGGGATAGGGATGCCAGGCCCTGTCTGCTGCAGCCCCCCCCCCCCAATTCACTGAGAGCACAGGGGGGGGGAACCTAAAGGGCAGTAGTGACCAAGAACAGACATAACCAACGCCACTGTGTGGTGTGCCAGTCATGCCTTCGTGTCTGCTTCTCACCCTGTCAGGAATGGGCCAGCCCACCCATTCTACAGACAAGGAAACTGAGCTCCAAGAAGGGAATCCAGACACTGGCCACACTCCTGACACCCTACCACTGTGCCTCCTTCCGCAATTCACTTCTGAGCTAAGAAAATGGGCATGGCATATTGACTGCATGGAGGATCCAAAGTTGCCTTTGTTTGGTGGGCAGAACCTGTCCTGTCCAGTCTGGCTCTTCCTTCTACTCCTGTTCTATGTCAAACAATGCTTAGATTAAAGATTAGGCCAACAGGATCAGTCAGTCTAAGATGTACACACTACTCCAGTTGCTTCATTATTTGTGGCTTAATCTGCAGTCTAACCCTCAGCCCTTCTGTGAAGGCCACAGAGCACTGGCACCAATGTGGACGCAGCCCGCTTTGTGTTTGGCGCGTAGTCTTAGAAACGGCTCTGAACAATGAGACAGCTTTTACGATCACCCCACCCAGGATATAAAATGCCAAAATGTTTGCGGTGAAAAATAACTCAGTTACTGGTTTCCTAGCGGGTGCTGCCACTGCAAATCAAATTGGAAACAAAATCAACCCTCTTTGAATTGGTTCAAATGAAGCTGTTATTCAAAATTGATTGTTGTTTTTCCTCCTATAAGGATTCGAGTAGGAGACGAAACAATAGAGCGATTATCTCACTTTCAGTATCACTCTATAGGGGAACTGGACAGGTCTGGTCCCTGTGGGCTCCAGGCTGTGCCTGGAGAGGGCAGAACAGTAGCCACTTACCTTGCCTGAGCATGTGCAGAGTTGTTCAGGCCCTTGGGCACAGATGATGACAGGCGGGAAGTAGGCAGGGTGACAGATTTGCCATTGGGTATAGGGGTAGGTTTTTCAAGGTGGCTGTGACTGGCCATGCGGTGTGACCTCAAGTTCCTGGAGCCCCAGACACACAATGAAGCCTGGGTTAATCATGGGTGGAACTGAGTCTCAGTTTTCATCATTAAGCAATGGGCCTAAGAGGCAAAACACACCCTCCCACCTCAGGTTTGGGTGAGGAGCCAGCATCCTCAGAAACCTGGAGCTTGCAAGTTAGAGAGCCTGAACTCTGCTGAGCCTAAGTCCCTGAGGCAGCTCTGGTTCTGGCCTTGAGTCTACTCCTAGCCCAGACCCTCCAAGTGTGGCACCTGCTGTCTGGGGGAAGAGGAGGGGCATCTGGAGGCCTGAGGCCCGGAGTGGGGTGGGGTACAGTTCCCAGAGTCTCTTCTCCACTGTGGGAACAGCCCCTGGAACAGTTCTGTAGGGTCTGGGATCAAATCCAGGCCTAGGACATTGGCCTCCCAGGCTGCCTGCACTTCATCTCACCTAGGCCCCACATGGGTCTGTGCACAGTAGGCACTCGATAAACATTAGGTATTGGAAGCCCTTGCAGTGAATGTGTGAGTAGCCCAGGTCTGCCCCAGTCCTCGCATCAGACTGGAGGTTCAGGACATGGTTAAGTGGAGTAGATACAATGAGGGGCCTCTGTTCTGTTTTCCAGCTCATCAAGAGGGGTTTTGGATACCAGATTCCAAGTCTGGGACCACTGGGGAACTAGTACCCACAGAGAGCACATTTTCTGCACCCCTGCTTTGTTCACAGGCAGTCTCCAGCACCTCAGGGTGTTGCCATGTGCATGCTCTCATGGATGACTACAGCTCAGAGAATCTGGACATCACCTGGGGAAACTGAGGCTGTCTTGTCTGAGGCCACCCATCTGTTGCACAGGACTGTCCTCTGAAAGACAGACCATGCACAGATGCCTTCTTCCCAAGTGGGTTGTACCCACTTGCCTAGGATCACAGCTAAACTTGTTGACTGGTACAATGTACAAGGAGAGGCAGGGAGAGTCAACCATGACGCTCAACCAACCAACTGGTCCTGATTGCACAAGGGGGAAGGGTTAAGCTGAGGAAGCCGTGGAGGAAGGTCTCTGACCATTTTGTGCAACTGTGGGGAAGTCACGATCCATACTTGTCTGGAGACTTTCCAGTGTGGTTTTAGAAAGGGAGCGCCCAAACTCCTGAAAGTAAGCCCAATAAACTCGCTGGTTTTTCAGACTATAGTTTGGAGAATTTGTACCTCGGTTTGTCACAGGAACCAAAGGAGGAGGGGGCCAGGTATCATTTGCACCTCCCAGAAGGAATTTTAGCTACAATTGGCATAGTTGGCAGGATACGACAAAATTGAGGATGAGTTTGGGAAGAGCAATGGTGTTGTCCCTGATAACGGGGAAGGAGACCAATGGCCGAAGGGAATCTGGGTGAGGGGAGAGTGTTGGCAGAGGATGTTTTGACATGGTGGGCTATTCCCATAGGGTTGGTGGGGTAGCAGCAGCGACGTGGGTAGTGCAGCGGATGGTGAGAGGTGTAACTAGAGTGAGACCACCTGTGCAGACCATGTCAGTGGGGGAAATCCCAGGATGGCCATCTTTGTATCTAAAATTCCTTCTGGGAGGCACAAATGACTTCTGGCCCCCTCCTCCCTTGGTCCCTACAACAAACAGAGGTACAATTTCACCAAACTATAGTCTGAAAAACCAGTGAGTCTATTGAGCTTATAGAACAGCGGATGAGGTTTACTTACAGGAATGTGGGTGCTCCTCTCCTAAGGTCATACTGGAAATTTTCCAGACAGGTGTGGATTGTGACTTCCCCACAGCCACACAAAATGGTGAGAGACCCTCCCCAAGGCTTCCTCAGCTCAGCCTCTCCCCGTTGTGAAACTAGAGCTCATTGGTTGGTTGGGGAGTGTGGCTGACTCTCCCTGTCCCTCCTTTCTTGTGGAGTGTGCCAGCCAACAAGTTTAGCTGTGATGATCCTACATGAGCAGGTGCAACCAAACTTGTCCGTGGTCTGTCTTTTGGAGGACAGTCCTGTGTACCATCTTTCAAGGCCCCATGGGGTTCTCCTCCCAGCTCCCTCTCCTGGCTCTCTCAAGTAGCCAGCAAAGCTGTGGAGTGGAATAGGAGTGGAAGGTGTTTCCTCAAGCAGGATGCTGCCTCCTGGCTGACACCCTCGTCTTCAGGGGAAGCTGAGTGTTTGGGGGAAAGCAGAAAGTCAGTCCAAATGGTCTGCGTGTCTTTTCTCTCCTCTTTACTGGTCTTCACACACTGTTTGTGCCCACGGAGCAGTCCCCAGTCACGCCACCAGGGAGTACACAGCCAACCAAAAGACCAGGATTATTCATAACCCTACAGTGGGAGTTGGCCAAGCTGTCAGTGGGCCTAGGTCCTGGCAGTTGACCAGTGGGAGTGAACACCGACCAGGATGTGACCCCTGAGCCTCAGAGTATGGGAGTCATATGGGCAGGGACCTCAGTGACATGGCCTCCTGAGGTCAAAGATGGGGTTGTGGGCTTCATTGAGGGCTCCCTGGCCTCTGTGGAGGGCTGGTGGGACACACTTCTTGGCTATCTGGCTCACTCACCAGTCCCTACTGCAGGACCCCTGGCCATCCTTCCAGACCACAGAGACCAACAGGGGCCTGGTATTGACTCTGCCTACCCTCTTCCCCTGGATGGGAGCTTTTGCCCATCTACAGTATCGCCCAGCCCCTTGGGTAAGACTGGGCCTTTAACTCTGCCAGTGTCCGTCTATACAAAGATGACCCTCTCACAGCCAGGAACAGGTTTCAGACTTAGACTGGATACGAGCAGAGGCTGGGGAAGGGGATTTGTTGAGTTGCTATGACAGGACATGAGCTTTTATCACAAGGAACCCAGGGCACTGGTTGCTCGTTGGGGTCATCTATCATGAACCAGTTCCCTTATCTCCACAGAGGAGGCTCAGCCAGGGTATATGACCTGGTCACCCAGCTGCTGAGTGACAGAGATTTCCACACAACCCCAAAATTAGAGCATGGGATCTTCATACTTCTCTAGCATGCTGCCTCGAGAGGGCATGGGTTTACCAAATGTGAGGGTGAGGAAGGTGGCTTCCCAGTGGAGTGATACTTTGGTAGACAAACTCTCTAACCCTGGTCATGGCAGTGGGGGTGGGCATGAGATGGATTCACTTGGAGACAGAAGCACTTGGGGGTGGCGCTGATACTGTGGGCAAGTCCACAGGACTAAGGCCGTGGACTTATCTCTTGGTTCTTCCTTAGGCCAGTCCTTCTATGGCTCTACCCTATGTCCATGGGAGGAAGTGGCCAGTGGTAGCAGGGCCAGGCTGGGTTACTGGCTCCTAGAGGCAGGTCCTGAGCAGGGAAAACAATGCAGGTGCCCTGGCGAACCATTGACTGTTAACGCCTGCTTGGCCTGTGGCGTGGGTTTTGTGGCTCACTACCTGCACGACCCTCAAGTGTTTTCTGTTTTGTTTCTTTCTTTTTGATATTTAAAAGAGGCTTATTCATAAGAGAAAAAAAACTGGAAAGATCCCCAAATTCCTTCTGTTGGTAAATGGACCACACATTGGTGCATCCAAATGAGGGGCTGTGGCTCAGCTCAGAGAGGGGCAGGCTGTAGGTGGGCACACAGGATGGACAGGAGCCTGGCCTGAAGGGTTTCCTGCACTCTGACTTTGTTTGCAAGCCATTTTGCTTAAGAGATTTTATTCTTTCTTATTATTTTTATTTTATGTATATGAGCGCATTGCCTGCATGTGTGTAAGTGCACCCAAGTCATGCAGTGCCCGTGGAGGTCAGAAGAGGGCGTCAGATCCCCTGGAACTGGAGTTACAATTAGTTGTTAGCCACCATGTAGGTTGTGGGACTCGAACCTGGGTCCTCTGCAAGAGCAGCCAATGCTCTTAAACAATGAACCATCTCTCCAGCCCAAGAGGTTTTATTCTTTATCTTTACAGCAGTTTTAGGTTCATAGTAAATGAACAGAAATTACGGCAGCCATGTGCCCCTTGGCATGATTGAACGTCTCCTGTAAATGGGGGTACTCTTGAGAACTAGCATGTAGAGTGGGGGTGTCCTTGTGGTAGTCGGCATGGGAGAGCTTCATCAGCTGTAAAGAGTGGCATCTGGGCTGAGACTTTCTTAGAGGCTCAGGAAGTACTCAAATGTGGTGGCTGTTTGGCCTGCCTGCTGGGCTTGCAGATGGTAGAGATTGGCCAGTACTTAGTCTAGAAGGTTTTGGAAAGGTGCCCCAATCTCATGGCTTGGAGCTGAGGAGGAGTCCTGGCTTGGTCTCCCCAGAGACCTGTCTTCTGTAATGATGGAAAACTACCAGCCGGTCCAGGAGTGCTGTTATCTCCCATCAGCATGCCAGAGAGGAGAGTGCTCTGGGCCAGTGGAGCCAGCAAAGCCATGTGCTTCCTTCCTGCCCCTAGAGATGAGGAGTTTGTGTGGCATCATGGCCCCAGGTGCTCCACCAGCCCTAAGGGTCCCCACCCTGCATGGAACCTAGAAGAGGACAGAGTAGTCTGTCCCTGAGGATGGGGGATGGGGGGGCTGCTGGGATGAAGACCTTAAATCCTGCACTCCCACTCTGCAACCTCAGTAGACTCCTTCCCCTCTCTAAAGGAATCCTGCCAGCAGCTCTGTCTTGAGTTCCTATGGAGCAGCTCAGCTACTCCTGCAGCCCGCTTTCACAAAGCTCTGAGAGCACCTTACCATCTAAAGGGTTACAAGACTCCATGGATGCTGGTATGCCAACTGGATCTCCAGGGCCCAGACCTGGAGGCAAAGGGGCACCTAGGCCCAGTCACACGGGGTGAGCTGAGATAGGTGTGCCTGAGCAGAGTGACCCCGCCCCTCCTGCAAATCTGCACATGAATCCCAAAGCACCCACTGCACTGCGTTGGGATCTCAGAGGATGCACAGTGACTGGAGAGAGCTTCTGTGGACAGGAGACACTCCCAGCTCTGGTAGAGAACAGGGAAAGAGGGTGTATGCCCAACTTCACTCTGGACAGTGTGCTGGGCTTCCTCTTCTAGGACCCGGCCATACAGAGAACCTGTCGCTGACCCTCTGGGTGGACAGAAGACTTCAGCATCAGCCACATGCAGCACTCACTCACTACAGGGATCGTACTTGCATTTGGGACTGTGGGAGGAGAGAGTGGAAGGAAACCCCAAATGTGTCTGTTTGACAGGAACATTTCTGAGCTGAAGGCAATCACCAAGCAGCAAAGGCCCCTTTCTCCCTAAAGACAGGCATCAATAAATTCTCTCAGGAGAGAGCACTATCTATCAGCCCAGGTTCAGGCCAGGGGTGGCTCAGCAGACAGGGCTCTGGGTGCCCACAGCCCCTTCCCTCTGTGCTGCCTCTTCTCTGAACCCATTGTTCTTTGACAGGCAAACTGAGCTACTGCTGTGAGTGACCCCGTGACAGTCTGTCACTGTTTTTGTTTTCCTTGTGTTCCTGAGCATGACTGATATTGTCCTGATAACCTACCTTTTGTTAGGCTCTATCTGTCCCTACTGTGACTTTGTGAGGGTTGAGGAAAAGGTGTACCTGCCCCAGGATAGAGCAGCAGTGGGAGAGTCTACTGTGGTGGGTCCATGCAGCAGCCTGAGACGGGCATGCTGGGGTGGGAGAGGTTCACCTGTGTCAGGTGTGCAGGCATCTGGGGTCTGTCTCTTTCTACCTGCCTCCCCTACCTTGTGCTTCTGGTAGATGACTGCCTATAACTCCACATCACAGCCAGCAGCCAGAGGAAAAGGGTCTTAGGTCAGATCCCACCCAAGCTGAGGCTAAGACCTAGGGTGGGCAGGAAGATGGCTCTGCAGCAAGAAACTGTAGGTTGGTTTCTGCGTGGGCCTGTGCTGCTTGTGGCTTCCATGTGATCTTTGCTCTCTAGGCCCCTCTCTCCCTGCTGTCTTGGCTTGGCACCCAGAGTCTACATCTCTGACCCTCTGCAAACCTGCTTCCCACCTCCCATCATCTGTAAGAGCAGCAGGGCTTGGGGAAAGCTGGCTGTTCCGTGGGGTTGATTGTGAATTGAGAGATGTAATAGCCAGTGACTTCAAAGAGAAGGTTCCTTCTTAGCCCATGGTGGGTATACTATCCTGAGGCCCCCTGAGGCCCTGCATCCAGTCCAGCTCCTCCTCAAGTGACCTTTCCTCAGGGATGGATCCACACTCACTTTTTCTCCATTGGACTGAGGCTTTGCTAGGCTCTAGACAGGTCCTCTGGCCACAAGGCCTCGCAGGAAGACAATGCTAGAGCGCCCGGCCCCTCGCCCACCGCCGCCCCAGGAGCCCCCCCCCCCCCCCCCCGTTCCCAATCCAGGAACATCTTAGCCACCTGACGCGAGCTCCCAGGCTGGGCTGCAAACATTGAGTTCGCAGAGACACCTGGCTTCCAGGGACAGTCCTGAGCTCTAAGCAATGGGCACAATTTCAGATGCAGCCCCTATGGGGCCCTTAAACCACAACAGTGGTTCTCATCGGAGCTGTTTCCTCCTGTGCTGCTGACATGGGAAGGAAAAAAAATCCCTGAATAAAACACGTCCCATAGTCATTGCCACTAAAATGTCAGCCGCTGCAAGAGTTCTTGCTCCTCAGGCCCATGATTTCTCCTTCTCAGGGGGGAACAGCCCCACACAGTCCCCACCATGCCAACAGTAAACCTGTCACTTTAATGAACAGCTTTCATTTAGTGTTCTGTGAGAAGGTGCGTGTTGGGAGACGGGAGGGAGGTTTGTTGACTTGCAAAGTTCAGTCTCGCTGGGTTCTCAGCTCTGGTAGAAGGAACTCAAGGTGCCAGGCACGGGGCCTTTTGGTTTCTGTTTTTAGCTAAGAGGGAATTTTTTAAAAGAGTTTTTATTTTTAAGTTATGCGTATGTGTGTCTGTGTGCAGGTGTGTATGCTTGAGGGCAACTGCCCACGGAGGCCAGAAGATGGCGTCAGAGCCCCCTGGAGTTGGAGTTACAGGCAGTTGTGAGCCAGCTGATGTGGGTGCTGGGAATCAAACTTGGGTCCTCTGCCGCAGCAGCATGAGCCATCTCTCAAGCCAAAGAGCAGATTTTGAAGAAACTAAGCTGTGGTGAGTTCTTCCTACAGAACTCTAATCAGTGGGCACCCAGGTTGTTGTGCATGCCCCCGTGACAAGTGCTGACCACTTCCTAGTGCATTCTACCCCCTTGTAGGGCTTGTTGCAGAGAATGAAGTGGAGGGAGGTAGGAGCTGTTTCCATTTGTGCAGTCATTGTGTTTTGCTAAGCATCTGTGTGCCGAGGTGGCAGGGGTTGCCTCTCAGGGACATGCCCTCACATCTGCTACAGCAGTTAGGCAGCTCCCCGCTTAGGTTATGACAAGACCGAGGTGCAAGTGTGACCCCCCTCCCCATGACGGGAGGGAGGGATTGGGCAGGAGGGGCTTTGAACTGCATCTGGCAGTTCTTCCTGTCCAGGAGGCCAGGTGGAGTCCATACAGGCCAGGGCCAGGCTATATAGACCTGGGAACATGGGGTAGGCAGAGCCTGGGGAAGAAGCCACAGAACCAGGGCCACTACCACAGATGGCCCAGTGTGATACCCAGCTGGTGGTCAGTACTCAAGATGTGACAGTTCAAAGAAATCAGCATCTCAGTGACCTGGAGAAACTCTTGGAAGTGGTGGGGGCCAGGGATCCCCATTTTATAAAAAACCAAGGTTAAGAAGCATGGGGACAAAGGAGCTTGTCCAGCTGGGCCATGACACTAGAACTCTCTTGATACATCAGACCCTCCTGCATGTTCTTAGGCCCCAAGCCTTGGACTGAGCCAGCAGGGTGGTGAGAATCAGGATATTGGAGTCCCATGATGGCCCTTGGCAAGGGTGAGTGAGGACTCCTCCAAGGGGTCTCATTACACAAACTCAGATCACAGCCCCCAAGCAGCTCCTCCCAACGGCCCTACCTGGCACCTGGGAGGATGGTCTGGTTTTCCTCAGTTGTGGCTGGGGAAGCTGGCCTCCAAATGGACCAAAGACTATGTAGGGCAGGCTGCTCAGCCTGGTGCTTCCCCAGTGGATGCCAGCTGGGCATGTGGGGGATTCAGTGCAGGCTATGGATGCAAGTGAAGAAGGAATGGGTAAATAGCAGTGGTGTGCACTGAGGGCTGCTGGAAAACAGCCTTTCATCCAGTCTCCCTCAGCTCAATGCTCTAGCCCAGCCAGCTCCATTGTCCAACACCCCCTCACCACCCCCATTGTTCTGGGCCCTGGGAGTGAGGACAGACTGAGTGGGCAGGAGGTCCAGGTACGCTGTTCTGCTGTCCAACCATGGCTACTTGGAGCTTTACCTGCAAAAACAAAGGAGTCGGGCTGCAGTGTGTGGAAGCCCAGACTGTGAGAGGAAGCTGGTATTAGATGAAGCTCCTGTCGAGTGCAGGGGTGTAGGCACAAACAAATTCATGGGACAACTGAATTGAGGAGGGCCACGTGGAGCCTAGGGCAGATATGTGCAGTGCTGGCCTCAAAGCTGACTTACAGACCCCAAGAATGGGGACAGAGACCGTACCTCCTCTTGGCTCCCTGAGGAGCCGTTCAGTTACAGAAATGAATGGTAAGAGTATTTTTGTTCCTTTTCCAGCCCAGACAAAATCAATAGGCTCTGGAAACATGAGAACAGCTGACCTTTGAGATTTCTAGCAAACCTTGGCAAAGGGTGCTATGGGGACTGGTCCCAGACAGAAGCCCCTGCACAGGCTCCAGCCATGAAGCCGGTATTCTTGTAACGATGAGACCCACATCCTGTGTGTATCTCCAAGGAGCTGGCCTTATATGCATGCAGGCACTGGAAGGATCTGTGGACCAAACTGTTCTATCCAGGGTTGCTTTGTTACTGTCTCAGCTCTTGGAGATGGTCTAGAAATGTCTGCAGAAGCTGCAGATGGAAGTGTCACAAATGCAGACAGACACACCCCACTGCAGAGATGGAAAAACTACTCCCAGAGAGGGAGAGAAACTGGAGGCCAGCCCCTTGGGCCTGACTGAATCAATGCTGCCTTGCCCATGTGGGCCTGATATCTGTCTCAGACTCCCCGGCTGGAAGGTGCGTCCCTGTGGACCTTAGCAGTGCTGGCCCTTCCCCAATGATGACTTGGTTCTCAGTCATCTCCTACAAAGCTTTGGGTTACTCTGAGGGCTGCAGATGGCCTACTGTGGACCCTTTCTGTGCTCTAAGGATGGGATCTGAGAGGAAGGTGGAATGTGGTGAGGAGAGAGGGGAAAGAGCCAGATACCACCCTGTCTCAGGACTAACAGCTGAGCAGGAGGGCGAAGGGCTGGAAGAGAGGGAAGGAGGCCCATAGAGCACTGGGGGGCAGGGTGTCCTACAGATTAGGGGAGCATCTGCTTGATATTGCTTCAGGGGTGTCTGGCTTCAACTCTAGGAGAGAACAGAGGCCCTGGAACCCAGGCCAGTACCCAACAAAGAGATGAAGTTTGCAGAGTAAAGGGCTAAAGCCCAGGACCACTGCAGATGGCCTAGATCCAGCAGGCATCCTGGATCCTCTTCACCAGGCATCCTGGACCCCCTCCACCCAGGCATCCTGGATCCTCTTCACCAAGCATCCTGGACCCCCTTCATTAGACATCCTGGAGCCCCTCCACCAGGTATCTTGGATCCTTTCCACCAAGCATCCTGAACTCCTATCACCAGGCATCCTGAGCCCCTCTACCAGGCATCCTGGAGCCCCTCTACCCAGGCATCCTGGATCTGGATCCTCTCCACCAGGCATCCTGGACCCCCTTCACCAGACATCCTGGAGCCCGCCTCTGGCAGCCTGGCATGGCATGACTCCTAGCCAGTCAGGGTTTGGGGCAAATGTCCAGCTGTGCCATGCCATATCCATGCCTGGCCCCTTTACACAGAGGCACTCCAGTGTGCCAACTACCTGACTGGTAAGTGAATTTCTAGAAGAGGGAATAGTGGAAGGCAGATAGGGCTCTAAAGGGGCTCAGGAGCAGCCTGGGGCACTATGCTGCCCTTGCAGAGGAGTATGGGATATATCCCCCTGCAACCCACTCCAGGCACATCAAATAGGAGAACTGTGGGGACAGACTGGGCCTCCTGAAAGTGTCTGTGAAGGACACAGATCAAGATGCCTGGTCAGCCTCCTCTAACCAAAAGTTTATGCCACAGACACTAGGGTTCAGCTTCCCCACACACTCGGAAGACACCTGGGTCCCAGGCCCACAGGCAGGAAGGCTGCACCTGTGGAGACAATGTAGCCAAGGCCACCAGCCTGTCCTGCTGGTTTCATTCTGGCCACCTTCCCCTGGCTTCCTCCAAATGGATTATAGTCAAGGCCGCAGCACCCTCTTGCATTCATCTGCTGCCTTCTGCATTTTTTAAGTCATGGCTTGATACTAAACAAAGGCTTTATGTTCACAGACAGAAATGAGCAGATGGTAGAGAGAAGCCCTTCCTGGGAAGGTCCTGGTTAACCTTTGGGTTCCTGAGGTATGTGTGCTGCTGCTGAAGAGCCATATTGACAGAAAGTCCACAGTTTCTGTGAAGGCCTGTTCTGTGTTGGACATTCCATGGGTTTAAATAGATATAGTAACATGCATTCATCAGTGTCACAGAAAATAGTGTCACTGCCCCAAATCTTCCTGTTTATCCACCCCTAGCCCCCATGGCCATTCACCTTTTTATCTCCATAATCCACCCTTTCCAGAATGTTCTTCAGGGGGAATCACAAGGTCTTTGCACAATGGATTCTACTTAGGACAGGCAGCTATGTTTGCTCCATGTCTCTGCATCTCGACCTGCCTTCTGCTTACTCTCTTACCTACTGAAGGATGCCTTGGGCTGACTTGGAGTTTGGGAGGTCATGGGTGGAGGCACTGGAAACAGCCGTGTGCAGGTTTTGAGTGGATGGCCACACTTTCACCTCATCTGTGGCCCCAGAGCCCTGTAACCTGGAGGCATCGAGGCACAGGACCCTCATAGGTGGGTCCTGCTCCAAGGTCCACACCAGGTGCAGGATGGACACACCATGCTGGGCATGGTGACACATGTCTTTAATCCCAGCACTTGGGAGGCAGAGTCAGGTGGATCTCTGTGAGATGGAGGGAAATCTGGTCTACATAATGAGTTCCAGGCCAGCTGGGGCTACAGGGAGACCCTGTATCAAAAAACAAAACAAAACAAAAAGACACACAATGGAGAGTTCTGGGAAGAGGCAGCTCTGTGTGGGGCTCAGAGAAGCTTCTGAGTGTCAGGATCTGGCAAAGCTAGAGCTGGGCAGGAGAGAGGGAGAAGAGCCTAGGAGAGCCCGGATTGTGGGTACAGCATGTGAGGGCCACAGTGGCTTGCGGTTGGGTGAGGATAGATGGTCCCACAATCAGAGACCTCATCTGGAAGCAGGGTCTTTGCAGAAGTTGAGTGTATGTGACATATTAGAGCAGGACAGCTTAACGTCTAGCAATGGATGTCCGTAGAAGGCAGAAGATAGACACTCAGAGACATAGACATTGGGAAATGACCACTTGGAGGGAGAAGCAGAGACTGGAGGGACTGGGCTATAAGACAGGGGTTCCTGGAGCTGGAGCCAGAGCTGGAGCAGGGCAGAAGAGGCCTCTGAGCAAGCAACCTGCCTTGCCTAGACTTCCAGGCCCTGAAGCTGAGAGAGAATCAATTTCTGCCGTCAGAAGCCAGCTTGCGGTGAGTCACACTACAGTGGCCCAGAACATTGACCTAGCTCCCCATAAATCCCGAGTTTGCCCCTTCCCAGGATCCCATAACCACTATGCTCTAAGCACTTTTTTGACAGGGTCTCCATAGTCCCAGCCCACCTGGAACTTACTGTGGTAGACCAGGCAGGCCTCCTCCTGCCTCTGCCTCCCGAATGCAGGAATCAAAGGCTTAGCGGCGTCTCTAAGCATCTCTAAGCATTCTTATTGGCCTGACCGCACCTCCTGCACCTCCACTAGAGGTAATCCTGCATGGACCCCAGGTAACCCCAGCCTGCCACAGGGCAGCTCTCTCCAGGCCCTGGTCAGGTTCTCCCCATCCCTCCTCTGCTGCCTTCCCAACCTCCCACTCTCGTGGCCTCATTCCTGAGGACTGGCAGCCAACTCAGTGTTTCCTGTCAGTGCCAGTACTGCCAGTGTCCTCACTGTGGCCGTATGTAGTTGCTCTTACTTCTCAAGCCAGGGTGTTACAGAGGCTTGTCTGCCAGCCAGCTCCAGACACCTGCTTCCAGGCTCTCGATGGCCATCTCAGAGGCTGTCCTGGTGCCCCGATGGCCTTTCCCAGCTCCTGGCAGATGTCCAGCCCTAGGCATATGCCTGTGTCCAGGCAGCTGGGTGCCTGTGGCCAAGTCTCCCGTGAGCTGATAGCTGCTGACTCTGGCCACCATGCAGGGAGTGGCCATGCCCAGCTCTGCATTTCAGTCTCTGTGTGGTGGCGAGTCAGACGAAAGAAAACTGAAATGAAAACCAAGAATGAAGATAAGGGCACCATGCCTGTCAGTCGACCTTCTGCGTCAGGATCTCAGATCTCCACTGGGGCCCTGTGACTGGCACCTCGCCTGGAGAGTGAATGGAGGATGGATAGATTTCTTCTTCCTACCTGAACTCTAGGACAGGCAGCTCGCTGGTCATGAAATTGCACCAGCCAACTCCAGGCTCCAGGCCAGCTTTCCTGATTCTGAGCAGCATTTTTTGGCCAGGTCAGAGAAGTTTAGTCTCCTGGGGCTGCTCAGAGTCAGTCCGGGGCTGGGGAGAGAGACAGGGTACAGGGCAGGCACGGGGCAACACTGGCATCTTCCTAGTGGGGACAGGTCTGCAGTGCTGTGCCCCCAGAGCCACTGCAGCACCTCACCTGGCCACTACCTGCAGACCAAGAACCACTGTGCCTGTGAGCCTGACTGCCCCGTGTGCTTCTGCAGGGCGGTAGCTATAGCCACCAAGCACCACCTCCAGGTTTTTCCAGTCTCCTTCACCTTCATTTGCTCAGCCCCGCTAACGGGCCCTATTTTATACCTATAAGCACACACATACCCACATGCATGCACATGCATCTCTGACAGGCCTCACTGACCACCTGCAGAGAACAGCTCATCCTTTTGTCTCTTCCAGTTCCTCTGTATTTCCGCCCTGTAAGCCTTGACCTTGTTTGTTTCCCAAGGGAAGCGATGAGAAGTCAAAGCCTCAGCCCATCCTTCCCGGCTCCGCTCCACCATGGCTCTCCTTGTGTGGCACTTTCATCGCATGGTGCCCCTCATTGTGTGGTATCCCTACCCTCTCTCTAGCTCCCTTTGAAGGCCTTGGCTTAGCAATCATCATTTCTGACTCTTTGGTGTCTAAGCCTGGCCTCGGCCCTGGAGAAGACCACTGTTGACACACACAGGCTCTTACTACGAGTGCTCACGTCGGGAGGAAACTAAGACACAGAGGTCCTGATCTCGGACCCCTCAATGAGGTGTCAGAGGATGGGGTGCCTACCTGGACGTGTTGGGTCCACTGTGCTAGCCCAACCTCTTTCTGCTTCCCCAGCCTGTGTCCCTCTGCTCTGCCCATGCAGCTTCCTGTTCCTTGAAGGAGCTGCCTGTCACACTCTTTACTGACCACCATCCCTCCTCTCTCCCTGGCTTTGTCAAGGGGGACGGTAACCTCCCTGTCAGGTCAGTCATCACATTCCCTCTGCCGTGTGCTTACCCCTCAACTGACTGGTTCTCCACCTTCCTCCTGACCCGACTCCTGCTCTGGTGTCTAGGATCCATACCCTGAGTTCTCCTCCCTGAACCCTCCTCCCAGCTTCTCCTTACTTCCTGATGCCAGACCAGGGCTCAGTGCTGCTCTGCTCACAACTCTCACACCACACAGAAGGTTCCACTGTCACCTTAGTGGCCTGATCTCCTGGAACATCCCTGGTCTCGTACCCCCACCCAGCTTCCTGACACCTCCCCTGGGTGTGAAGGAGCCCTTCTGGCAGATGGGGCTCAGAACCCAAACAACCTGCTGACCCTGCCTTCCCATCTCAGCTAAGGCATCTCTTGCCAAGAGGCAGCAACAGTGGCCCTTTAGGGATATAGACGGATGTGGGAGGGAAGCACTGAGTGGGAGGGGCCCCGTAGGTGTGAGGGGGCAGGGCAGAAGCCAGGATGGACTCAGGAGCTGTCCTCAGACGGTGGTGCTGAAGGTGCAGTCTCTGCTGATCTCCAGGGAGCAGATCACGAGTGCGCAGCCCCGGCTTGACCCCTGACCTCTGCCCCACCTCTGCACCTAGCAGGCCTTGCTTCAACCTCGGTGGGTTGCTGAGTCAAGGGAGCACTGACCCCGATGAGGAAACTTCATTCTGCACAGGTCACCTGTGTAGAATGCCCAGTAGAGTGTCTCCTGCAGCGGAGTCATTGCCCTCCTGATGGCCTGAAGGCGTCATGCACGCCTTTCTGAGATCCCCCACGTTCCATTCCTGTACATTGCTTTTACCACAAATCCTGGCTGAGTCTAAATAGGTGACTTGGGGTTGCCCTCGATATCCATCAGGAAAGGCGGTTGTTAGGGGCTTCCAACAGAGGCCTGTGGGGGGGGGTCTGTGCAGATGTGTGCTGTGTGTGGTGCACACTGGAGTCCCCATACTTGTGTGTGCATTGTGGGAAAGCTGATGAGTACACATATATGCCCAAATTTAGACATGTCAGTAAAGGGTCTCCCCAAGTCACACATCCAAGCAAATTCGGGCAGCATTTTAAGTTTCTCTTTTCTTCAAAGGACTGAGACACACTAAGACCTCCTGGGTGCTACAGAGTGTTTGCATTGGTAAAGCAGGGCCCTGGGAGCAGAGACGAGCTCATTCATTTCTCCAGAGTGACAAAACTAATTTCACTTTCACCAACTGATGTGAGCTGCAGCCAGGAGCTCCTGGGTGTGGGTAGCGGGTGCATGGGCACAGTGGCACTAAACGCCTTCTTTTCATTTCCCTCCTCTTCAGCCATTCATGTGGGTGGTAATGGGGAGGTTACAGATAAGTGATGTCAGTTCTGCCCTTGCCCTGTGGCCACCTGGGGAAAATGGAGAACAGACCCAGGAGAAACCTTTGTCCTCAATTACGCAGCAGTAAGTTCAGGCAGAAAGTAATTCCACAAGCCACTGTAGTAGGAGAGGATTTAGGGCAGGGATGCTCAGTTGATTTTCAACCTCATGCCAAGGAATCTGGGGCTGTGTTCATGGTCTCTGGGAACCTCAACCACAGTCAACTCGTGATGTCTGCTGTGGGCAGATAGGGGGAGCAGTGGCTCCTGTGATCTGTGGTGCCTTGGGGCCTTGGCAAGATGCTGTTCCCTCTACCTGGAATGTCCTGCCCTTCCTTAACACCTAGTCAGTGTCCAGTCTTGGAGACACCACCTATGTGCCTTCCTGTCCCCAAAAGATGCCTCCACCAGACTACCCTTCACTGCCTGGTGCTGGGCCTGCCCCTCAGCCCTGCAGGCCAGGGTCCTTTGATAGGTCTCAGCACCCAGTGCCCTCCCAGAAATTTGGCTCCGGCAGGGCTCTGATCTGTGGGGTGGTTGTTTTCCTTGACTCTTCTGCCCTTATAGGCAAGGGCAGGTGCTGGTTGAAGGTGGGGCCTGGTAAATAGCACCTCAGCCCACCCCCAGATTCCTGTTCCAAGTCCACCCTAGTACCTTTCACCCCCCTAAACCTCAGGAAAGGCACATCAGGAATCTTGGACCCCATCTTTTTCCCTGACCTGGTCATTATCCTTGTCAGGCAATACTCCCATGTCACTAGGCTGTGCGTACTGCTTTGCACAACTCTGGGACACATCGCTGCAACACCTGTCCCCCCCAAATCAAAAAGTATGTGACCTTTCACCTGGACCACCAACTCCACCCCCCCCAGCCCAGAGGAGCAGGGTACAGATGCTTGGAGGAGAACTGCAGGCCACAGGGGCTTCAATGGTATTCCTGCCTCTGCACACATCTGAGTGAAGGAGTCCATAGTGTTCTCCAGGCATGTGGACGCAGGGCCTAGCCTTTCACACTCCTCTAGTCCTGCACTGCGATGTATGCTGGGAGCTGACCCTGCACTGTGGGGTGTCCCAGAAGCTGGTTCTGCACTATGAGATGCCTGGAGCTGGTCCTGTGCTGTGAGGTCCTGGGAGCATCAGCAAGTCAATGCTAACTCCCGAGTGATTGTTGACCATTTTTGAAAGCTCTAGAGGAAAGGATGCTATTAGGGGGTGAAAAGATGAATCATGATCATGAATCATTTCATAGTGATCTAAGGATCAACAGAGTAAGAAGACATAACAATCTTAACTGTGCATGTGCAGAAAAACAGAACTGAAAACAAATAAGGAAAAAACTGACAGAACCCAATGGAGAATGAGAAAAACACAAGATCCATCTGGATTTCCAAACCTCTTCCATGGTGATGGGCAGACGCAGCAGACAGGAGGCGAGTAAGGACAGGGGAATGAGTCCCAGTAGCAGCCAGGCCTCAGCCAACACCACAGAGCCTCCACCAGCAATGGCCCAACACGTATTCTTGTCTAGTGCTCAGAAAACAAGGTCTAAGAGAGGCTGTGTTCTGAGTGTAAACAGATTAATTAAAACTGTGGTGCTAGGGATAGAGTCCAAGGCCTCAGGCATCCTGGGCAAGGACTCTACTAATGAATCACATCATTTACCCCTCTCTGAGGGCTTTTAGGCACACTCTTTGCTATCGAGTCGCATCACTAGCCCATCATTGGTAGGTTCTAGGCCAGCATTCTACATTGAGCTGTGCCCCCAGGCCAGATACTAACTTCAAAGCAAACAAACCATGTCAAGAATGCTCCTTTACCACAATATATGAGTCCGAAATCAATACCAGAACGATATCTGGAAAAAAAAATCTCAAAATGTTTAGAAACCAAATAACATGCTTCCAAATAACCCAAGGGTTAGAGGGGAGAAAATCAAAAGGGAAATTGTGAAAGGTCTTTAACTGAATGAAAATAAAAACACATCTTGGACTTTGTGAGCCATTGCGAAAGCAGAAATTACTGGGAAATTCAGCACTGCATGCCTAGACTGGGAAGCTCTCCACCAACGGTGGAAATTTTACCCTAAGAACTAGGACAGGAGCAAGCTGAAACCATAGTAAACACAGAAACAGCAGAAACCCACTAGATAGAAAACAGAAAGAAACCAGTAACGCCAAAAAAACAACTCCTTCAAGATCAACGACCTTGGAATCTGACCAGGAGAAGCAGTAGAGAGACAGATTACAGATATCAGGAAGAAAATGGTGCATCAGGATAGACCCTATAACCATCAAAAGGATGCCAGGAGACATTGTGAACAATGTCACATTGCATTTGACTCTTGGATGGTCTGGTAAATTCTTTAAACGGCTTCAGAGGAAGTGGCTGTCCTGCAGGGCCCTGAACATGGTAGATAAATTGGATTTGTAGCTAAATACCTTCCTACAAAGAAAATCACAGGGGGCTGTAGAGATAGCTAGCCGTTAAATGCTTAGGGTGACAACCAAAACGTGGAGTTTGGTTCCCAGCACCCACAACTGAAGGTCCTCTCTTGAGCTTCCCTTTATGGAGCTGGAGAGATGACTCAGCAGATATGACCACTGGTGCTTTTGCAGAGGACCTGGGTTCGGTTCCCAGTTCTCACATGGTGGCCAAAAACTGTCTGCAGCTGCAGTTCCAGGAGGATCTGACGCCCTCTCCTGGCCTCTGAAGACACTGCATAACACAGATGCACTTAAATAAATATATGTAGGCAAAATACTCATATACACAAAATGAAAGTAAATAAATCTTTTTAATTTAAAAAAAAAGAAAGTCACAGACCATGATGGTTTCATCCATGTAATAAAATGAATACCCATTCTGCCAAACTGCTAAAAATAAAAGAGCTGCTTCTCAGCTCATCCAGGGAAGCCTGTATTACTCTGCCGTTACCCAGACAATGACGTCAGCGTCTGCCATTAACATGGATGAAATAAAACTTCAGATCGAGTCCACTGATTTTTAAAAAATAAATATTGTGCCGGGCGTGGTGGCGCACGCCTTCAATCCCAGCACCCGGGAGGCAGAGGCAGGCAGATCTCTGTGAGTTCAAGGCCAGCCTGGTCTACATAGTGAGTTCCAGGACAGCTGGGGCTACAGGGAGACCCTGTCTCAAAATGACCAAAAAAAAAATATATTGTGTGTATGAGTGTACTGCCTACATGTATGTAAGTGCACCTGTGTGGTGCAATGCCCATGGAAGTCCAAAGAGTGTTTCAGATTCCCTTGGAACTGGAGTTATGGATGGTTGTTAGTTGTCATGTGGGTGATGGGAATTGAACCCAGGTCCTCTGTAAGAGCAGCCAGTGCTCTTAACCACTGAGCCACCTCTCCAGCCCCAAGCTCATTGATTTTTAAACACACCATAACCACGTGAGTTTATCACCAGAAAGTTGGTTTAACATTCAAAACTCAGCCAATGTTGCATGCCATATTAACAGACTATGTAAGAAAAATCACACAATCATGCCAGATACCATCCCCAGAACCAGGAGCAAGGCAGGAATAAACCCCCTGTGACTACTGACCCTCAAATGATAACCCTTCCTGACACCTGCCTGACTTCTAGCTGCAGGCCTGGCCACTGTCCTTGGCGTCTGTGACCTGGTCAGCACAGATGATTGTGGGCACGGGCTCTTATGTGGAATCTGTCATTTGCAGATGTTTTAGAATGCGTGAGGTTATTACATGGAGTGGCACCAGTACCCAGGAAGGACTTACCTTGTCTAGGGCTCTTGGACCTGAGTGAACTATCCTGGCTCTGTAAGGTTGTGTTCACACAGCACACTCCAATACCCATGAAGAGTCCTTGTCCAGGACACAGGGCAGGTATCAGAGGAGGTGGCAGACCCAGGCCCCTAGGAGTCAGCAGTGGTGGCGAGGGCACGGCGGGGTGGGTAGAGTCAGAGGCATGTGAGTGCAGGGCAGGGAAAGTGGCAGGGCTGGGGGCACTCAAAGCAGGCAGCGCTTTGTCAGCTGGAAAGTGCTGTAGCTACAGCGGGCAAGGAATCCCTGTGGAGTTCCAGGACAGAGCTGTGAAGGACCCAGGGACCAAGCCACGCACAAAGGTGTAGCCCAGGCTGGCCCCTTGTGGATGCACATGCAAGGCTGCCCTGAATAAAGTGGACTTCACACAGCATTAGGCACATGGGTGGTGGGAGCAAGTAGTTCAGCTGGGTGGGGTGTATAAGTGTGTGTATGTATGTATGTGTGTGCTCGGTAGAGGACCTGGGGAGCTGGGCTTCCTGGCAGTAGATGGTGGGGAATGAGGAAGGCTTGGGGGTGGCAGCAGTGAAGAGGCATGGACAAAGCCCCCTGATCGGAGCCCCGAGCTGGGTGGGCTCAGAAGGCCAAAGCACCAGGACGGGAGGGAGGTGGGCGGATGAAGTGGGTGCTGAAGCCCATTAGCTAGCGGAGAGCACAGGAGAGGAGTCCCCTCCAGGAGCTGTGGTGGACCAAGTCCCAGGGGCCAAAGGACCCAACAAGAGAGAACCAGAAGGGGAACTGCTCTTATTGGGTGGAACAGAAAGCAGGGACAGGCAGGGCAGAACAGAGTGGCATGGCTGGGCGCTGGCACAGCTGCTGCTCTGCAGGTAAAGAGGAGGAAGATGGACCCAGCAGGAGGCTGACCACGGAGACTCGGGTGCAGAACGGGATCATTGGGGTACAGCAGGGCCCGTTGAACTCTGAGCTGCAACTGGAGCTGCTGGACTTGGAAGTCTGGTTTGCCCGCATCCCCAGCAAGTCGCTCAGGCAGTGGGTTAATTGGATCTGTAAACTCAGTGTGACTATTGGCAGAAAGCTTTTAGTCCCTGGGACAGGATGGAAATTGGATTTCAGCTCCTGCTCAGAGCGGATCCTGGATTCCTGCCTGCCTGTCCTCCTGCTGTGGGGGGCTCAGACGACGGCCGGTGTCGGGCAGATTATAAATTATGCGTCCATTTAATACGCAGCACAGGCCAGATCGATGCCAGGGGCACGAGCTGCACAGCCTCTCTGGTCTCTAGACAAATCCGTTTTGCCTGAGCCTGGTGAAGGCCTGGCGGTAATTGGAAAATTTCCTGATGTGTCCACCAGGGCTTGGGCTGTGGTTGCTGGCTGTGCATGGTGGACTCCATGTCAGACCTTGGGTGACAACGCTACAGAGGGCTCTGGGCTGAAGGCCAACAACTTTATGAATTACCCATGCACAGTTTAGGCACAAGGCTTCTGAGGTGCCAGTCAGAGCTTGGGAGACCATCTGACAGGATATGAAGCTCAGTGACCATGGGATTGCTGTCCCCCCCTCATGGCAAAACTGAGATGTGGCCTCCTCCGGTTAGCACACCCTGATTTCTCTCTCCTCTGCCCACCTGTTACCTTCAGTCAGGCTGCTGTTTCTGTTCTTGAGTGTGAGAGTCTCCTCTAGGTAGAGACCCTGTCTACATCTCTCTGGAGGCCATGGCACTGAAAGGAGTTGGTAAGAGACAACAGAGTATTGTGGGCCAAGAAAAAGAGGGCAGAGGGGGCACTCCCAGGCTCCTGGAGGGCCAGGCCTGTGCACAGTGCTCTGTAGGCACTTAGAACCTTCCAGCAAGGGACAGACTATATCTATTCAGAAAGGAAGAAACAGAGGAAGGGGTGGGGGTATCCAGCCAGGGCTGCCAACAGAAGCTGCTTCGGGTGACTTCTGTGCTCTGGGGACAGCCCTGCTTGGCCAGGCACAGAGCCCCCTCCACCTGTCCACTCTGTCCTTGTCCACTAGAACCTTACCTTCCAGATGCAGACAGACACCCAGGCAGAGGGGACAGTGACGTAGCTCCAGGACACTATCCCAGTGGGGATTGGCCCCGGGCTTGTGTGTCCTGCAAAGCCCCAATCATACAGCCCCTAGGTGCAGGGAGCTGTGGCCACTCACAGGGGCCAGAGCATCCCCGTGATTCTCAATTATGCAGATGGGAAATGATATTAATGTGATTAGACCACTGTGAGCAGAGCGGGAGCTAATTGAACTTGAGGGCAAGTCGTTTTACCTCCCTGACCCCGGGTTCCTCCTCTGCTCTCAGAACGTGCCTCGAAGAGCTGATGATGGCAGCCACGGAGCCACCCAGGCTGCTTCTCTTTATTTCCATTAAGGCCACCATGGGCTGAGCACTACCATATGCCCTGTGGCTGAGTACTCACTGTGTTCAATGAAAAAGCTCCTACTGTGTGCCCCATGACTGAGGGCTCACTACATACCCTGTGAGTGAGCACTCACTGTGTGTTCAATGGTTCAATGGCAAAGTGCTTACTGTGTGTCCTGTGGTTGAGCGCCCACTGCATGTCTCATGATTGGCTCAGGAATCAGGAGCTGTCACACTTGTGCCCAAGGGTCTGATGGTCTTCTGCACAGGGGCACACATCAGGGGACATCGGCTATAGGCCTGTGGTTATCCAGGCTCCATCTGCTATGGGGATGAAGAGTCCAGATGGGGCCCGAGTGGTCTGTTCTTAGTGCGGCTCTGGAGCTCCTGTTCACACAGCTTAGAGCATTTGTTCATTCATCTATCTGAGACACTTCTGGTCAGGGCAGAACCTGGCTGGGGCTCTGTGAGGGAAGGAGCCCACCTCTGCCCATGAGGCACCCTGGCCAGCTCCATGTAACAGGTGGCCCTGGCAGGCGTGAGCTCTGCTCACTCAGAAGGGTGCAGTGAAGCATGACACAGAGAGAGGGGCCCGTGGGAAGCACCTGCCACGTTTGTACACGATCCAACAAATACCAGAGTGGGTGTTTGTTAGAGCAGACCTGGAGTGGAGATCTCAGACAACTGTCTTCCTATTTGTGTGTATTTGAAATTCATTTTAATGATGTTCATCCAGAATTTTCCTGAATTCTTGTGTTCTTACAATTCTGGCTTTCGAGGTCTTGGGGCTCTAAGGCCTGCTTTGAAGACTGACACACCCTGTCTTGAAGTATGCACTGTATTTTGGTCAGATTTGTTACCCTTCTGTGACAGAACATCAGACCTTGCCCCTTGCCGTGACTGTGCCTGTTAACACATGCACCCTCCCTTCCTCCTCCCCACCTGCCCCAACTTCTGATCACCCCACACTGCCTTCCATTTTATAATATCAACCACTGTAGACTTCACGTGTGAGTCAGGTCACATGAAATCTGTGCCTGGTTCATTCCGCCTAACCTAATGACCTCTGGGTCATCCATACTGTTGAAAATGACACAATTTCATCCTTTTGAGGAATGAATAGTACTCCACAGTGTGCATGTACCCTGCTTTATCTCTTGAGGTGAACGTGGAGGATAGTTCTCTGCCTTGGCAGCTATGTTAGGGCAGAAGTGAAGGGGTGGGGGGGAGAGGGCAAGGGTTGCCTCGGCAGCAGATCTTGTGTTCTTGGGAAACAACCCAGGAATAGGGTTTCTGGGTAATAGCGGGGCCCTTATTTTAATTTAGTGAGGAATCGCTATGCTGTTTCCCATGGCGTTACACTGATTTTATTACCAGCAGTGTGCATAGGTTCCTCTCTCGTGTCCTCACCGGCCCTGTCAGCAGCTGCCTCTTTCATGATAGCCATTCTTTGGAGTGGGGCTGAGATAGGGTCTTGATAGGCAGCCCAGGCTGGCCTAGAACTCAAAGCAATTCTCCTACCCAACCTCCCAAGTGCAGTAATATCTGGCAGGCACTCTTGGCTTGGGTGACAACCATCCTGCCAGGGTGGGAAATGTGTCCTTGCAGGTTTGGTTTGCATCTCCCTGGTAATCAGCAATATCAGGCACCTGTCATCTATTTGTAGTCTTTCTCTGAGAAATGCCCATTCAAGTCTTTTGCCTATTTTTTAAATCATATTTTTTGCTATTTATTTGTTTATGCTATTGGGCTACATATTCATGGGCAAGAAGAATTAATATTGGACAAAAGCAACCTCTATCCCAGTCACCACCCATCAAAGAAGCTTCTTTTCAAGCGACAGAGATAATTACAGAGTTACACCACTGGTCACACACAGAGATTGTCTGTGGATTGCCCAAGCCTAAGTGGTGCACCTAGAATGCAACCTCTATGCGTAAGGCTCACGGAACATAGAACAAGGGATGAAGAGAACACTAATGCATCTTTAACCCTCATCAATGAAGCTCCCTCATCTAACAGAGGGCCAGGAACACAAAAGGTCACAAATGGCCAAAATGTGGAGAATAAGAGCCTGCAGAGTGTGGGTCCTTGGACAGGACTCTTACATTAAAATCCACCCACCCAATGCTCAGGGACCACTGCAGAAGAGGGGGCAGAAAGATTGTAAGAGCCAGGGAGGAGGTGCAGGACTATACAGATATGCTCCTCCAGGTGCCTGGGACCCTTCTCATACGAATCTACAGCAATGGTGTCAGCACGCACAAGACCCATGCAAACTTAAGCAGACAAAAATCCAGCACAGAACTGTGGAAATGAACAGCAGGCCCCAGTCTTAGTTGAATTATTGGCAGCTGATTACTGCAGGTGAGAAAGAGCTGATCTTAAAGGGAGGGACTCTAGACAGGCTGACTAGATTCCAGTGGATGAACTTGCACTGAGGGACATCTGGGGACACTAACTTTACATGATAGGCCTTAACACAAATGACAGAATGTATGATCCAGTGGGGGGGGGGCATGGGAGAGTGCCAAAGGGGAAGGGGGTATAAAGATGATTTATGCACATAAATTCAATAAAAAATTTTTTTAAAAAGCAATGTATAGAATCAATACAACCCTTATTTAAAAAATGAGAAATTTCACAGAAATAGAAAAAATTCTTAAAATTCATATGGAAACCAGAAAAGCATAAATGGCCAAAGAAACCTTGCATTAAAAAACAAAGCAGGGGCTGGAGAGATGGCTCAGAGGTTAAGTGCACTGACTGCTCTTGCAGAGGACCCAGCTTCAATTCCCAGTACCCACATGGCAGTTACGAACCGTCCTTAACTCCAGTTCCAGGGGAATCCAAAGCCCTCTTCTGACCTCCGAAGCATTGCATGACATGGGTGCACTCACATACATGCAAGCAATACACTCATACACATAAAATAAAAATAATAAATTTTTTTTTAAAAAAGCAGGAGGCATCACATGCCCCAGCTTCAGAACACACCTCAGAGCTGTACTGAATAAAATGGCTTGGTAGACACACAGACCAAGGGAATGGAACAGAGCACGCCAAAGAAAACCCACACGTCTACAGACACCAAGAACACAACAGGGAGAGGACGGAGTCAATGAATGGCGGTGAGAAAACTCGGCTCACATTCGCATGCAGAAGAGCAGTGCTCTCTCACCAAATACAGAAACCAACTCGGAATGGATCAAAGACTCACAGCTAAGACTGGGAACCAGGGAACTAAACAAGCAAACAAAACCGTGGAGGGCAGCACCACCCTGGTCTGAGTTTTTTCACATACGATCTAGACCGAGAGGGTGAAAAGTCAGGTGTGGTGTCACAGCCTTTAGTTTCAGCACTCAGCAGAGGCAGGGGGGATCTCTGTGAGTCTGAGGCCAGACCGGTACACAGCAAGTTTCAGGACAGCCAGACCCTGTCTCAACAATAACAAAAGACTGTGAAGAGATCAAGGGCTTTTGGGGGGCTTTTTGGATAAGACCTCAAAGGCATGGGCCACAACACCAAAAATAAAGTAGAATTTCATCAGGCGATACTCTGTGTGCTGCAGGAAAAGTGTCATCCACAGAATGAGGAGGGTCCGATGCCCCAAGGCTTGTCTTGAACAGGGACAGTCAGCATCAGGCTGCCTGAGGCCTTCCAGAACCAACCATCAGGAGATAATACGGATTAAAAATACCGATCAAGGATGGAGACGCTGGGCGCCCGGAGCCAGACAGTTTCGCGCGGGAAGGATGAATAATAACTGTCATCTTCTTCCGGAGGTGACAACTCAAAACTGGTTTAGTAATTACCCATGTGACTTTGTTCATGCTCAGAAGGGTCTTACAATAGCACATCCTGGTGTGATTTTCAGAGGCTGCTCCCCCCTCCCCCGAGGGAGCCCATGACAGCCCTGTTTTGCTGTGCATCCTGACAACACACAGATGACAGCCCTCTCCTTTCTGTAGACCAGGAAGGCAAGGCCCAGAGAGGTTGAGCTGCTCAAACACCCATATCAGACAGCTCACCCAGGACTCAGTTCTAAGACTCTCACCCAGAACTTAGGGCTGGATCTTCAAATTCGATTCAACTCAGAAGAGAGGTGGGGGCGGGGGGGGCTCTCAGCAGAGACCCTGGAGGCCAGGCACTGAGCGTAGCAACCCACTGAAAGCCTACCCTTATGAGGTATCTCTTTCGGATTAGCCATGACTGGACTTTTATTTAAATTTGGTCATGAGGATTGAGAAACACCTGGGCCAGAGGACAATTCATTTTTTCGTTTGAAATTGAAACTTAGCTGGGCATCCCCGAGTGTTGCTGCTCCCAAGCAGAAGGCAGCACGAGCTTCTATGAAGACTTGAGGTGGCCTGAAGTTCTCAGGGGAGCTACAGGTCTGGTACTGGCTTGTGGCCCTGGGCTCCCCACCACTCCCTGCTGTCCAGCAGTCGGCCATCACGGTGAAGTTGATGAAGTAGTCCCCTCCCTCCTCTGTCATTGATTCTGACCCCAGTACACCCCAGGCAGGACGGTTTTATTGTCGCAATTATTCTTACCCTTCTTTACGCGGCCTTCTGAGGTCACCAAGAGGCAGGGGGACTGGGACCCTGCCTAGAGGAGGCTCTGTGTGCTGTGTGGTCTTTGAGCTCCATTTTCTGGAGTCACAGGAGGCTGAGGGAAGGCCCCACCTCATGCAAATTACCAGCCACCCTAGCCCTGCAGCAGGGGTTGGGGGAGGCTCTTGGGGACCCCTGCAGTAAACCTGCAGCTGCTTTGTGCTGACAACCCACAGCCTCCACAGGAGAGATGAGCAGCAAGATGCGGGATGAAGCTTTCCAAGCAGTGGGTTTTACAAAACACACACCCGCAGCGGCCACAGAATAACAGTAGTGCCTTGTGCTCCCCTGAGGCCTTTGCAAAGCCGTGTGTCATCCCTGCTCTGGGGTTCTCTGGGGTAGGAGGGGAGGCTCTATCTTCCCATCTTTCTGTCTGTCCTTCCTGGGAGCCACAGCCACAGTCGCTGGCAAGCTGTCTCCCTCCATTCTGGGAGCAGCTGGGAGCTCAGGGATGTACAGATCCAGGTTCTTGAAACCCCAGACGGCTCCTAGGGAAGGGTGGTGGGAGGGTGGGAACAGGCTGCAGGTCTAAGCCTTTATCCCCAGAGCGCTGACAGCCCAGACTTTTCCCTTTGGTTGTTTTCTCTAATAATTCACTGGCGACAGAACCTGGCCCATACTGACACTTGTCTTTATCTCTTTCCTTAATGTGCTTCTTCTTTTCTCCACAGAACTGTGAATGCGTCTGGCAGGAAGGGTCTGTGCAGCCCATGGAGCAGCACCACGTGACCTTTGAGGAGCTGGGACTTCCCAAGGCCATGGGCTCCCGGGACCTCTTCGTAGGTTGCTGGGCTTGGCACAACAGCTCAGTCCCCAGCTGCAGACATGCAGACACTGAGCCCTGCAGCACTATGGGATATCCTTCCACTGTTGTCCCCAAGAGCCCCGTCAGCAGGGCAGTGTTGGGAGACTAAGTTGAGGGAGCAGGTTCCTGGTCTGGGGTCCAGTGACAGTAGCAGGCGGTATTCCTGGGGGTCAGGATGGGGCTCTACCACCATGGTCAAGACAAAACTGAGAGACTGAGATGCGTAGGCCAGGGCTTCCTCAGTGCTCAGTACCTCAGTGCTCAGGGGGTGGGACTGTTCCCCTCTGCTAGGGGGCCCTAGGGGTGGGGCAATTATGGTGTCTACTCTTTCTTTCTTCCTTTCTTTCTCTTTCCTTCCTTCCTTCCCTTCCCTTCCCTCCCTCCCTCCCTCCCTCCCTTCCTTCCTTCCTTCCTTCCTTTCTTTTTCTCATCCCAGGCTAGCCCAGAACCTGGAATCCTCTTGCCCCTTCCTCAAGAGTGCTGGGATTAGAGGCTTCAACCACCATTCCTGCTTGGACAGCCAGTCCCTTTCCCTTCTGGGTGGGCATGGGCTGTCTGCCTAAATGAAGATGAAAGCCCTCCGTCCCTGAGATCCCCTTAGACCTGGCCACTGAGATGTGTCCTCAGACCAGGGTCTCCTTACTGTCTCCACCGTGGCCTGGCCCTTCTCCTATCCAAGCCCTCCTTTAGTAGAGTCGGGTTAACCTGGGAGCTGCCTGGCCAGTGGGCACAGTGCTGGGACTTGTCAGGGCCCAAGCTGGGTGAGAAGCAATAGCCTCCACAGGCACTGGGGCACTGTCTTGATGCTCCCTTTCTGAGCCCTGCCACCAGCTGGAAAAATCTAGCCCAGAGGAAGGGCCACCATATGTTGTGAGAGTCACTAGAGGTCAATGGGGTCACCAAGGTGTGAGGAGGGTAACCTAAAAGTAGCCACCATAGGAGATCTGGCCAGGACATAGCTTCACAGTGTCTTCTTGATGAGAAGACACTAGCAGGACATCCTCCCAACAACTGCTCAAAAATTGTGCCTGGTGTACCCCTAGGGATTCATCGCACAGCCAAGGATCATTGGGTCAGAATACCTTATATAGTTTCTTCATCTCACCTTCAAAAACCCTCCTTGGATCCAAGGTTCAGTTAGTTGCAATACACATGTTCCAATGTGGTACTGAGCTGGTATCGCACACATGGGGCATATTCTATGGTCTATGGGAACCTCTGATTGTCCCTGATGTGACAAGGGTCTATGGTAGGAGCCTGGCTTAGTTCTCCATCAATGACAGGTCAGCCACCAGCCCTAGGAGTAACCAACAACAATCATCTCAGTTGGGCCTTTAGGTTTCAGGCCTCATCAACCCAGAGACATGGGTACCAGCCTCAGGAGGGACCCCAGGCAGGGCCTCAAGGCAATACCTGTTCAGCCAGAGGCCATTCAGGCAGAGGCTCAGACATCCAGTACCATCGTGGCTATACACCATGGTTCTCCAGTGTTGGCTACCAGAGGTCCTAGCCACTGGTCTTGTGACCACAGGAAATCCACTCCCTGTGCCCTGAGATGGCTTTGAAGACACTGGCAGGCATTGCCAAGGCTCCAAATTTCAGCTGGCCACTGCTAATCAACCTATGCTAACCAGCAAGATCCAGGTTCCCAAAGGGACCTAGAAGCAACCACAATACTGCACACCAGTATAGTCAACCCAGAGGGCCACAGACCATCACCTCCCTTGTTCTGGATACCAGGCTCCTATTAATGTCACTGATGATCAAATATTCTTCCTAGCTAACTCATGTTATTATCTGTTCAAATGAAGCGTGAGCCAATTACACCCACTGGGTCCTTTTAAATGAGCTATTTCCCCATTTTTCTTGGGAACACATACACAAATTACCAACCAAGACTTCCAAGAGTCCTGTGCATGGAGGCCCAGGGGCGACTGAGACAGAAAGTTAAGGAACCACTAATGGAGTGATTTGATGAACACATCCAAAATTGCCCCCAAATAAAACCTGATCAAATGATTTGTCACATGTACAATGATGTATTTTTAAAACAATCTCAGGTATTTAAAAATTCGTTGGTGTGTGCGTGTGCGTGTGTGTGTGTGTGTGTGTGTGTGTGTGTCACTGACCTCAATTATACCAGAAAAAGAAAAAAATACATATCAGCCTAAAATTCCAACTGCTCGCTCTTCCAACTTTTGAATCACCGCTCCCCAATTCAAGTGTGGGTTTTCTGAAAATGTCTCGTTCACTTAACTATTTTTCAACCTGGAGGAATAAATTGTCAGTCACATGCTATTTAGAGAACAAAGCTTCCATGGGAGCGCTGCTGTGGGAGCCTGGGCGCTGTGGGCGGGACCAACCTCGCCCCTGCCAGACACAGGGAGGCCCTGCACACTGCTGGCACCAGAGTCCCCAGCTGCTTAGGTGGACCCCAAGACCAGAGCCCCCCATGGAGGCCAGCAAGCCCTGCCAGTGGGAGAAAGACAGAAGGGTGTCTATCCCGAGGGCGCCTCAGTGCACCTCTGCGGTGGTTCATTGCACTGCGAATGGCATACCCGCCAGCGGCTCAGGACTCCAGCAAAGGACCGGGAGCTGCAGATTTAATCTCAGCCAGGAGAGAGTGAGGCTCAGAGAGGATTTCAGTGGCTTTAGCATATGTTCCACTCCGCGTGAGGAGTGCGGGAGCCGCACACGTAGCTTTTCCTGGTGTTTTAATGCATTATGTAAGCACATTTATATAAATGTTTTCCTGGGTTGGATAAATAGTGCTTTTTCTATTTAAATTTAATCTGGGTCCTTGAGAACGAGTTTCACTGACCTTTTTGTGACCCTGGAGATGTAGCCTTGATAAAAATTTCAAACGTGAAATGAAACCAGCACTCAAAGCCTTGCCTGGCTGGAGGAGAGCCGCAGCAAGTAGGCAGTGGCCAGAGATGACCATGTTTACTGGCATGCTGTGTCTGCTGCTCAGAGTGTGGTGGGCACCCCTGGAGCTTCCCTTCTGCCTGGGACTGGACAACTGACTTGATGATGCCATATTGAACTGAAAGGAGGAACAGGGCAAGGGTAGCAGAGGGAATATAGGGATCAGGGGAGCCCCTTCTCCAGAAAGGGTCTTCGGAACACAGAACTCACAGAAGCCATGGTCTGTGAGTCTGGTGCACCATGTCTGTCAGCCAAGAGTGTTCCAGACAGAGGGATTAGCATGCATAAAGGCCCTGACGTAGCATGCAGTTAAGGAATGGTAAGGGATCATGAACAGGGGAGGACAGGAGTTGAGGTCACTTCTCACAGAGCCTGTGGGCTGCCATGGAGAGTGGCAGAGATCACTGGGGGATCTGAGTAGGCCCAGCATATGCTTCTGCCATTCTGTGCAGTCACTGGAGAAGAGTGGATGGGGCCATACTGCAGCAGGGAGTGGAGTCTGCTGGTGCCTGAGCCTGTGGCTTGCTCAGTTGGGCTACAGCCATGGCCTGAGGGCAGGGCCAGTGGATTTGCAAGCCACTCTGCAATGAGTCGTGCTAATGGTCCAGGGCAGCTGAGGGATGGAAGGATGTCCATGCTGTAGATGGGCTGGAAGGCTGGATGGTACTGCTGTAGGCCTGGGAACAGAAGAGGGGGCCCTTTTGAGTGGAGATGACTAGATGCTGAGCCAGCACTCCAGTACACCATCCAGGAGGGAAAGACAACTCAGGTGGCACCGGGGATGGGTGAAGCTGGACTAGGGCTGGTTGGCATGGGGCGGTATGCGAGAGCATGCCTAGGGACAAGGCCACTGTCACCATGTGGTCAGCGGCTCAGTCCTACATGAGTTGGACTCTGCAGCTTAGCCTCTCAACCTGTGCTCCCCTCCTGTCATGACACACCAGATGGACTTCGTGTGTGTGTGTGTGTGTGTGTGTGTGTGTGTATGTGTGTGTGTAAGGGGACACATAGGCCAGGCTTTCTCCAGCTTGCTGTGTGTTCTGAACTCACTTACTGCAGCCCCTGAGGGGAGAGGTAGCCTTCCTGGCAAGGGCTAGGGACCTGCAGACAGTCTAGCATGAATGAACAGGAGAGAAGGGCGTTTTGTTGGCGCCCTAGGTCAGCCTGGGTGAGAAGATGCTGGGAGACAGCGGAGGTCTAAGGCAGCAGGGACTGTGCTGGGGCCAGCAGGCCCGGTCAGAGGCCTTGTCTCAGACCTAGGTGACTATAAGCAGCTGGTGGTATTATGGAGAGCTGGGGAATGGTGGTCAGCTCCTGCAGCCCTGTGTGTGACACAAATGTGCCCATTCTGCCTCACTGCTGAGCCAAGAGGATGAGCTCACTGTCCTGCCAGCTCTGGTGAGTCTGACCTCATCCCTCATCTGTGCTCGCTTTTCATGTGACCTCACACTGAGGGATGTGAAACGGAAAGAGAATCTGAACACATATTGGAGTGGAGGCTCAGAGAGGTTGGGTAACTTCCCAGAGCCACAAGGTAAGCAAATGGTGAGGGATATGACACAGGGTGGCATCTCTCAGTGAGAAAGCTTGCACAGGCCTGTTCCTGGAAAGTGGAGTGGCCTTGGCCATGAAGCAAGCCTGTCTTTATACTGACATAAGGCTTAAGTTTAAACAGAAGGCAAGAGGTATTGTGCATAATTAAGCAATCCCGGTCACAGCATGGCCTCACACATCTTAGCACACCATTGTCTCTACTCCAGTCTGTTCCACAAGGTGATCTGATGATAAGCCAGATAAGCCGTCAGAAAGCTGTGCAGTCTTCCAGAGAGGCAGTTCTCGTGGCTGGCACCAGACTCAGCCTTTTCCTGCCCCAGCATGAGAATCCTGCAGGAATTTTAGCATTTAGAGTCCATTGTTTCAACAGCTGGATCCAAAGAGCAGGGCATGAGTGCCTCTTCAGCTACAAAGTCTTACCTCCTGCCCAGATGGATCTCCTACACCTGCTGCTCTCTGCCCCCCTGACACCATCACCCATTACTCATGATAAAACAGGAGCACAGAGTATCATCTGCTTGATGTGGACCAGCCTTGGATGGCTTCCAGTCAGACAGCTTTCACTGTAGGCCAGCGTGGACTCATCTACAAAGCCTGCCCCTATGCTCAGGGTGTGCTCAGCTCTGTAAGATGCAGGTGGTGTCAGACTAGAGACTCAGACTCGCCTTAGAATAGAACGGATGAGTCCCAGGTGATGGCCGACTTCCTCAGAGCTGACCATAGCACAGGGCCTCACCTTGAAGCAGCATGCACGATGTGGAAAGCCTGTGTGTGCTGGTCGGCATGGGAAAGGTTATACTCAGTAACAAATGGAACCCTGAGTTTTGTGGTTTCATGTCTATTGGGGCTTCAGGCAATAACTGCACACAGTTGGCCTTGGCAGGTCCTGGCCTTGGAGGCTTTGTCAGCTTTTAATATGTCTGCAGGCGTCACCACGTTGGAGGACAAGGAAGGGTCCAGAGACCACATCTGTTCTTCAGGGCATAACTCCCAGTCCACTGGCCACAGTGCATCCCCTGGCCCACAGGACTTCTACAGTGTCTTCCCACATGCTCAGGAAGGATGAGAGAGCTGGACGTCCTTGTCCAGGAATCCCTACCACAGGTTCTAGAAGTTTCTCCCCAGGTTGGCGGAGGCAGCATGCAGGATGGAGATCAGAGGTAGACACAGCAGAGAGCAAGGGCTCCAGTGGGTCCAGAGGTTAGCAAGGCAACCTGCCATTAGAGCTCAAGGCTCAAGAATAAGCCTGTCTCTTCCGATTCTCCCCCCCAGGATCTGGGGTAGCAGTGCAACCTCAAGGGACTCTGGGAGACCTCCGCCCCAGATAAGAAGTTATATTCTTTTTTTTTTTTTTTTTTTTTTTTTTTTTTTTTTTTTTTTCCCCCTCTAGAATACCGTTGCCACGCATGTTCTAATCATTTACTCTTGGGTATGGTACATGCTGCCACCATTGCTGTAGGTTCATATAAACTAGTTCTCTGAAGCCTATAATACTCTGTTTCCTTATGATCATTCACCCCATTTTTCACATTTCTCTATGGGTGCAAAAAAATTTTTATTTATTACTTTTATTTTTATCTTTTGTATGCATGTATTGACTGCGTTTGATAGGTGGGCCCTTGTCATGCAATGCCCACGGAGGTAGGAAGCGGGAGTCAGATCCCCTGGAACTGGAGTTACCGACAGCTGTTAGGCATAATGTGAAGGCTGGGACTCAAACCCGGGTCCTCTGCAAGAACAGCCAGTGCTCTTAACCGATAAGCCATCTGTCCAGCCAGACAGCTTAAAGAAATACTTGTATTTATTATTTTTATTTTAAGTGCATGAATGTATTGCCTGCATGTGTGTAAGTGCACCTGTGTCATGTAGTGCCCATGGAGCTCAGAAGAGGATGCTGGATCCCCTGGAACTGGAGTTATGGATAGCTGTTAGCAGCCATGTGGGTGCCGGGAATCCAACCGGGTCCTCTGCGAGGGCAGCCGGTGCTCTTAACCGCTGAGCCATCTCTGCATCCTCCAAACCTGTCTTCTTGTATGGTGTCCTTCTAAGCTTAGGCCCGTTGAAGTTTCCCTGTGTTTCACTTACTACGTAGATACTGGAAATGAACCTCTGGAGGTTCCACTAGCCGGTGATGCCTCATTGTTCTGTGGTGTTTGCACTGCTCTGCTCTGAGATGTCCTGTTACTCTAGCATCTTGAAGCTCTGTGGTGCTTTCCATTCACCATGGCTAACTGCTGATACAGATATGGAGCTAAGAAAACAAAAGCTCCCCAAACGGGTTAATGAAGCGCCTGGTCCAGTTAGTGCAAGAAAAGTGTAGATCAAGTGTGTCGGATACCTAAATTTCCGCTGGCGATATCTGCTTTTATGAACTACAACAACCATTTGACTGAGTCCTACCCCAGAGCCTGGCCTAGCTACAGATCAAGAGGTGCAGCTGTCCTGACCCATGCCTGGGATATCTACTTTGTAAGCTATGGTGGTTGGGTGAACTCAGGAAGGACTTTTTTCCATAAGATAACATGGCCTATCATGAAAAGAGGCATAGGGTCCAGATGGCAACCATTAAATGCTATAAAAAGTCCTATAGCACCTAGCTTAGACAATGCTCTGGGCCCAGAAAATCTTGAAGCCTTTGGTGCTGGCTCTGGAACCTCATGCATGTGATTGCAGAATAAGCAAGTCTTCGACTCTCCTGAGTGAATGGCTGATCTCTTAGCTGTTCAAAGAATTTTTCCATGACACCCCACAGCTCTTTTGAGCCTGGGTCGTCCCACCGAGGCATTGGCTGGGGCCACCTGACTTGGTAAAACCAAGGTGATGTCTCTGGTAGACTGTGTTTTCTTCAGGGCCACTTTGGTTGAAGATCCACAGCCATGGGCCTCCAGCAGGTGAATGACAGGGCTCACCAGCTTCCTAGATCTGCTGCTGAACCCACTGTCCTCCCTACAAGCTCCTGGCTTAAAGACTTGGTCCTCAATGCAGCACTGTTCAGAGACCTTTGGGGTGGCTGGATCAAAATGGTCAACCTACTGATAAAATCTGAGCTAAAGGATATAGGAAGGCATGGGGAAACTTTATGGGGAGTCCAGCTGGAGGGTCTTGGTCCCTGGGGACATACTTCTGAAGGGTTTATTCCTCTCTCTCCCCACCCCCACCCAACCTGGCAGACTTGAGGTAAGAATGTTCTACCTTACCACAGATCCAGGTCCAGAGCACTGGGACCAACTCACCATCAGTAAAGAAACCTCTGGAATCAGGAACCAAAATAAACCTTTTCCTCAGGTGTTTTGTCACAGTGACAGAACATTGATACAACTGTTGTGTCAAATTGCCACACGCTTACTGGTTTCAAACAGCAATACTGTGGTCCTTCACAGTTTGGGAGGCCAGGCCTGCAAAGCAGGTGCTGACAGGGCTGGTGGCCTGAGGCTCTCCCTCAGCGGCATCCGTTTCCATCTTGTTTTCTTCAGAGTCAGCATCTCATGCTCTCTCACTCATTCTGTGGCTCCCTGTCTCTCTCTCCCCCTCCTTCCCTCCCTCCCTCCCTCCCTCATCTTCTCTCCCTGACCCTGGTTGCCTTCCTCTATAAGGACCTGGAGTCAACGCTTCAGGTTATCAGGTCACCTCGATAACCAGGGTGAGCTCGAGTCTCAAGATTCTCAAGCGTGTGTTACCTTCAGAGGCACAGCAATGACATGCTCCCAGGCTCTGGAATTGGACACAGACATGGATATCTTTGGAGATGTCACACAGCCAATCGCAAACAATGGAGATCATTATCTAGTCCCCTGGGATGGGCTGGTGATGGGCTCATCTGTGAGCCCCATCCACACAGGCTAGAGAGATAGGTGTAGAGTTCCTGGGTTAAAAAGTTCTAAGGTTCTTAATGCACTTTGCCAGTTCTTTCCTCAACTTCATGTACACTTGGGGTCTCGGCTTCTGTACTGTGGTGACTGGCGAATCACAGAGCAGCTGGAAGGCGCAGAGGCGCCACCCTGTGGCACCTCTGCCCAGGTAATTCACCGCCAATCTTTGGAGTCTTGTGGTCTGTCCTCTCTGCCTCGGGAGGTGAGGCCCACTGCAGGCTGAGGCTGCTGTCACAGAGGTGCACTGCCGTGAAGGACGAGTTCCTCAGATGGTCCTTGTGTCCTCTTGTCCCTCTGCCACATGTGACACAGCCTGAAGATCCCCATCAGAGGCCAGCACCACACTCTTGGACTCCTAGTCTCTGAACTACGAGCCAAACAAACCTTTGTGAATTATGCCGTCTCAGAGTTCTGGTATGGTGACTGGAAGCAGGGGAGACCCAGCCTCTCTCTTGCAATCAGACTTGACCCCCCCCCTTCTGAGTTGGGGAACTCATTGGTCAGACAACAACCACACTTAGGTTGCAGAGTGGAGCTTTGGGACCACTGCCTGTCAGAGCCACGTGCAACTTGGGGCTGTGGACTTGTGGCCACTCCCTCAGAAGCAGAGCTCTTGAGGATGGATCACTGTTCCACTGTGCTAGTCTCAGGCCACCCTGGCCATCTGTTCCCAGGGAAAGAAGCACAGCTCAGCAACCTCCCTCACCCATAGGTCCCCTGCCCTGGAATGCACAGATGCCACCAGACAGCCACCCCCCACCCCCCGGCAGAGCAAGTGACTCACCTGTGCGAGTTATTTTTAAGTGACTTGAGCAAAGGAAGTGCCTGACAGCAGCAGGAATTATTCACCAGCTCAGAACAGGTGCCCGACTTCAGGTCCCCAGAGCTCCGGGAGGGCAGCCACTGGCACCAGGGCCCAACACTGTTGCACCTCTGAAGCCAAGAACCAGGGGAAGCACCCTACCCTGCCCAACAGTATCTATGCTCCCTGCCACACAGGAGCGTGTCCAAGGGCCCTCAAAGGCCTCGAGAGCCTGGGGTCCTGATGTCCCCATCACCTAAGCCTTACAGCCCACAGAAGACCACTGTGTCCCATGCCTGACTCCCACATACCTCCAAGCCCATCTCTGTCCCAACTCAGCCATGTGCTCCTGGCCTGTCTACTTCTACCCCTGCCCTCGACAAACTCGCTATTTTCCAAGGTTCACCTCAAATCCCACCTGCACAGCCTTCTCCTGTGCTCAGAAGCAAGCTCATTCCTGACAACACAGAAAAAGATAACAAGGAGACCATCTCCACACAGCCACCCTGCCTCAAACACACTCAGGCACATGTGCAAACACAGGGACACATATGTATATTCACACACGCATGTACACACATACTTGATGGATTCCTGTGGAATCCGTCCTTCTCAGCCTGACCAGCACTCTGGCTTGTCTCAGAATCTTGTTTCAGGTGAGACCAGGTCTGCTCCTCTCAGATTCAAGTGCAGTCTAAGACTGGAGGTGTTGGTCTGGGAGCACCTCCCTATCTGCAGCTGGGCCGGAAGTATCCCCAGATGGTGAGGGTGGAGGGAGGGGGAGCTACTCTCCTCCTTCTTACTCTGCCACGTGGAGTTCAAGGGTAACTGTGCCCAGTCCTAGTAGGTGGATGTGGAAGGAGAGAGCATCCTCTCTGGCTAGTGAGACCCTGGGCATAGATGTCCAGATCTGACCTCTCTCAGCACTCCCCTGAGACCCTCAAGTCCCCATTTAAGGCAATTCAAACTTGAACTTGGCCTTTTAGGAGTCCCTCCTTGAAGGTACCCTTAAAGGGACCTGCATCTGGCCCCAGAATGCCCAGTACTCTGGGCCACACCTGCAGTCAATGGTGAAGCACCTATAGGTAAAACAGAGCTGAGGCTCTGCCCTGAGCATCATCTGCCTAGCTGGCACCTGATAGCCTGAAGCCAAGGGCTGTGGAGTGACTGTCCCGTGTTAAAATTGAAACCTGACTGTCCCTCTGTCGGTGTGCTGGTTTGAATGAGCATGTCCCCCATGGGCTCCAAGTATTTGCACATTTTGTTCCCACTTGGTGGTGCTGTTTTGGGGGGTTTTAGGGAGTTTGTCCTTGCTGGAGGAAGCACGTCACTGGGGTGGGATTAGAGAGCTCTGAAGCTTTGCCAGATTTCCCGTCTCTCTGCTTTCTGTGCCTGCTTGAAGATGTGAGCCCTTGGCTTCCTGTTCCAGCCACCTCCACCACCATGCCTTCCCTGCCATTATGAATTCTAACCCTCAGAACCATAAGCCAAGTAAACTCTTCCTTCTACAGGGTTGCCTTGGTCACAGAGGTTTTTTTTTTGTTTTTTTTTTTTTTTTTTTTTTTTTTTTTTAATGTGTATTAGTGCCACTGCATCCATGTCATGCAGTGCCCATGGAGGACAGAAGAGGGTGTCCAGTCCCCTGGAACTGGAGTTACAGATGATTGTTAGCTGCCATGTGGGTGCTGGGATTCGAACCCAGGTCTTCTACAAGAATAGTCAGTGCTCTTAACCACTGAGCCATCTCTCCAGCTCCCGGTCATGGTGTTTATCACAACAGAAAAGTAACTAATATAGTGAGCATTGGGAGGAGACCCCGCGGTGCCAAGTACTTGTGACGGAGTCTGTGCCAGTGAGTGGAGGCATGTTTCCCATCCTTCCTGGTGGGTTAGGAGTCCACACGGATGACATGCTGCTGAATACAGGCTGCCAGTTCTTTGGCCAGCATGCCAGATGTAAAGCCTACCATCTTGAGTCCTCCAGGTCATGTCTCCTCATAGAGCCACTGAGTCAAGTGACCACAGTCAAAGCCACTGGGGGTGGAAGTCACTCACCCATCCTAGCCACACCTGACTTCCTTCTTGATGAGTACCAGGTGCTCCCTCGATGGCTGTCTCCCATCAGGAAACCAGGGGTGGTCTGCCACTCAGTAACAGGATGGGCAGGTGGACAGGGTGCTGGGCTGATGTAGGGCCAGCTCAGGCCCTCCCACTACCAGATCTGCACAGTCACTTCTTCTGCTTCCCAGGGTAAAGATTTTGCACCTGCTGTTACATTCTGAGTCCTTGGGCCCTGGCCTGAAGTGACGAAAGGCCAGGAAAAGTCATTAAACACCTGCCACAGGATGGGTGATGATGGGCACAGTCAAGAGAGACGATGGTGTAATCGTTTGCTGCCAGATGTCTCTTAAGTGCTCTACCAACTTGTCCTTGGAGAACAGGTGATGACAACCGTTCATGGAGAGGTGACCGTGGGTGGACCTTGGACACACTGTTATCTCTCACAGTGGCCCTGCTGAAGCCCCATTTTACAGATGTCAAACCTCCATGTCCTTCTCAGGCCAGGAGAGGAAACAGGATGCAGGCCAGTTGTGCCTCACTCTGAGCCTGAACTCTGGCTTGCACCAGCACTGCCTCCCTCCCTCTCCCCAGTGTCTAGGAAACCATCTGTGGCTACATCTGACCTCTGAAGGAGGGAACCTGTTTCTCCCCTCCCCTGACTGCCTGGAGGGTCTTAGGAAACCTGACCTCACTGTAATGGAGAAGCTTATGAGGGTGCAAAGGCCACAGTAAATCCATGGATGATCAGTGCCCTTCTGTGAGGTCTCTGTGGTCACAGCCAAGTGCCAGAGCCAGGGCCCTCAGGACCTACCTTCTCCCACTCTGCTGCAGGCTGAGTTCCAGAAGGATTCACAGGGCCTGTGGCCTCTGGGGCTCTGAAGGAGGAGCTTTGACATTTCCTCCAGCTTCCTGGGGTTCCTGGCAGCTCCAAAGTGCCCAGACCTGTTGCTGCATCCCTCCCGTGGCCGTCTTCTCTTCACAGCCACCTCCCTGTGCGTCTTCCAATCTTTCTTCTCTTCTCTCAAGGACGGCAGGTTGTCTGAGCCTTGGACCCATCTTAATCCACTCTGACCTCATCTTAACTAATTACATCAGCAAAGACCCTGGTTTGATGGATGTGAACCTGCAGGGGGCAAGGGTCACTACCCATTGTGCATACTCTCTACCAGTCCCACCCCTTGCTTGCCTGAGGAGGCTACTGTGGTCCCCAGAGGTTCAAATCTTCTTTAGAGGTGTCTTGGAGAAAGCCCACCATCCCTCAGTCCTTTTGTCTGCCTACTCACTGTGAGAGCTAACTACATGTGTCTAGGACAAGTCTGGGGAGGGGAGTGCCTCCCCTCTCTATGAGGCAAGGTGCCCTGTGCGATAGACTCAGTCCAGGGAGAGGCAGGAAGCCCAGGTCTGGTGTCCCACCCTGTCTGGCCTCCGCTTCCCTCCCTTGAGCTCTGGAACCTGGCAGCTCCCAAGGAACGAATCTCCATGTTGCAGGAGGTAGGCACAGCTCAGCAATGGACTTCCAGCACCCACTAGACTCATTTCAGTCATAGAGCCAGCCAAGGCTGCTGGAGCCAGGCTCAGCCATGGCCAGTGTCAGCCCGTGTGTGTTGGGGGCCTGTGTGCTGGTGGTCCAGACCCAAGGGCTCCTGGTTCCTCCAGGCATCTCTGCTTTCCATTCTTCTGTTCTAGAAAGGTGAGGGCATGCTGGGCAGAGTGCCACCAGAAGGGACATGGAACGCAGGACCGCCCAGGAAACAGGCTGCAGCCCAGGCCTTGGCCAAGCTCCTTGGCATATCGCCTGCTGGCTCCACAAGCGGTTCTGAAAGGCTGATACAGGACCTCAGAACACAGACCTGGGAGCCATTTGCAGGAGACCTGAGCAGTCTACTGGGGACAGCTCCACGAGGACTTCGTGGTCATTGTCCTTGTTCCCAGAGCTTCTGGGGTTCAGCAAAGCTCTGACCTGCTCTGAGGGCATTGCCCAGTCGGGTTATAGTCTCAAGCAGTGTGCCTCCTGTCCACAGAGCCCTCCAGATGAGGGAGGAGGAGGCCACACCAAAACAGAATGACTGGGCTCTGCATCCTGGAGGACACTGTCCTTGAAGGGAACCAGCCAGGGGGACCTTGAGGCTGGGGATATGACATGGAAACTCACAGATACACAGCCTTAAACGGGTGTTCATCAAGTCTCACAGTGCTGTCCTGGACAGGTGGCCAGGCGGTATGTGAAACAATTTAGCAAGGCCATGGAGACTGGGTCCTCAGGCACACACAGCTCACATGCCTTAGGCCAACTGAGGACTTTGCTCCGCCATTCTCCAGGGCCACATGCACTTGATGCCCTGGAGACAGAGCTTCATGGTCACCTGCCTGGTAAGGCCCAAGAAACCCTGGATGCAGGTGCAAATTTAAGGGGCATGTTAGTGCATGCCTGTAACCATCACACTCAGGAGACCAAGGCAGGAGGTTGGGGAACTGGAGACCACCTGGCTACATGGTGAGATCCTGTCTCAAAAACCCAAAATAGTAACCAGAGCCCAAAAAACTGGCAGAAACAAATAACATTTTCATACAAAATCAAAAAATAATAAAACATGTAGCACAATCTTCCACACAGGAAATACCAACATTTTAGATAAAGGCAAGTCTGCCCCTGCCTTCACTGAGTCCTCTGACCGACTGACCTTAGGTCCTGCCTAGACCAATCCAGTGTTTATTTAAAAATCATGATCTCTTGTTGATTGTGGCTTTGTAGCATCAATGTTAAATTTTAAGTTGTAGCATTAGGACGTTGCTTATGGGGACTGTGTATGAAGTCTTCTTGAGGTTGGGGCCTGTGAATACTCATGTGCCCTGCTCTGGCCTTGGCTCTGCATTTGTGGCCTTGGGCTTGCCCTTGGCTGAGCAGTCTTGGGTCACTTTCAGGCTCAGGGTCTCCTGGCCAGAGGAGTTTATTGTAAAAGGGAGACTGGGAGACTGGAGTGGTGGCGCACACCTTTAATCCCAGCACTGGGGAGGCAGAGGCAGGTAGATCTCTGTGAGAAATAGGCCAGGCTGGTCTACATAGTGAGTTCCAGATCAGTTGGGACTATAGGGAGACCTTGACTTGAAAAAAAAAAAATGAATACAGATCAGACTTCTAGCTTGCGGTGTTCAGTACGTGCTGGAGATGATAGCTTCAACCACACCCTAGATGGGACCTCATCACCTATGTGGCTTGTCTGCCTCTGGCTCGTGACCTGCTGGCTCTTCTGATCTGCTGCTGGATTACCCCTGGTTGCCAAGGATTCTCTGAAAGGTCCTGCAGGCTGGGAGCCAGGTTCCCTTCCAGCCCAGTCCAGTGCAGCCTCCTCCCCACAGTACTTGGGAAAGACACAAGAAGCAGCCGTTTCACCACAACCTGAAACCCCCTTCCAGGTTCCTGGGCAGCCGTAGCTCCCATGGCCTGCAGTATGCGGCCCAGGTGTAGATAGGTGATACGTAGTTACGTGACCAATGAGTTCTCCCGTTTTTCTGCCAGTCTTGGCTGCAGCCCACCAATCTTGGTCCTGACCGTCCACTGCTCATGCTCAGTTCTGAGTAGTCAGGGTTCTGACCTGAGAGCAAGAGGAACAGGTAAGCCATGAGGGCAGAGGAGGGACTCTGAAAAGGGCGTGGAGCCACTGTGACTTCAGGATGGCTGGGGAGTCTGGTCAGAGCTGGGCAACAGGAGCCTCTCAGCTGAATCCACAGAGGAACAGAGCTGCCTCCTACAACTGCCCCTGCTGAGCCCAAGAGCTGGGGGTTTTGTGATGCAGCTTCTGCCTCCACGCTCAGTTCCTTGGCACCCCCATTTCTTCATGACTTCATGATATAGGCTGCCTGGTTTGTCTCAGTGGGGGCAGGTGGGTCCTCCTCCCAGTGTCCAGGAGGTGCAGGCTCTGTGGACCAGCTGCTCTGGGTGCTGGTGTGTAGAGGTCTGTGTCCTCCACTGCCTCCTCTGCTGCAGCCTCGGCCTCTCTCCTGTGCTTCTCCAGGGCTCAGCGCAGCTCATGGTTCTTGCCGAGGCTCTCCACTGTCCTTCTGCCTGCCCGGCACCGTGCCTTCTCAGACTTGATTCCCATTCCCACTGATTACTGGACCACCCTGTTAAGTCACCCCAGGTCCTGCCTGGACTCTACCCTGGGCCTGGGCCTCTCCAGGCCTCCCTGCCAGTGACCACAGTGGCAGACCTTGGACACCCCCCATTTCCTCCTCCCACTCTTGCTGGTTGCATGTGGTTCCCATGACTGAGTTGTAATTCCTGCTAGTCCTTTCCTGCCTGACCATGCCAGTCTCCTGGTTATTGGGGGATGCCATCTATGTGGCCCCCTCAGAGCTGGCTTCCATGGGTTTCGAGACTCTGTTACTACCAGTAAAGCCACTCCCTGGCCTGGCTTCTTTCTTTTTGCCCTCTATAAAGTTCAACCCAGTCTTGTAGACATGTTTCAAGCCCTGTGCACTTGAGGGGTGCATATCCAGGTTGGGGGTGACATATCCTGTAAGTGTCTCCTCTGAGCAAGGCTAGTTCTCTCAGAGCTCTGCTCTGTGGTGCCACAGGTACCCTGATGTGCATCCCTTTAGTGGTCACTGTGTCTTTGCTCTATGCCCCTCTCTCCACACCATGATTTGAAATGATAGGTACAGGTCATGATTTCAACTTTTTTTTGTTTGTCTTTTTTGAGAGAGGGTCTCCCTGTAGCCCCAGCTGGCCTGGAACCCACTATGTAGACCAGACGGCCTCAAACTCACAGAGATCCACCTGCCTCTGCCTCCCCAGTGCTGGGATTAAGGGGTGCGCCACCACACTGGGGGGAACCTCAACTTCTTTTAAAGATAGAATGTACTTCATTTTCTTTCCCTCCCTCTCTCCTTCCCTGCCTCCCTCCCTCCCTGCCTCCCTCCCTCCCTGCCTCCCTCCCTCCCTTCCTTTCTTCCTTACTGCTGATGATGGAACCTAGGGCCTCATGCACACCTGGCAAGTCCTCTATTGCCAAGTCCTGGCTAATATTTTTCTGTCTTGATTTTCTTTCTTTAAAAAATATTAAGGGGCTGGAGTGATGGGTCAGTGATTAAGCTCGCTGCATGCTCTGCAGAGGACCCAGGTTCAGTTCCCAGCACCCACAAGGCAGCTAACAACTATCCATAACTCCAGTTCCAGGGGATGAGATGCCCTCTTCTGGCTTCTGCAGGTACTGCATGACATGGATGCATTTGCATACATACAGGCAAAACACTCATACACATAAAATAAAAATAAATACAATTTAAAAATATTTTTTAAATATCTCATTGGCCAAAAATCATATGAAATTCTCTTCAGCATTGCTAATCTTTAGGGAAGTACAAACCAAAGTCTCAGTGAGATTCCATGTCACAGTAGTGAAGATGGCTATGTCAAGAATGAATAAACAAGGAAGAGAAGGAAGTAGGGGGATCCGGGGTACCAGGAGCCTGTGCCTCTTGGAAGGGGTGTGAGATGACCAACGGCTGAAAAGGTGGCATATCCCAAAAAGAGAAACCATCTAGAATCACATGTTTTTGCAACACCATTTCTGGATATAAACCCCAAAGTACTAAGAGCCAGGACACACCCCCAGTCCACAGCAGAGTATCACAATAGCCCAAAGGCCAGGTGACCCATGGCTCTTACAGGCAGGGCACTGGGGTGAACCCCAGAGCATCACGATAGGTGAAATAAGCCTTCACAAGACTTGACTGATAATGTTTCCACCCATGGGATAGCCTGGGGATAAAGGGTGGGGTTCTCACCCTGGGGGTCTGAGCTTGGGAAGAAGGCATCATCCACGGTCTACCTGTCTGGGAACAGTCCTGTGCAGCATCAGTCTGCAGACCCTCAGAGACCCCTGGGCTGAGAACCCCACCCCACCCCACTGCTGGCCCTCTACCCTCCTTTCATTCTACAAACAAATGCTCAGCATTCTTTATCGTTTTAACAGTATCTGAGGCCCCTCGGCATCCCATTTTGTCACTGCAAAATGTGCCTTCAGTCTATAGTCACATGTGTTTCCAGACTCTACAGTAATACGTTTCATCTGTTTGCTGATGAAGTACCCATTGGCCAGGGACTGACCACTAGTCAGGGTGAGGCTGGTCACTCCCAATAACTAAGCTGGATTAGGGGGTAAGACTGTCAGCTGCATCCCGGACCTGCAGGTGGAGAGAGGCCTGAAGGGTGAACTTGTCACCATGACCAAAGGAATCATCATGTACCTATAAAATGAAGAGCTATGAAAAGCACAGGATGGGGTCAGGGCAGGGCCTGGACCACTGAACTCTGAAGGACTCGGGAGGGACCCACACCTCACCTGCCTCCTCTCTTCATTTCCTTCTATAATATCCTCCATGCTGAGCTGGTAGACATGAGCCAGGTTTTCCATGAGCCACCCCAGCAAAGGCATGGATCCTGAGACAGGAACACAGGAGTCCCAATCTATAGCCAGGGAGCCTGACACAGATACCACCCGGTGCTGCTAGTGGCATCCGAAGAGCACCTGGAGATGGACCCTCACCCTCATGTCCTGACATCTCCACTAGATGGGGTCAGGGCTGAGCTGGGTACAGGATACCCAGTTGTCATCTGTGGAAAACCCACCCTGATGTCCCACAGTGTGTGGAGGCAGGAGAAACGCTTCAGTGACTCCTGATACTTACATCGGCTAGCGATGTGTGTGCACTGAGCAGAGGGAACCCTCGACTGGGCTTTAGGAGTTGAGAGCACTGGCTGCTCTTGCAGAGGACCCAGGGTTCCCAGCACCCACATAGCGGCTAACAATTGTCCATAACTCCAGTTCTAGGAGTTCTGACACCCTCTTCCGACCTCCACAGGCATTGCACAACACAGGTGCACTTAACACACATGTAGGCAATACACTTATACACACAAAATAAAAATAGTAAATAAAATATTTTTTAAAGATTCCAGGACAGGGGTGACTATCCCTAGTGGCCCCAGGCCTGGTGTCCCTCCCCATAACACATGATTCAGGGCACTGGGGGAAGTGAATTCAGCCACCTGCTCAAGGAAGTCCTGATTCTTACTGACCCAGCTAACTTCTGCACAGGGCACAGGTATCTGTGACTGCTGTACCACATCTGTGTGTTTCAGTGTCTAGATTCCATGGGGAAGGAAAGAAGACAGTGTTGGGGTCTGGACACCCTGGGTGTGGATCCCAGCTTCCCCATGAGGTATGTTCTTGTTGTGATTGCCCTGATTTCTTCCTCCATTGAGCAGAGTTGGATGTCTGACCTCCTCTCCCCAACAGATCAACCAACATTTCTAGCCAAGTTATTACATTTAGTTATTCATAATTTATTTTAAGAGATTGGAGGGCTTACAGTGTGCATGTGGAGTTCAGAGGACGATTTCCCAGGATCTGTTCTCTTTCCACTACTGGGTTTTGGGGATCAGTCTCAGGTTGTCAGGTCAGTGGCAAGTGCCTTTACCCACAGAGCCATCTCATCCTCCAGCCAAGTTCATTTCCCCCTGCCCGCCTCTCCCCTGCTCTGGGCTTCTGCGGGAGCTGATTATGTGACTGTGCAGCCCATTCTAGACTAGTGGGTCTAGTGGGTGCCGGTCACTGGCTGTTCTAGTTCTAGTCTCCAGGGTCCTGAGCCAGCACTTGGAGACAAACACTCGTTTTTTTTTTTTTTTTTTTTTTTTTAAACAAAAGAATCTTCGTATCTTTCTTTTTCTCCTTTTTTGTATGATACATTTATTATGCCAATTTAATCATTATCATAAAATCGCTTGGGAACAACTGGTAATAAACTCAGCAGAAACAATTCAGGAGTGATAAATCATCCTGGAATTGATGGTAGGAAGCCTTCGCTGTGTCTCCTCAAATAGTGCTTCCCTCAGAGACAATAGCTTATCTCAGTCTGAAAGGAAAGAATGCACACAGGGCCGCCTCCATGTTAGGGACGCAGCACTAGGCTGCCTGGGGACCCTGAGCACGCTGCCACTGCCATGTTTCTCCATGACTTGCTATATGCTTAGGGTTGGCGTGTATGTGTTTAGGGCTACCCTGGCTCACTGCCTGCATGCTTAGGATTGGGGTGTGTGTGTGTGCGTGTGGTGTGTTTGTGTTTAGAGCTGCTGTGGCTGGCTGCAGGTATGCTCTTATCATTACACCACCACTAGGATCACTCCCCATCTCTGAAATTTTCTCTGCTCTGCTAGTAATATTGCCTGTGTGGTATTGCATCACTTAGCCACATCACTTATAAGCACACTTAGCCAGCCACATCTGCAGCACTGGATGTGTTTCTCTTCAGTTTCTTAGGTGGCTGCTGGGGAGAAATGACATCGTACTTAGGCTCCCAGCACCTTCAGCAGTGTCTCCCTGTTCCCCAACAACGCCTTGCTTCTGTTCAGACAAGGACACAGGGGCTCCCCTGGGTTGGGCCTAGCTCCCTATCTTCTCCCTGGCCTGAGCTCGGGCACCCAGCAGGAGGTGTCCCTTACTGATCAGGTATGTCTAGAGACCTCCAAGTGTCACAGTGACTAAGAAAGGGGAACTGTTGTTAGAGGGGCTCAGTTGGTAGAGTGCTTGTCTACTATGCAGAGCCCTGGAGTCTATTCCCAGCACTGCAAAAAAAAAAAAAAAAAAAAAAAAAAAAGCCTTAGCACAGTATGAACTCCTTCTAGGCTCTCCCCCCAAGCCCTCATATTTCATGCCCTTACAACATGCATATAGTGCCCATGTGGTGGCAACACCTGCAATTCCAGCACTTGTAGGTTAGATGCAGGAAGACCAAAAGGTCAAGGTCATCCTCAGATATATAGGAAGTTCAGGGCCAGCCTGAGATATGAGAGACCCTGTGTCAAAGATGGAGGAAGGGGAAGAAGAGGAAGAGGAAGAAGAGGAAGAGGAGAGGGAGGAAAAAGGAGGAAGGAGAGGAGTCTGAGGTGGAAGAAAGGGGGAGGAGAAGTAACAGCTACCCATAATGCAAAATCCTCAATTAAATCCTTCATTAGAAAACAAGTAGACAGATGTAACTTGGGACAACTGCAGAATTAGAATCAGGACGAATATTAGAGCATTAACCAGCTTGGATTGCAGCACTGCAGGCTGGGTAATGCTGACACCGACCTGTGCACCTCAGCACCAGAACTGAGGCCAGAGTCCAAGAGGAGCCGGGTGCCAGGGCATCCCAGTACAGACCTCCTCCTGGCTCTTGAACAGCCGGGCCTTACTGACAGGGAGCACAGCAACCCCTGTCTTTTTCTCTTCTTAGCCAGTCTCTAACCACCCTAGGAGAGACCCATGCAGCTGGCCTAGGCCCATCACAGCTCACCACCACAGTCCTGGGGCTCTGATTCCAATCAAGCTCTGAGGCCATTGCACCAGCAGAGCACCAGTGTAAATTCTTTTAGATGTGGGCATCTTCTGGGGGCTGGAATTACATTTCTCAGGGAGGTGATGGGTGGAAGAGTGTCCTGGGCTTCAGGGGCACAACTGACATCGTTATAGGTAACTGGCGTTGGAAATGTGCCTGCCAGCTGTGGTGATGGTGATCTGCAGCCAGTGGGTGACAGGCTGCCCATTACGTGGTCCCTCCATTCTTCCAAAGGTTTGAGATGGTTCCAAAAGAGCAAGGTAGGCAACAAGAAGCCTGACTCTGCCCAGGATGGTGATGCAGAGCTGACCGACCCTCTGCTTAGCCCTGTGCCCTGTGTGGGATGCCCCCCACCTGGGCACTCTCTGGGCTCTCTGGGCTCAGATCCTCTGGGTATCTGGAGAACACAAAACTCTGCAGGACAGGGAGCATGACCAGAAGGGATGTGAAGGAAGGCCAGCCCAACTCAGGGACAAACGGCCCGGAGCAGCCCCCAGGGTTCTCACTTTGCCCTTCAAGTCACTCTACAGCTGACCAGGCTGGACCAGTCTGAGTCCTCAAGTGGCTCCTACAGTTGCCCAAATGCCTTCTCTGGTGCACACCTGCCCCTGCCAGCCATTCACTTGATGCCTGACAGTCCTTGAAGGGTCTCCTTCTCATCCTAGCTGGCACAGTGGACAGGGGCAGAGTGCTTGCCTCTCCCCAGGAATACCTGTCTTCCATCATCAGCGATCAGGACAGTGCAGCTCAGCAGTTCTCCGGGACCACTCTGCGACCTCCAGCACGGAGTCCCCACTCTAAACCCCATACATGCCTTCTGTCCACTGATCCCTGTGTTCACATTCCTAGGGAGTCTCTTCTGGACTCGCCACCTTTGCTTAGCATTGCAAGCTAAAATCGTGACAGAGGCCTTCCCAGGGATGGGTCAAGGGTGACTTGTTTTCTTTCTTATAATTTTGCAGGTTCCTAGTACAGTGAACATGAGCTCACTGCTCCTGCCTGAGCCAGGTATCTGGCCGCTGCACCCCAGGCTTAAGGAGGAGAACCAAGAGGTGGAAGACTTCAGGCCAGGCTCACCTGGCAGGTCCTGTGAGGCCCCAGCCTCGGCTCAGAAGATGAGGGGTTATGGCTTCTGTGGGTAGCAAGTGGCATGGTCACCCAGCAAGGCTCCTCACTCCAGGCCACAGTCAGTCCCTGTGGCCACTGTGTCCCAGCGCATCTCCAGCCTGCCTGCCTCCTTTGGCTGCATGGAGCCTGGCCCTTATTACTAAGAGACAGTCACGCAGGGCTTCAGAGCTGGGCTTCTGGGGTGGAGCTGAGCTAATGAAATAAATAAAACAGGAACCAAAATAGAAGCGTGTGCACACTCAGAAGCTGGGGTTAGGCAGCTCCCTCAGAGCAGCTCCATGGGGGCCCAGGCTGGGCTGCACCTCAGCATAGCATCTTAATCAGGGATAATTACAGGCGGGCTGGGCTTCTGCTGGGTGGGAGGAGAAATCTAGCCCAATTTCCCTGCTTCTCACCCACATCCATAACAGAACTGAGAGTCCTCAGTGAATACCTGGCTCCTTCTCCTCTTACAAATGAGGAAACTGAGGCACTCGGGTAAGTGAGGCTCTTCCCTGACAGCAGTCTGGCTCAAGAGAAGAGCTGGTAACAGGAGGCTGCTGGAGCTGGTTTGAGTCCAGGCCAGGCTCATACCTTTAATACCAGCACTGGGGAGGCAGGGACAATTGGCTCTCTGTGAGACTGAGGCCAGCCTGATCTAATAGCCAGTTCCAGACCAGCTAGGGCTATGACCTTGTGTAGATTCAGTGGGACAGTGACCTTGAACCTGCCAATCCTCTGAGCCCAAACAGCAAATCTTATGATGGCCCTGAGCCCCTGACTGAGATTAGACTAATGCAAGTCACCAAGGCCTGTGCACGTGGCTTCCTCATCCCCTTTTCCAGGATGCTGGCCTGGCTCCTGGACAGGTTGTCCCCACTTAGAGTCCTAAGTGACCTGTGGAAGGGCATCTCCCATGCAGGCATCTCTGTGCTCAGAGGTGAGCTGACAAGCTTGGGTGGTGGACCAGGAGGGCTGACTATTCACCCCACTGGACAATGGCATAGGGGACAGAGAAGCAGCAGTGTCACCTGGCACCTGTTCATCCTCCCCAGAGGGGTCAGGGGTGAGGTGGCAGAAGGGACTGGGGGTTTCCAGAAAGACACCTACCTGTAGAGAAAGGAGGTAACCAGGACCCTCAGCTGTCACTCCCAGAGCAGGTCAGAGTTGAGAGGAGATTATCCCCAAATGTCACCTAGGAGCAGCTCTGAGTCAGTCTCAGAATCCCCAAGCACACAGGAGCTACCCAATTCCCATGAGGACTCAGCTTTCCCATTAAGCTAGCTTCCCCAACACAGAGCTCTCTGTGCCAGCTGCCCAAGCACACATCTCCAACTACACGCTGTCCAAGCAATCCACTCGGGAGCCTCACACTCTAATCACCCAAGTCACATGTCCTCAGGACCAGCCACCTCTCCCCTACTTTCCCTTTCACCATCTCAGAGAACGGGTTACCCCACCCCCAGAGCCCCAAATGGGAAACCTAGGCACTTGCTGGGGCCCGGCTCTGCCCTGCCCCGCCCTGCCCTGCCCCTCCTGGACTCCAGGTCCCAAGACATGTCAGTCTGGGCTTTTCTCATGCCCACCCGCCCCGTTCTCCTGAGCACAGCATCCATTTGATTTGGGGAGGGGACACAGGACATGCCAGTCACCGGCTGTGAGCAGGACCTTGCCTGTGTTCTGAAGGAGGCAGGCTAAGCTGTGAGGGATACTTCCCAGGCTATGGGGAGGTGAGAAGGCCTGCCATGGGGGAGGCTCCTGGAAGCCCCCAGAAAGCAGGGCTGGAGGGGCTTGGAGGCCTGAAAGAGGAGAAACTGAGGCACCAAGGGGCCTAGACCTGTAACTTTGCAGCTCCTTTCTGTGCCTTTTTCTTTCCTATATGTCTCTCTGTCCCTCTGTTTCACCTTTTGCTCTGTTCTCTCCCCCCCCTCCTCCTCTCTGGTTGGGTTCTGACTCAGTATGCAGAGCTGTCACCAGGAGGCCCCTACCACTGCCCTTCCCGCTTCATAGTGAGTGTAGTGAGTGGCCTACCCCTGTGCTGCCCACCCCCAACTACCTACACTCAGAAGGAGACAGAATGACTGGTGCTGCTAGTCCTGTGGGCAAAAGGGTCATGTTTATCCTCCCTCATAAGAACAGGCCTCTCATCCTCTGACCCCATCTGGGCCAGTGTCACTGATTCCGGAGCCCCAGCTCACCAGGCTCAGACTGAGCTCCTTACATGGAGTAGAAGGGATTCCCCCACATGCAGGTAAGGGAGTGCGCTCAGAGAAGGATGTGGGGGAGAAGCTGCATTAGCCAGGCTGAGGACTGGAACGACAGAGATCCAAGCTTTGCTAGGACACACAAGCAGGAAACAGCATGGAGGTTTCTGGGTCAAGGGAGCTAGAGCAGAGATCATATTGACCATCACCCAGGAGCCTGATCCAGGATGTGGGTCCTGAAGTGTGAGGCTTGGGCTCCTGCCTGCCCCTCACTGTCCCATGAACACAGGCAATGTGTGGAGTCCACCCCACCCCTATGTTCTTATTTTGGCTACATTGAGACGGAACAGATTTAATGAATTAATTCCCCATATTACTGAATCAATACTTAATTACAACCACCAGCAATTCTGACAGCCTGAGAGCCAGACTCTGTAATCACCGCTTTTAGGCAAGAAACGGAGTTCAGAGAGGAGACGTCACTCCCCTAAGCACACAGCTACCAGCTCCGGGCGGTGGGGCGGGGGGGGGGGCTGTCAGGATCTGTCACTGGAGAAGAGGATGGGGGCGGAGGGTGGCAGGGATATGGGGCTGTCAGCAATCAGCCCCTGCACCGCACACTGTGCACCCTGCATTCTGTTCCCTGAACCCCACACCACGCACACTGCACTCCACCCTCTGCACCCTCTCTGTCCTGTGTTTCTCTCTTGCACCGTGCACCCCATACCGTGCACCCTGCACCCTGTGCCCTGTATTGTGTACGGTACATCCTGCACCCCACACTGTGTGCTGCACCCTACACTCTGCACCCTGAACCCTGCACTCTGTACGGTACATCCTGCACCCCGCACTGCATGCGCTGCACCCTACACTCTGCCCCCTGAACCCTGCACTCTGTACGGTACATCCTGCACCCCACATTGTGTGCTGCACCCTACACTCTGCACCCTGAACCCTGCACTCTGTACGGTACACCCTGCACCCCACACTGCGTGCGCTGCACCCTACACTCTGCACCCTGAACCCTGCACTCTGTACGGTACACCCTGCACCCCACACTGCGTGCGCTGCACCCTACACTCTGCACCCTGAACCCTGCACTCTGTATGGTACATCCTGCACCCCACACTGTGTGCGCTGCACCCTACACTCTGCACCCTGAACCCTGCACTCTGTATGGTACATCCTGCGCCCCCCACTGTGTGCGCTGCACCCTACACTCTGCACCCTGAACCCTGCACTCTGTACAGTACATCCTGCACCCCACACTGCGTGCGCTGCACCCTACACTCTGCACCCTGAACCCTGCACTCTGTACAGTACATCCTGCACCCCACACTGCGTGCGCTGCACCCTACACTCTGCACCCTGAACCCTGCACTCTGTACGGTACATCCTGCACCCCACACTGCGTGCGCTGCACCCTGTACCCTGTAGCATGCACCTTGGACCCTGCACAATGTAGTATGCAACCTGCCTCCTGGACCTTGAAACATGTCCCCTGTAGCCCATACTACTACACTGTGCACCCCTGCACCGTACACCCCTGTGTCCTTCAGCCCTACACCCTTAAACTCTGTAAGCTACTCTCCTAAACCATGTACTTTGCCCCTACATACCCTTTCACCCTGCAGTTCTGCACCCTGCACTATAGCCCTGCACCTTTCAGCCTGCATCCCACATTCCTGCCTTGAACCCCTGCACTGTGCAGCTCCTGCTATAGTTGATTTTTGCACTGCCCAGGCAAGAGGCCTAATTAGCTCAGGCTGCAAACAGCAGCTGGTCAGGACAGAGGAAGCATGCACTGCCCCTGACCCCTTGAGTGTTTAAGGGACACTGTGGCCTGGCCTGGCAGAAGGATTGCAGCAGATGTCACCTAGTGGTCACAGTCCTGCACGATGGCCTTGCCAGACCTCGGTACCTGTCTGATGACCAGCACCCCCTCAGCTGGAAGAGAACCCCAAGACACACTGACCTGCTGAAGGGCTGCTTGGCTCCTGGGAGCTGTTGGGAGAGCTAGATGGGGAAGACCTGCTCTCTGGCCTCAGACCTCTTTCCTTGAGCCCTGGGTTTCAGCTGCTGGGGGCAGGGGTAGTGCTGAGGGAGCTGAGCCTGGAGGCCAAGTGTGGGAGCCAGCTTTGGAGTTCTGCTGTGATTCCAGCAGAGTCACAGGAAGGCGGAGTCCAGCCTTGCAGCCCTAGGCTATGCGGGGGACATTGTACAAGCAGTGGTAGTAGGCCCCCGCCCAGCTCCTAGTGCTTGGTGGACAGAATGGTTAGTCATTACAGCCCTACAGTGAGACCACGCTTGTGCCCACTGTACAGAGCAGGATGCAGAGGACCCACATACCACCTGCATTCCTGAGCCAGTCAGCGGGGAAGTATGACTAGGCTCAGCTGCACCCAGTTGCCCTGGGGCCAAGGGGCACCCACTGCCCCCAGAAGGCAGCAGGAGGGGTGGGGGCTGCTTGTCACAAAACTCTAGTGCTCGGTTCCCTTGGGTTCTGGTGCACAAGGATGACCCCCATCTCCAAACCCCTCAGCAAATGTAGAGAGAGGCCCCTGAGTTGGCAGAGACTTCCGGGCCAGGCTGAGTTAGAGAGGTTAAGACAAATGACCATCTCCTCCAAGGCAGAGTCCAGAGTCCACCAAGGTGAGTGATATGTTGGGAGCACCTGATGAGGAGGCACAGAAGCCAGAGGGACCTGGAAGCCGAGGGAGAGGATCTGGGAGTGAGGGTGCGCTGGGGGATACAGGACTGACAGTGGAGTCAGGAGAGAGGCCCCCTGACCAGCACAGGCTGAGGAGAAGGCAGGGGACTGGGGCAGAAACCTCACGTGTTTGCTTGGGGTTCCGGCTTATCTGTGGTGCTGTTGAGGGAAGCAAGAGCTCAGCACACACTTGGCCACTGAGCTCCACCACAGCCAATCACAGCAGCACTCCTGAGGCCTTGGGCAAAGAAGAGTCAGAAGGCTGGAGGGGATTCAGGGCCAGGAGGGAGCTCAGGTCAGGCAGTGGGCACATCTGGACAGGTGGCAGCCCCATGGGTGCTTCTCCCAAATGGACATGTGGAGGTTCAAAAACAAGACAAGGAGGCCTGTGGACTCTGGTGAAGGCAAGATGACAGAAGAGTCTGGAAAGAGGTGAGTGAGAAGGGGTTAGGAGAAGGACATCTGGAAGCGGGCTTCTGGCATGACCTGTGTGGGGTCAGAACTCAGTCACAGCTTGGGGACCTGCAGTTAGATGGAGGATCAGGAAGGAGGGGCGGTCAGGATGTTGGTACTACCCTGATGAGACCACCCAACCCCCAGGGCAGGAACCCTGCTTGAAGGGCAGCCAAGGTCATGGGTCCTGGGGAGTTTGCTGGTAACAGACGGTAGACCCTAGAGGGTCCACAGAGGGTTTGCGGTGGGGAAAATGGCAGAGGTGGGGTGCAGAGAGCACAGGGGACCAGGCAAGGTTGGAGGAGTAGGAGCAGCCATGATGAGGGCTACAGAAACAACCCAGGGCCCTCAGGGTGGAGCAGCAGAACACAGAGAAGCCAGGTCCCTCTGCCTTTCTACTTGGAGCGTGGATCACACACGCACCCACGCACAGCAGCTGCAAGCCCTCCTCTTCGCCTGATCTTTTCCATTTCTCAGAGGAGGAAACTGAGGCCAGGCCCTGAGGAGGTCCAGTGTCTCAGTCACACCCCCCACCCCCTGGCCTTGCGTGCCCCTGCCCCTTTTGCCTAGCCACGGCCCCACACAGCTCTGCCTGATCCGGGGACTGATAAAGTGGATTGTTCAGGAGAGGGAAGCAGCATTTCATTTCCTCTGCTGTGGGTGCCACCCGCCCTCCGCAGCCTGCCGGAGCCTCTGTCCTATCGCTGGATATTAAACTCTGGAGGCTGCTGGAAATCCGTCTGTAAGAGCATTTCCTTTCACAACCAGGTTCAGAACAGTGCAGACCATAGCTGGCCTCAAAGCCTTCTCTGTCTCCACACCATGTTCCCTGTGACTGGCCTGGATGCAGCCCACTCTGATGTACCACCGGACACAGCTGTTGCTGGGTCTGAATCCATCTCTCTGCCATCACCATGGGATCCCAGCACAGACCTTTGGGAGACCAGGATCCCTGGGTCCCAAGCACTTCCCTCCAGCTGGAGAGGCTGTCACCATGCCCTGTCTGACTTCAAGAAAGCATCTTCACCCAAAATTGAGTCAACCCCACTGGCAGAAATGCTCATCTAAGCAAGCAGGAAGTCCCAGAAATGGTTCCTAGCTCCCTAAAGGGCCAGAAAACTGTCCCTCCTTCCACCTACATGGTCTCACCTGGTTTGACACACCTGCCATGGCAGCTACTTTGTAGCCATGAGGAAGATGTGTCTGAGGACAGGCTGTGTGCCCCAGCCGGGCATAGAGATGGGAGGATCCGGCTCTCTGGCCTCTGGGGCTGAACCCTTAGAGTTCCCTGTTACTCTGGACAAACTAAGTCCTAATAGTTTACATGATTTCAAGATGGGCTGTCTTTTACCCTAGTCCCAAACAATGATGCCCTCAGAGTCTCCATCTGCTCATGAAGAGAGCAATCCATGTACAATGTATCTTTGCACAAGAGATGAAGCCCAGGCCCTCCCAAGGTGGTGGTGGCAAAGATTACCTATCATCGATCTATCTATCTATCTATCATCTATCTATCTATCTATCTATCTATCTATCTATCTATCTATCTATCATCTATCTATCTATCATCTATCTATCTATCATCTATCCATCAACCTACCTATCTATCATCTATCTACTATCTACCATTATCTATCTTATATCTTTCTATAATCTATCATTTATCTATCACCTATCTATCAGTGATGAGGTAAGTAGGTCATAGTGCCAGGTTGCTAGGTGGATAAGTAGGCAATGGACTTTATAGATGATAGAAAGATGATAAATACCAGTTTATAGATTAGGTAGATAGATAAATCAATATATAGATAATTGATAGATGATGGTTAGATGATAGGAAAAAAGAGAGGTAGATAGATGATAAATACCATCTATCTACAGTTTATAGATTAGACATATAGATAATAGATAGATAATTGAAAGATAGATAGATAGATACATACATACATAGATACATAGATAGACAGATAAATAAATGATAGATACCAGACAGTTTGTAGATTAGATAGATCGATAGATGATAAATACCAGACAGATTATAGATTAGACACATAGATAATAGATAGATTAGATAGATAGATGATAGATAGATGATAGATTAGATAGATAGATAATAGATAGATAGGTAGATAGGTAGATAGATAGATGGATAGATAGATAGAGATAGCCCTGTACTGAGGCCCACAGCTCTCTAGCACAAAAGGACCACACCCCTGTTTGCAGAGGTCTCTACCAGCCTTCTCCAAAAACAGAGGCCCCCAGGAGGCCATGCTAGCGGTCAGCTGGTGCACTTAACTGACAGAAAGATGAAGGCTAGAGGAGATATCGAGGCCTGAGTCCAGGTGCAGCTCTGCCTGGAGTTGCAGGGGACCAAGTGTAGACTCATCCCCTGGGGCTGATTCATTCCCTGGGGCCTCACTCAGCTCCCCCTTGTAACAGCATCCTGGGCTTCCCTGTCACCTGGAGAGATAGCCCATGTTGGAAGACACATCCAGATGACTCTTGCCAGAGCCACACCTTCTCCAGCTGCTGTCTGTCCTCTGGGTGGCCCACTCCTGGTCATAGTGAGATCAGCCCAGCCCTGGACCACAAATGCTCAGTGAGGCCATCTGACTTCAGGCTATGGCGGGCAGTTGCTGGCTCAGAAATGGAAGCATCACTCTACCTCTAATTAACCACTGAGTTTACCATCTCTCAGTTCCAAGTGGACTGGTAAGTCAATGACCTGCCTCTAGTGGCCCTGAGGGTGGGTCTAGTGCCATCAGCAAGAGCTGGGGTACAGTGGAGCTGGACAGGCCAAGACTTGAAGCAGCCTCACTGTGGATGGGAGGCCAGAGGGGCCATAGCCTCTGCCTAGCCTCCCTGCCTCTTCCACCTGTCCCAGCCCACATTCCCTGCTGACCAGCAAGCTTTCTAAGTATTAAGTGCCTCACTCAACTTTGAACCACATCCTAGAGACAAAACCCTATTCCAAGAGACCTCCACGTAACCATGTCCCTTGGGGACCCAGAGCAAGGTGTTGAGAAGCCTTGAAGAATTCTCGGAATCCTACGTGTGCTGTGGAGGTTCCAGGAAGAGGCCCCATCAGGGACACTGTCTGCCCTGCTACTTTTTCTCTTTCTTCCTCCAGTTCTTCTTTCTGGGCATTTGTGTGTGTGTGTGTGTGTGTGTGTGTGTGTGTGTGTGTGTGTGTGTGTGTGTGTATGTATATGTGTGTGTGTGCTACATGTGTGATATGTATTTATGTAATGTGTGTGCCTACATGTGTGTGTGTTGGAACAATCCCTAGCTCAGAAATACAACTCAGATGCTGGAGCCCTGCTCTCAGTGTGGGCTAACGTGAGTGATGAGGCCTCAAGTGCCGGGATTGTTGGCTGTTTCTGTGATTAACCCATCCTGGAGCCAGCAGTGCCTAGAGAGGTGCACAAGTCCCACTTGCTGAGTGACGAGGCTGAGGGCCCCCACTCCTCTGCAGTGGGTAGGCAGGGAACCTGTAAGTACTTATCCAGTTCAGGGGGATATCTGGGGCTGCAGGTGGCAGTAAGTCAAAAGTCCAGCCTGGAGCACTGACAACTCCCACACCTCTTTGCTGTGTGACCCTGGACAAATCACTAAATCACCCTGGTCCTCACAGATTCTCCCTGAAAACCAAGAGAACCAGAGACCCCACCTACCCTCCCAGGAGTAGCTGCAGCTCTTCAGAGGTGAAGGGATGGGGCTGCACCTTCCTAAGTCATGGGTTATCTCACAGGCCACCCCACTGAGGCAATAGCCCTTTGGCAGGCCCATGCCTATCGCCTCACCTCTCCAGTCTTTTTAATGGTCTTTACAACGGGACTGAACCAAGTGCCATTTGTTCCCTCATGGGCAGACTGTGAGCAGGGTGGACAACACAAGAGCCAGGGTGGGAGCAGGTGGCATTGGACAAGGATGCTGAGGGCCAGCAGGGATGCCAGGGACTGCTTTTCTTTCCCTGGGCCCTACTGAGCATGGTAGTGCAGGCCAGTCCAGGGGTGTTAGGAGGAACACCGGGCTGTGAGACGGGAGACCAAGTGCAGCCTGGACAGAGGCAAATGAGCAGAGACAGCCTAGTGACTGCCGAGGGGAGGGGCCAGGCAAGCCGCACAGGGAGGCAGGCCACAGTGGGGCAGCAAGAACAGGCCAGGCCAGAGCCTGCCAATCCCAGGAGACAGACAGCTCACCCTCTAAAATCCCACCACAGGAATTCTGCTGCCTTCTAGTCGCTGAGGGACAGCCATTACTTAGGAGCCAACTCAGGCCACTAGGTCTGGACAGTGGGTCCTCCCTGAGGTTAATCTCCATTCATCAGCCTGCTTCATGCATTGATCCACAGACACATCTACCAACTAACCCACCCATTCACCCACCCATCAACTCATAACCTACCCATTTGTCATCCATAGATCCACCAACCCACCATCCATAAATCCATCCAACCATCCCTCAACCCCTCCACCCATCCCTCCATCCATCCATCTGCCTACTTACTTATCCATACACCCACGCATCTACCTACCCACCCATTCATCTAGGAATCCATCCACTAATCCATCTTCCTACCACCCACCCATCTGTCCATTAATCCATCTACCCACTTATCCATCCACCTGTAGCCTGAAAATTATGCATTCCTCTGAAAAGGGTGAGCCTATAGAGAGCAAGCCAGCCAGGGGAGAGACAAGGAGCACCCTGGGAAGAGGGATGGAGAGTGAGCAGATGGATAGTTAGCTACGGCATATTGGAACTCAGGGAGCAAACTTGTGGGGAGGCCCCATGCTAACTCTGTGGGGCAAATCGGTATGTGCAGATGAGAGATGAGGCACTCAAACCATGGGTGCAGCGCGTGAAGGCTGATGGACACTACAGGCAGGGCTTGAATGGTGTATGGGTTATGGGAAGCTATTTCGTGTAAGTCACCCCCCCCCAAATGTCATATAAACGATGCAAAACCCAAGATAGGAATGTGTTATGCCGGTTTTGTTGATCTGCATCAGGACCACGGGACCCCGGTGACTGAGGTCCAGTCTCCCAGAGGGTGGGAAGGGAAAAATCTAGTAAAACACCACACATCCACCATCCACCTACTCACCCATCCATTCACTCACTCATCACTCCACCCATCTAACCCATCCAGCCACCTATCCACCTATCCATCTAAAAACCCATCCACCTATTCATTCAGTCATCCATCCTTTAATCCATCTACCTACCATCCACCCATCTATCCACTAATGCACCATCCACCTGCCCACCCATCCATTCACTCAGTCACCACTCTATCCATCCACCCATCCATCTATACAGCCATCATATAGAAATGCCCCTTTCCTTGACAGTCTTAAGCAGTCATCATGGCATCATCGTGCGTGTGCATCACTGGTTACACTTCTTTTACTTGCTCTTCACATCAGCACGGCGTATGAAGCAGGGGTGATGAGCTGCCCATCAAAGTCAAGGCTCTCCTCGCCCTCCTGGACACCTAGTTGGAGGACATGGCCCATCCTTCCTTGCAGCCACACAGCTGTAGGAAGGTGAGGGAAAAGGAGGTGAGGGTGCGGCCGCTGGGCCGGGACACTGAAGCACCTGCTCTGCTCTCTCGTCGCCCTTCCCCGAGCCAGGGGCGGGTGGTGGCAGGGCCCTGGGGGAAGACAGTCACTGAGCGTCAGAGCGTGAGGACCCGAGTCTCAGCAGGATCATGCTGCCATCAGCCAGGACCATGCACCCAAGACAATTCTTCAGCAAGGAGTGAGTGCTCATCCCACTTGAAACATTACATATTCAGGGTCTTTCCCCCGTAGCTGACAGAATTCAGCATTGTCACACTCAGTGGACAGAGGATAACACAGACCCACAGGAGCAAAGGCTGACCCCATCACACCATGACCAGTGAGTCCCAACCGTACGCTGTCTGTCTCAGTGTGGCACTACACCGAGCCTCCTCCTAGGATTAAGACACAGACAGACTCCACTCACAACCATTCACCACCTCGCCCCTGTGAAATTCAGCATCCAGGATCTCCTAGCTCAGTTCTTGTCCTAAGCCAGACTGCCTTCTGGCTTGGAAGAGTCTCTCCCTGAATTTGCTCTGTTCCCTGGGGCAAGGCAGGGGCAGGCTACTGAACAGCCTCTCTGCTTCCTCCTGCTGGGGTCAGAACCAGGTCTGTCCCTCTGAGGGCCCTGGACAAGCAGGGGAGGGGATGATGAAGATCCCAGAAGATGAAAAAAGACGCTCCAAGATCCCAGCTCTTCTTCCCCAGAGCAGAGGGTGGGGCCACTCCTGTGTCCACTGGGAGCAGGTCGCCTGTCTGGACACTTCAGCAGCTGCCCGCAGTATGGCGGCATAGTAAGATGCTGGTGCCCATCACCCAGAAATGGGGTCTTTGGCACAGTGAGGATGTGAAGCTCACAAAGCAGGGTTCTCCCTTCAGGGGAGGAAGGAGGAAAGGGTTCCCAAGGTGGGGAGTCAGGGTGGGGAGTCCCAGAAGCCCCCTTCCAGTGAACAAGCCCACAAGCCACGCAGACATGCCACAGCTCCTGGAGTGGGGCTCAGGAATGGCAGTCACCCCAGATTCCAGAAATGCCACTGTACAGCCAAGCAGTCCCATGAAGGGTCGTAAAACATGAAGTCATTGGTGGAAGGAAAATATTGAGGTCTTCAGCAGCAGCTCCTGTGCTAATAACATTAACTTTTTAATTAACATTGACTGCTCAAGACTCCCACCCGTGCAGAAAGAAGTTTCACTCTTAGAATTGAGTGTGGCTCATAGGTGCCGGTTCAAACAAGCTTCTTCAAGAGTCAGAACTGGGTGCTTGGAGGAACAGCGGGGAGCCCAGAGAGGGGTGTTGGTGGGTACTGTGGGGAAGGGCATCTTTGCCTTCTGGTGACATGGGCACTCTTGCACACCATTCATGGGGGGCATCTGGAGCCTCCTTGTCCCAACCTGCCTGAGGAGCATGGTCGCCTGCCTTCACAAGTGAGGGCCTGGGATCTGCCTACCTCATACCTTTGACTACGTGAATCAGTGCAGACCTCATTGTGGCTTGCCTCCCCTCCAGAGCCCCCATTATTCAGGATAAACTTCCAGTTCCTTGGCGTGACTCCAGCACTTGGACATTACATGTGACCCTGGGTACCTTACTCAAACCATTGGGTGCCTCAGTTTCTTTTTCCATAAGGCAGGATTAATATTCCCAGCCTCAAAGGGTTAGAGGAGTCAGTGCAGCTGCAAATAGGTCCACCTTAGACCTACCCCAGGGTAAAATTCTTGTGATCCTGAACTTTGTTGCCAGCATCTCAGCATGGAATGGTTCGTGTCCCTAAAGCATTCATGGGTTGTCAGTCTTGTTCACACTGCTGTAAGCACTCTGAGTTTGCTGTCCCTTCCCTGGAGTTTGGCCTTGCTGTCAAACCTGAGTATATTAGTGTCACCTTTCCAGACTGTCCCTAACCTTCACCTGGTCCCCTAAGCAGTGAGGGTTCTGGGCCCCGGACCATCTTGGCTATGAGTAAGATGCCACACTATGAGGGAGACCCCTCCACTGCCCCATCTTGTGATCCAACTTGACACCCTAGGCTGGCTTGGTCATGGACCATAGCAATGGGGATCGGCACAAAGACGTGGAGGGAAGGGAGAGCCACTGAGTCACAGAGAAAAAGGTGGACAAGGGAGAGGAGAGACACAAAGTGACAGGAGATACTGAGTTATAGAGATTGAGAGACATATAGAGAGGGGGAGGGAGGAAGGGGGGAAGAGGTGGCTGGGAGAGAGGAGGCAGAGGTGGATGAGATACTTTTGATCATAGAGGTCATAGGAGACTGGGCCCACTGTGGTGTCCTGGGGTATTGTAGTGGTTTGAGTGAAAATGTTCCCCATAGGCTCCAAGTATTTGGACATTTTCCCCCAGTTGGTGGTGCTGTTTTGGGAGGTCTTAAAGGCGTGGGTATGCTGGAGAAAGCACATCACTGGGGGCAGACTTAGAGAGTTCTTAAGCCTTGCAGGATCTCTGGTTGCTCTCTTGTTTCCTATGCCTACTTGAAGATGTGAGAGCTTGGCTTCCACTCCTCCTCCAGGCACCTCTGCCACCATGCCTCCTAGCCACGATGAACTCTTGCCCCTTGGAATCATAAGCTCAAATAAACTCATCCTTCTATAATTGCTTTGGTCAGTGTTTTGATCACAGCAACAGAAAAGTGACTAATACTGGTATCCACCTGGCCAGGGCCACACAGCAGGGCAGAGCATGTGAGGCTGGACTGCTGTATTCAGGTGGCTGGAAGGTGGTCTGGAGTGAGAGAGGGACTAGGCACCCAGTGCAGGGGGGCAGAGGGAGATTTGGGCGGTGGGGGCAGTTGGCTGTTGGGGCTGGGACATGACCCCTCCACCTGCTCTGGAGCCCCAGTGTGTTCTACAAGGGCAGCTCACTGTATGAGCTGGATATGAGAAGCTCAGCAGCGGGTGAGCAGGGCCTGCTCCTCTGCTGGGAAGGTGCCCACCTGCTACTTTGCTCTCTTGAGTGGCAGCTCCAGTGGGCAGGTACCTGGGTCACCATGGAGATGGAGGGGCCTGGGGATACCGTGCTGGGAGCCTCACCAGTGGACACTCTTTCAGTGTAGCCAGTACACGAGATGATTTGTGATCTCCCTTGTTGAGGCTGCCCAGGCCTTTTCCAGGCCCCAGGAGGCCCCAGAGTGCTCACAGGGAAGGGCAGTGGTCAGCTGTGACTAGCAGCGGGTAGAAGGCAGCTGCTGAGGCCATGGAACACGTGTCAGTCAGTCCTGCCCATGGGATCAGGGTCAGGAGCCAGCCTCCTGCTCAGAGTCCTCCTCGGTAACAGAGAAGGAGTGCTAATGACAGAGGGGAGCAAGTTTCAACATAGGTTTAAGCAGAAACACTGAGGAGAGAGGTACTCAGGGAAAGGACAACACATACCCAGTGTGAGCATGGGCTTCCAAAAGTTTGCCTAAGCACCTTAGCTCTAGTCATGTAGGTGAACTTGGTGGCTTCTGAAGGCACATCTCAAAGGCTTTTCAACAGACCCCCCCCCATTCTCTGAATGAGATCTTAGGGTGGCCCTTGAGGTATCTTGGATAGGCTTACAGTCTGAGAAGATAGAGTGGAGGGTCACTGAGGCCACATGGGGGTTAAGATTTATGTTTAGCTGGGTGTGGTGGCACACACCTTTAATCCCAGTACTTGGGAGGCAGAAGCAGGCAGATCTCTGTGCATTCAAAGCCAGCCTGATCTATATAGAAAATTAGTGAATTCCAGGCCCCAGCTGGGGCTACAGGGAGACCCTGTCATAAAAAGACCAAACAGCTGGGTGTGGTGGCACACGCCTTTAATCCCAGCACTCGGGAGGCAGAGACAGGTGGATCTCTGTGAGTTCGAGGCCAGCCTGGTCTCCATGGTGAATCAAGGACAGCTGGGGCTACAGAGAGACCCTGTCTCCAAGATGCATGTTTTATTGTAAATAGGGTTGAGGTTCTAGTCTTGTTTGTGAGATTCCAAGACATTTTGAGGTTCCTGCTGGGAAAGGAGATGGGTCTCCTTGGTCAAGCGTGCTCGGGCCTTAAGTGTGGCTCCAAAGCTCTCTCTGTGAAAGGAACATGGGCCCTGGTGGCATTCTTCATGGTGAATGGTGCTCATTCTGCTGGAATTCTCTATTTTTTTTATGTATATGAGTGTTATGCCTGCATGTATGTAAGTGTCCCTGTGTGTGCAATACCCACAGAGGCCACTGGAACTGGAGTTATGGATGGTCGTTAGCCTCCATGTGGGTGCTGGGAACTGAATCAGAGTCCTCTGGAAGAGCAGTCAATGTTCTTAACTGCTGAGGCATCTCTTTAGTGCCTCTGCGGGACTTCTTGACTCTCAACTGGCAAGAGGCTGCAGGAAGAATCCCATCCCACATCCTGCAAATTCCCTGCCTTTCTACCTTGCCTCAGCCTCACATCTAATTTTTAGAATAAACTTGTTTTTTTAAAAAAATATTTATGTTTTAAATGATTGTTTTTCATTGTATTTTATTTTTTAATATTTTCACTTATTATTTTATGTATACAAGTGTGTTGTTTGTGTGTATGTAATTGCACCTGTGTCATGCAATGCCCACGGAGGTCAGAAGAGGGCGTTAGATCCCCTTGAACTGTAGTTATGGACAGTTGTTAGCTGCCATGTGTGCAACGGACCAGCCCAGACCGGGGCAGTTCAGTCCGATGGGAACAGGGTCGTCGAGAGGGTGGACAAGGAGTCGGCGAGTGACAAACAGACGCAAAAGGAGCTTGATGAAAGTCTGAGTGTGTTTTTCACAGTTGCAAGGTTTGAAATATATACAGCAAAGATTACAAAAAACCGCAGAACAGTCATGCTAAGATTTACAGTTCCAGAGATGAAAGTAAAAGACAATTTTGTCATCATAGTTCCCTATCTTATCAACCGGACACTAGACAGTAAATTCCTGCTTTACTGTGGTTTTTTACTGCCAGCCTTTTTTACACACTCGGCTTTGTAGTCCCAAGTCAGGATGACCTTGGCTCATTAAGCACTTTCAACACCAGCTGTGCCTGATGTTACCTTTTTAATTATTTGATAATATTCCTTGCTTATTTGTAGTGGGCCATAGGGCTTCTAAGTTATTTTTAACTCTATAAGTCCCAAAAAGGCTATTTTATCTTAGGGATCTATGAAACCATATTTTCTCTTATCTTACCAATTTTTAAATACTTTTTATATTTGTTCTTTAAT
>NW_008345700.1:2757660-2758566 GCF_000622305.1 Nannospalax galili
TTACAGCTAAAACCACTTTTTTTAAAGCATTTACCCTCATGTCTAGCTTTTGATTAATGTTATATTGATTTGCTAAAGCCAATGAAATATTTTTGTTAATAGTATTTACAAAATGTGTCGTTTTGACTTCTCTTTCTAGAGCAATAGTGGAAACAGTAAGCAAAGTCAAGATGGTAATCAATGCACCTATGCCCAATATTATGAATCTTTTTGGCCTGATTAATTCATTCAAATTCCTCAATGTTTGTAAAGCTGAATTATTACACCAAGGATCTAATCCTAAATCTACTGGAAGCATAACAAAACTAGGTCGCTTTAATAGCACTATTACAGAATAATCTTTGTCTAATGCAGAAGTGAGACAATTAGTAATCACACAATTTGAACATTTAACATGATAGAATTTTCCATAATTTGAGATACTAAAATTACTAGTCTTCCCTGCCAAAATTCCAAAAGGATAATTAATGCAAGCTCTTACCCCCACCGGAGTAGGTGTGCTTTCTTTCAGTTTCCTAAGCAGCAGCATGTTTGCAGCCGCAAAAGCCGGAAGAGACTGGGATGAATATTTGTATTATTATGCTCTGGGGAGTGACTCACATATATGGGAGCCACCCATCCAGGAGTAAACCATCTTTTAACTGGTTCTCCATAAGTCTGAAGTTTAAAATTATTAAATTTATTTATGTTATTTAACAGATACTCAGTATAATTATAATTAGGATTTGGAATAGAGAAATCATAAATAGAATCTTTAGAACCTGGAGGCTGATGTTTAGATACTTTAGTAGGAAATCCACTATTTAACCATTTTGGATAAGTGATAAAGGAATTCCAAAATTGATCTTTATCATGATACTCTTGAAAACAGTTTTCTAAAGGCTTGCTAATATCAGGATCTAGAAA
>NW_008345700.1:2762985-2769818 GCF_000622305.1 Nannospalax galili
CTCTGTAATTATTAATGTTACTTTTTGAATTCTAGGTGATGCACAACAATGTTGTTATATTATCTATCTTTTATTTTTCCTTTTTTATTAATATGTTCCAAACCCCAAGTTACATCAATATCCTATTCTAATCCTGTAGCTCTCATGAAATCCTTCCAAGTATGGGACTTATAAACATAACTATTTCATCTTAATAAAGGTGGTGATAGCGGTGCCAAGGACACCAGGTGCTTTCCAGGCCCCCAGAAAGCCCAAGATACAGTGACGGTTAGAAAATTAATAGCAAGTAAGAGCGTGCCAAGTACACTGCATGTTTCTTATCACAACCAATTCCAAGAGGCAACCTTCCTTGTAGTTCCAGCCTCAACCCACGGAGGATCTCACACGGGCTTCATTGGAGATGGCGTGACAATGTGGGTGCTGGGAACCAAACCTGGGTCCTCTGCAAGAGCAGTCAGGGGTCTTAACCACTGAGCCACCTCTCTAGCTGGTATTTATTATTTTTATTTTATGTATACAAGTGTATTGCCTGCATGTAGGTGCACCTGTGTTGTACAATGCTCGTGGATGTCAGAAGAGGGCATTGGAACCCCTGGAACTGGAGTTCCTGCAGTGTTCTTAACTGCTGAGCCATCTCTCCAGCCTTAGAATGAACATGTTATTAGAGCAATTCTATATTCATTTGCCCTCAGCCTGCCTGATGTTTTCCCTGCCCTCCATGACCTTGGTTCTCAGGCCGTCAGACTCCAGGTGGACTCTACTGCATTGGCTGAGACCGACTATGGGCCAGCCTCCATCGCTGTGTGAACTTGATCCCTCAGAACAAGTCTCTCATACATAAAATCTCCCATTGGCTTTGCTTCTCTGGAGACCTCTGACACACAGGTGGCAGATGTCTGCACTGGGAGGGACAGAGACCAGAGCAGAAAGCCTCAGAGAGTAAGGGATGACTTCAGAGGGAAGAAGCTGCCTGAATAAAACAAGAACACCAGAGAAGACACAGGAGCTGTTAAAAACATGAGGTACACATGGCAAGGAAGCTTTAATAGAAAAAAATGCAGTGGGATCTTTCAAACACAAAAAAGATAAAGTTAGGAAATGGGAAAGAAACCAGGCATGGAGGTACATACCTGTAACCTCAACACCGGGGAGATGGAGGCAGGAGGGTCACAGATTTGAAGTCAGCTTGGCCAACAAGATCCTGTCTCAAAAAATAAAGGAAGAGGACTGGAGAGACGGCTCAGCAGTTAAGAGCACTGGCTGCTCTTCCAGAGGACCCAGGTTCAATTCCCAGCACCCACATGGCCGCTAACACCCATCTGTAACTCCAGTTCCAGGGGCTCTGACACTTCTCCTGGCCTCTAGGGGACACTGCATGTACTATGCATGTGGTGCACATTCTGGCAAAATACTCATACACATAAAATAAAAATAATAAATAAAATATAAAATAATAAAGGAAGACAGGGAAGTGGAGAGAAAGAAGAGAGATCTTTTTTAGATGGAGACCAAATATATGGTTAATGATAGTTCCTGAAAGAGAAGCAGAAAAACCAAAATAGTAGACATTTCACAGAAATACTTCCAGAAACTTTTCTTAAACCAAAGACCAGAATTTCCAAATTGAAGGGACCCCAAAGTCCCAGCACAGTGGCATGAAACTTCAAAACAGTCAGGATAGAGAGAAGCAAACACTTTAGGGACAGAGGAAAGAAATGGCCCACTGGGAGACCAGGGAGACTTGGGGGTCTTCAGACTCCTGGGAGCAGTTTTGGGAGTGTGAGCCAGTGGGCACAGCCTCTGAGAAGAGGATTCTCAGCCTGAATTCTACACCCTGCCAAGCTATCAAGTTCCGGAGCCCATGGAGCTGTTAGGATATGTGTAATTTACAAGCTCATTACAGCATTCCTTTTCTTAGGAAATTCTAGAGAGTGTAGAGAGGGACTCCACAGAGGAGACCTGCGAGGTAGAAGCCAGTCGACAGGTGCGTGCCCAAGTCCATGCACCCAGGCTAGAGAGCCCTGAATAGTGTGTGTGCATGACCTGGGGAGCTGAAGAAGGCTTCAGGAGGACCCAGACGTAGAGGGTGTGAGGCTGCATTGTGGCGTTGGGGGAAGCGCTGGGTGGTAAAGAACAAGTCAGCAAAGCTGGGGCCGAGAATTAGTGACAGAAGTGACCGCAGAGCCAGCAGATGCCCCACTGGCGCTCAGCTGGACATCGCCCTGTGCAGTCCTGAGGAACCAGGACCCTTGTCTGGAAAGCAGGTCCCCTGGACTTCCAGAGCCTTCAGAGGAAACTGAGGCTGCCAGCAGGGTGTCTGTACCTCACAGGACCAGCACTTCCAAGTTCATAGTTCAGCCTGTCTGAGAGTCCAAGGCAGGGTCACTGAGGACCCAGGACTCCCGGGTCCTGAAACTACTGCTCAGCTCCCGCACATTGAGCCTGGAGCCCCCAGGATGAGCTTCACCGCAGAGGCCCAGCAAGTCCTTTTTATGCAGGAGTTGTTCAAGCAGCAGCACCTGGAGCCTGGAGGAGCGACAGGAGAGGAGAGGAAGACTGAAGTCCCAGGGGAGCAACTTCTGTGAAGGTGAGCACCAGGCCAGCAGCACAGTCCCTGGAGGGTGTTCTGGAGTCGTGGAGCCCCTGCACGCCCACCACAAAAGAAACAAGAATGCCCCTCTGCTGCCTCTGGGAGGGTCTGACACTGCAGAGCTACTGGGGTCCAGATTACCTACAGGCCCCTCATCGCAGGGCAGCCCTACCCCGGCCACGCTGTAGTAGTGTCATGGCACAGGGCTGAGCTCCTGGTGGCACAGCACGCAGCTTCTCAGGGGTCTGTTTTCAATGAGTGTGTTTGAGGAGGCGTGTAAACTACATAACACATCTCAGAAACTTCTTGTACTTCCCATGAGGCATCTGAAGTCACCTCCGGCGATCGAAAGTGCTTTACAGGTTCCCATAGTGGGAGATTTTCTCACAGTATTCGGCGAGTGTCATGCAAGAAGAGAAAGAGAAGAGGAACCAGCTCTCCATGCTCCCCAAGGCTGACTCCAATCCTGACCTACTGTTTTTAATTATGTGTATGTGTCTGTGTCTGTGTGTGGATATGTGCATGAGAGCAGGTGCCCACAGGGGAATCCCCTGGAACGGGAGTTTCAGATGGTTGAGAATCACTGGTTATGTGTGCTGGGAACTGAACTCTGATCCTCTGCAAGAGCAGTTCATACTTCTAACTGCTGGGCCGTCTCTCAGGCCCCAAATCCTGACTTCTAACAGTGAGGTGAGCTAAGCCTGCCCTGGTACTCTAGGCAAATGAAGTTAGGTCTCAGAACCCTGAACACCAAAACAATAGTGTGATACCAACTGTATTAGGCAGGGCTCTCTATAGGAGCAAAACTGGTAGATTAGAGATAGAGAGATAGGTGATAGATATATAGAGAGATAAAAGATAGATGATAGATAGAAATATAGATAGATGATAGATAGATATATAGATAGATGATAAATAGATTATTGGTATATAGATAGATGATAGATATATAAAGAGATAGGTGATAGATGATAGAAATTTAGATAGATGATAGAGATATAGAGTATAGATCGGTAGATGATAGGTGATAGATGATAGATAGGTGATAGAGAGGTGATAGATGATAGATGATTGATAGATAGGTGATAGATGATAGATGGGTGATAGATAGATGATAGATGGGTGGTAGATAATAGAGAGATAGATGATAGATGATAGATGGGTGATAGGTATATAGGTGATAGATGGTTGATAGGTAGATGGGAGATAGATGATAGGTGATAAATATATATATATAGAGAGAGAGAGAGATGATAGATTATAGATAGATGGATGATAGGTGGATGATGGGTGATTATAGATATTCTATATGTTCTTTATATCCTGTTAGTTTCTATATATGTTCTCTCTACACATGATCCTCAAAGTCTGGCTGTCCTATTTAGCCTCATTACTGTTCCCCATGTATCCCCCACCCCCAGGTGTTTCTCTGAGACCTGTACACTTATGCCACCAGAGCTGCAGGCGTCCCTGCTGTTGTTCAGGAGGGACAAAGCTAACCCACCTCCCTCCCTGCGGGGAAGCTTTGCTGCCCCCTGCTGACTGACTGCTCTCATGAAAATCGGGAGAGGGAGGAGGAAAGGGGGATTTTTTTGTTTGTTTTTTGGTCTTTTTGAGACAGGGTCTCCCTGTAGCCCCAGCTGGCCTGGAGCTCACTATGTAGACCGGGCCGGCCTCAGACTCACAGAGATTCGCCTGCCTCTGCCTCCCAAGTGCTGGGATTAAAGGTGTGCACCACCAAGCCCAATTGAAAGAGGGATTTAAAAGAAAATATTAAGAATTTCATGCATACATATAAGGTATTTTGATCAAATCCATACTTACTCCCTCCCCTCCAACTCCTCCCATATCTCCCCATCACTTTTTTCCTTATAACTTCATGTGCTCTTTCGATAAAAGCTCTGAAAGGGTATTCTTAAAAGAACGGGTTAGGTACCATGGGGACAGAACTAGGTTTGGGTTCTGATTGTGTGAACTTCGAAGGTTAACACAGGCTAACTTAGGTCTCTGTCCTTCACTTTATATACAACATGGGGATGTCACAGCCTGGGAAAAGAGCAAGTCCAGAACGCATCAGTCCCTGCTGAGAAGCTGAGCTATGTGGGGAGTACCTTGCAGGTAGGCAGGGATGGAGGGGTGCCTGCACAGAATGGAGGGGAGCTGACCTTGACCCTTACACAAAAGAGGGGGCTGACCCTGACCCCCTGCATAGGAGGGCAGGGAGGGCTGACCCTGACCCTGCGCAGGAAAGTCTTTGACCCTGACCTCTGCACAGGAGAGGGGCTAATCCTGACCTCCTTTGCACAAAAGGGGAGCTGATCTGTGCATGGGAGGGGGGAGGGAGGAGACGCATGTCCACTGGTACCCAGTGCCCCTGCTCTCTGTTCCCTGAGGGTCTGCTAGAGGCACAGAGCCAGCTGCCTCTGCTCCTGCTGTGTGGGGATCAGGAAATGAGAGCAAAGACCCTTTGAGTCCTACCAAAAGTGAGCCCTGGCCAAATAGGCTGGTCAGGTATAGGACCAGTTGGCCCCCAGCAACTGGAGGGAGGGAGGAGAGGAGCCTGGGGTGGGCCTAGAGCAGAGGCCTGGCTCCCCACCTCCTCAGCCTCAGCTGCCCTTAGCACAGCAGAAAATCCATGTGTAAGGATACACGTGGCCACTGGGTTCTGTCTTCAGAATTCCAGAGCATCCTGCAGAGACAGAGCAGGAGCTGGTTCACAGCCAGGGAAGCCACAGCTCTGAGGTACAGGTCTGGGAGTCCACATAGGGATGGCAGGGCAGCACGCCGCTGTAGGTGTCAATCAAACCTAAGCCTGGGGTGCGGCTTGAAGGTGGAGTGCTGGCTTCACCTGTGCAGGACCCTGGGCTCTGGTGTCAGGTACCACAAAGAAATCAAACAAACAAAATCCCTTAGTGGCCTGAGGAGGAGGGACTCGAGACAAGACAGGACAAGGAGCAGCAGCAGAAGTGAACTATTCAGAGCAGCCCTCTGCCCCTCACAGTCTTCACAGGGAAGCCCAGCGCCACTGCCTGTATGCCCTAGGCAGAGGGTGGAGCTGTCTGTGAAGGGAGGGGCTCACAGGTGGGCACCGACCAGGATCCCTTCCAGGGGGAGGCGGCCTCACCTGGGGCCCACACCTCTGAAGATGCCAGGGAAAGTACAGGCCCTGGGTGACCCAGTTACTCCCCAGGAAAGTCCGTTTCTACACTCATCTTGACTAGATTAAGAAACACCTGTGCAGTCAGTGAGGCACACCTTTGGGAGTGTCTGGGAGAGCAGTTCCAGAGAGGTTTACCTGAGCAGGGAAGACCCTCCCTGAATGTGGGCAGTGCCAACCCAGTGGTTGGGCAAAAGGAAGGAACCAGCTGAGCATCGTCCCTTCTCTGCTTCCTGATCCTCCCAAGATGTGAGACTGCAGCCTCACATTCCTGCCGACACAGCCTTGAGCCTCCTCTGCCCCCTGCTGAAATGGACTCTCTGTGAGCCAAAATAAACTCTTCCTTCCTTAAGTTTCTTCTTGGAAAGTATTTGTTTTTGGAGATGATAAAAAAAAACCCCAACAACTAGAACATCCCTCCTCGCCTCCTCCAGGAAGCACCTTGCCCTGCTCCCTGACTCTTCTGTCCACATCCCTGCATCCCTCTGTACTGTGCCCACTTGTCCCTGTCCCCATGAGGCTGGAGTGGTGCTCATGTCCTGTCCCTCAGGTACTCTGGACCCTGGCATGTGGTAAATACTGAGGATCTGGTGCACTGATTCTGTAATCAAAGTTCAACTAAGAATAAAAGTGTGTTTCAAAATCCAAGGTCAAGTCGTGAGCCGGCTCAGCAGGTTAAGGCACTTGCCACCAAGCCTGTGCCATGTGGCCAGAGGCCTTTCAGAGGATATAGTGTGCACAGTGGGGTTCTCACGAAGCGGAAGCTGAGAACGTGAGGGAGAACCTTCCAGTGAAAGGGGCAGCCGGGGCAAAGGCCCTAAGGCAGCAGAACTGAATTCTGAGATTGTGTAACTGAGCCAAGAGTCTGTCCTGAGGACACTGTGTCAGAAACAGGTGAACAAGCTTCGCTCTTTCCACAATGTCAGAGTTTAGTGACTGACAATCACTCAGCAGGGAGAGGGGCTTCAGTGGCAGCAATTTACCAAATAACTCCATTTTCCTTGATAATCTAGCTGAGGCAAACATAGGTTCTTTTTTTTAAATTTATTTTTTGAGACAGGGTCTCCCTGTAGCCCCAGCTGTCCT
>NW_008345701.1:0-456 GCF_000622305.1 Nannospalax galili
CACTTGGGAGGGAGAGGCAGGTGGATCTCTGTGAGTTCGAGGCCAGCCTCTATAACTAGTGAGTTCCAGGAGGGCTGGGGCTACAGGGAAACTAACAAGAGTATGGATGTAATGTGCTCTGAACAAAGAATTCTAATAATGAGAAGGCCTGTGTGTGTTCACTACATAGCATGAGTCAAGCACAGTGTGTCTACTCTTCAAACATCATGATGCAAATCAGAAATTCATAGCACATTTCACAAAACAAATAAGTTATTATAATCAAAGTGTCAACTCTCATAATCTAGGGACTCTTTTCACCTTGGGGAATGTGACAAGAGAGAATGATGCAAAATCATTGAACTAACCTAACCTGTTCTGGGGTATTTGCTACTCTGGGTTTGTGACTGTGTTCTTCCTGTAGATGATTTATGTAGCTAAGTTTGAGAATTCATGTCTTGCCTCTTGACTCTTTTT
>NW_008345701.1:2172-3828 GCF_000622305.1 Nannospalax galili
ATTCAACAGTTTTTTTCCTTTTAACTTAAAAGTTATATATTTTTTAATTCTCTTAGAAAATTTTTGATATATTTGATTACACTGATATTAATTTCACCAACCATTGAGTTTTAAAAGGCTATACAATTATTGAATGCAAGTTGCTGTTAAGATTACAAATTGACAGCTGTGTTAGTGGATGCCTTTATTCCCAATACTAGGGAGGCAGAGGCAGGTGGATCTCTGTGAGATCAAGGACAGCCTGTTCTACATAGTGAATGCCAGACCAGGTGGGTCTATAGAGAACCCCCTTCTCAAAAAGACTAAGAATGCATAGATCACTGAAAATGTCCCACATGACTCTTCCCATTCAATACTTGATACATCTCTCAGTTTTCTGCCACTTGTCATACTTTTTTTTTAATGTGTATGAGTGTATTGCCTGAATGTATGTGAGGGCAACCATGTTCTGCAATGCCATGGAGGTCAGAGAGGGCTTTGGATTCTCCTGGAACTGGAGTTAAGGACAGTTTGTAGTCACCATGTGGGTGTTGGGAATTGAACCTGAGTCCTCTTCAAGAGCAATCAGTGCTCTTAACCACTGAGCTATTTCTCCAGCCCCTTAGCATACTTTTGGAAAGTTGTATTAATCATTTGAAAATTTCATGCACGCAGCCAATGTATCTTTTCACAACATTGTAAATTTTGCTTTCATGTGCCTAGTATTCTATGGGTTCAATTTCTTTTTTATTTTATTGAATTAAAAAAATATTTCATACCGTGTAAGTTGATTGTATTTAGATACTCTCCCCATCCACATTTCCTTTACTACCCCTATCTAATTTCTCTGTCCCAGTCTTTCTCTGTTTGTGTGTGTGTGTCTCTCTCTCTGTGTGTATGTGTATGTGTGTGTGTGTGTGTGTGTAGTCATCCACCTGAGTCTGATCAACCTATGAAGAATCCCATCTATGAAGGCCTGAGCTCCATCCATGAAAGAGACACTTTCCCTCCCTCCCCGAAGCCTGTGGCAGCCAATACTTCCTCAGCAGCATTGGTGTTTCTTACCAACCTCCCCATGTCTGTGCGGGGATTTTACCTGTTCTGAGCTTATGTGGGGATTGTGCATGCTGTCACCAATGCTGCGAGTTCATGAGTTACTTCCCAACTCTCTATAAATCTCTGTTTGCTTGTGTTATTGCACCATCTGTAACTCTTAAACCATTTCTGTTTGCTATTCTGCAGCTATCCCTGTTCCTTCAGAGGCAGAATTTTGATATGCCTACGTGGGGATAGGTACTATGCAGTGTAATTATCTGCCCATTAGTCAGATGTGGGTCATGTATGATTCACCGTGTCCTGCACACAGAAGCTTCACTAGTGACAATTGAGAGACACATTGATCTGATGGTGTAACAATAATTCATTTGGAGTCAGTTTAATACTATATACCTTTAGCAGAGTAATTGTATTAGACCCTGTCCTATGAACCCTAAGCCTGATATACATGTTAGATACGAGAGCTACCTTATTAAGGAAACCTTAAATGCAATTAGAAAGTGATTAACTACCAAAATATTTGTGTCACTGTTGCCTGTCAGACCAGTTGTTGCTGTAGCTCACAGGATTTATAGCTGGGTAAAGGTGATGATCAGTTTTCTCTATGGCAGTATACAAAGC
>NW_008345701.1:4442-5706 GCF_000622305.1 Nannospalax galili
GGGAAAAATTTTTTAAAAGTACATCACATGTTGTTATCTCTCCTCTACTTAAATGCTCAAAAATATAAAAATTCAAACATAAATATTGATACATGAGTAATACCTGACTTGGTATGTTGCTGTATTTTTTATTTGTTTGTTTTCCAAATATAGTGTTAAGTAAATGAAAAAAAATTTTGTGCAATATCAGTAATGATCCCATCTGGACTTCAGATGTCACCCCTTGGAGATACTGAAATGCTGCTTCATTTTCTTTCTTTTGCATTTAATATCGACAGGTCAAATGTCCTTAGGGATTCATGCATTTCTTCTAGACCCATTTATTTAGCTTTTTGAACATGTATCAGTTATTCTTTAATGACAGTTTGTATTTCATTGAAGTCTCTTTTAACAACTCACCTCACCTGTATTTTATTAATTTGTTTTTACTAGCACTTTTTCGATTCCCTTGTCCTGTCTTTGGTCAATGGATAGAATGATGATTTCACATATTGTTTTATATTCTGTCTTCTTTTTTCTTTCCTATGGGTTATTTCTCACCATCTAATGCACTGAGTTGAGCTTCTTCATTCATGGGAAAATTGGATTATTCCTTTTCTATGTTATTTATATTGTTTCACACCTGTATTTGAGGTCATGATTTTTATTCATAAATTTTTTTCTTCAAAGAAGAAATCTGTAGAATTTTGAAAATTTCCATCTTGATTATAACAATGACCCAAAATTCATTCAAATGAAATTTGCTCAATAAACAAGTATTTCCACAGACTTTCATTTCTTTTCTACTTTATTTCAAGTTTTCTTCCACTATTACTTAAAAATACATGATTGTTTTTTATTTTTTCTGAATCAGCTGAATTCCTTTAGCTTGCCAGAGACTGCACTCTCTCAGCCCATTTAGAGAATGCTGCACTGAGTGGGAGGGGATGGGCGCTTTTAAAGGTTAAGTCCTAAAAGTAAAGTCTTTGGTACAAGATTTACTCAAAGACAAGCAGCCACATGTTTGTTCCTGTAGGTGGGCAAGCTAGCAGTGCATTCAATTTTTAACACCATTTGTTTTAGATGATTCTGGCTCTGCAACCCATACTGTGATCTTTGCTAGAATAATTTCTATGCAATCTGAAAATTTTGTATTCTTCTCCCTCTACTTAACAATTTGTGGATATCATTGAAAGCCTATTCATCTATGAAATAATTCACATCTTGAGGTATTTTGCTCCAAATTTTGTGAAAATATATATTCTTTTAGCTAGTCATTTGTTTG
>NW_008345701.1:7124-24145 GCF_000622305.1 Nannospalax galili
CGCATACAGGAGACAACCCCTACAGATGTGAAGAATGTGGCAAGTCCTTTAGTGACATGACAACTCCTAGTAGACATCAGCAGATACATACAGGAGAGAAAACCTACAGATGTGAAGAATGTGGCAAGTTCTTTAGTCAAATGTCACATCTGAGAAGACATCAGCAAATGCATACAGGAGAGAAACCCTACAGATGTGAAGAATGTGGCAAGTCTTTTAGACGTATGTCAATTATTAGAGAACATTGTAGAGAAACCCTACAGATATGAAGAATGTGATAACTTCTTTACAGTGAGCTCAACTTATAAGACACATAAGAGAATTCATATTGGAAAGAATCCCTACAAATGTGAGGAATGTAAGAAGTCCTTTAAAAATATGTCTCATCTTAGGGCACATCATGGAATTCATACTTGAGAGAAATCCTACAAATGTGAAGCATGTGACAAGGCCTTTAGTTATATGTCAGTTAATGTTTCATCAGAGAACTGACACTAGAAGTAACTGTTCCAAAAAGAGAATGACAAACTGAGAGCTCAGCACAGAGATGACATCAGAGAATTCACAGTAGAGAGAAACCACAAAGTTAAAAGGATTTGACAAGTCCTGTTCCTGTATTTCAACTCTTAGTGAACATCAAAGAATTTACATTTAAGGGAGACAGAAAATATAAGGAATGTGTATAAGGAATTTCCTTTAATCATATGTCAAATGGTAGCAGTTATCAAAAATTCAAACTAGAGAGATACTTCACAGTTGCACAGAATGTGGTACATTTTTTACCCTGTGCTCAATCCTTAGAAAACAAAACACAAAACAGAGTAGAGGAATATGTCCAAAAGTCTAGAAAATATTCAAATGCTTATATTTATATATTACAGAGCTTCATAGTGTACTTAAAGAAAACTTAGAATTAAGTACAATATTGGAAAATATCAAATCGAAATTTTTTATAATTTATATATGTGAGAAACTAACAACATAAAAACTGAGGAGAAAACATTCTTTGCAAAGGGGTAATGACACTCTCTCAACTTCTCTTTAAAAGGACTAACACCGTTCTTGATTTGGGAATTCTCTCGACTTATCTTCCATAAATACACAACTAGTGATAACATGATAGTAGTGGTTAGATTTTAACAGAAGGATTGAAATTATTTGGGCAAAAATATTCCTTAGCAAAACATTTTTAGGACATAAAATTATTTTGATCTCATTGTTTGTCTTATAGAAAACTTAATAATAAAAATAGGATTTAGGGGCAATTTTATTTAAAAAATTGCAAATAAGGATAAATGAAGAAAGATGGTGGGAAGGTTGTCGAGTCTCTAAAGGACAGACCTACAATGGAGAATATTTGGGAACACAAATTACACACAATAGACCTTTCAAAAACTGTAATAGCAGAGCACATTGTGTCAGGATTGGTGGTAGTAGTGTGGGGTGAGCATGGCGATGGGCATTCAAATATAAGCCTAACATGTTGCTTGAATATGTAAAACAATTCTCAGAAACATTAAAAAATAAATCAGATGGCTGTAGAGATGGCTCAGTGATTAAGAGCACTGGCTGCCCTTGCAAAGGACCAAGATTCATGGCAGCTAACAATAGTCCTTAACACTAGTTCCAGGGGATCTGATTCCCTCTACTGACCTCCATGGGCATTGTGTGACATAGGTGATTCCACCTACATGCAGTCAATAAACTGACACACATGAAAAGATAATAAATAAATAAATGAAATTTTTTCACATAGGAAGGAGGAACACGAAATATGTAGTCACCATCATAATTAAATGGAGCCAGACAGTATAAATGCCATACCCACCATTAATTGTCAAACACTCGGGAGGAGGGGCAGGGCTGAAATCACATATTTTCCTAACACAAAACTACTCCAAGGAAAATGGCTTTAAATATTTCAATCTGAGAATAAAATCTTACAAAGTGCTCACTATAGAGCCTTGTCTCAAATCCCATTATTTATAGGCTAAACGTTCTCAGTCTGAATATACAGAAAGCTTCTGATCTGGACCCTCTGGTTGCTGATTTGAAGCCTCAGTTGGTATGTTCTGCACCTGAGCTCAGGTCATGAAGGAAAAGGGCAGAGATGCTAAAATGCTTTATGAAATACCTTCAATGTATGTGTATAAAGCGAATTTGAAACATTAACTCTGTTTTTAAAGTTGGATCTCACCACTAAAAGGTCCTGTATATTAAACTATTGTGCAATCCCTAGAAAAGTCTGAAATCCAAACTCTTTTGTCCTCCAGCATTTTGGGTAAGGGACACTCATTCTGTATAGAGTTCTCCTTTGCATAGACATGGTTTGAAGAAAGGAATATTTCATGAAGATGGAGAGAGTGAAGAAGAGTGGACGTCATGACAGGGAGGAAGATGTGTCTCTTGTTTTTCCTTACAGTGTCATGTCTCGTGATTTATGACACCAAACCAATTAAAATATCTTCCAGGTTAAGAGTTTAGAGAAAAACATTGATAAAATTATTGTTTCGAGTCCAGTATAGAACCAAGTAAAGGTAGTTTTCCTTTGTCAGATCTATTTAAGGTCATTCAGGTGTTTGTTCCCCTTTATATTGAGGAAGAAGAATGAGCCCAATATGGGTTATAGAACTATAGTGTGTGAGTGCCTTGAAGAATGCTGCCTCTCGCAGTGGTCCTGAAGACACTTGCTGCAATGTGTCTTATCTATTCAAATACCTGAGATGGTTCTGGCATCAGCAATACTGCATGTAACTAAAAATGTCAGAATCCTTGACCATACTTCCCTGAAATACCTGCTTTTGTAGAAATGCTTTTTAAATTTCTCATAATATCCTAAAGGGCACCTATACTTCGGTGCTGGAAGTCTCAAATGATTACCTAATGATTACTGCCCAAGGATGAGGAATCCTAAAATACCCTTTATGTGTTTCTGGTCAGTGCCTCAGTATCTCTGGAGCAGTTAGCCAAGGTGTATCCAAGGATGAACTTCCTTTGCTTCCTGAGTGTGGTTTGATTCTTCGCCCCTCTGCCAAGTCAGTCTCAGGGTAATTTTCATAGCAATATGCTTTCAATTCCCCATGCATATTTATGTGTTCTTTTTGAGCTCTGTACCTTAGAATTTTTCTAAAGTGCTCTCTTAAGGAACATTGCTATGAAATTGCTGCTTTTTCTTGGGGGAGTATTTTCTTGGTTTATCATAGTTTTTAGTATTTGGGGATGGGCTCTGGGCATCTGTATTTAGTCTGTTGTCTTTTCCTAGGTTTTTATCCCATGAGAATAGAATTTCACGGTTAGGTTTCAGGCTCAGTGCCTTTGGGGGTGTCTCAAGAGGATAGCAGCCAGGCTCTGAGTCCGGTAAGGGGCCTAACCTGTCTTACTAGGTCCAGGGATGCTCTAAGCCCACAGCAACCCTGTAGAGAGGCTGTGTACTGGGTCCAGGGCTAGTGTGACAGCTGGAGCCACTTGTTTGGGATCTAGAGGTGTGTGAGATGGGCCGGGTCTGAATGGGTCAGGGAGTCACCTGTCTCAGAGGAGTGACCTAAAGAATGAAAATGGAGAAAATTCTGTATGATTAGAGAAGGGGTGTGGCATGGGCGAAACTTGAAGTGTGAGGCTACTGCAACCTAGAGTGTATTCCCCTGGGACAGAGCAGAGGCCTAGAGGCACCAAAGTTTGGCATGACCCTGGGGCCTTCAGAGCCCGGAAAAACTCCAGGGAGACCTAGGGAGCAGTCCTCTCAGGGAGCAGGGTGGTGTGCAACCAGAAGCAGACAGAACCTGTCTCATGGGGATGTGAAGTTTCATCCCAACCACAGGAACCACGTGGAGCTGTTGGTTCAGAGAAAATTCGGGGAGGATCCAGGAGGTACAGGCTGTTCAAGAAATGTATGAGTGGTTTTTTATCAGCCATTTTATGGTTTCCAAAATATTCTCATAAAAATAATCATGTACTCTATTTGTTTTTGAGTCAGGCTCCCTGTAGCCCCAGCTAGCATGGAACTCACTATGTAGACAGGCTGGCACTGAACTCAGAGATCCTCCTGCCTCTGCCTCTGCCTCTGCCTCTGTCTCCCAAGTGCTGAGATTAGAGAAAACAAAGCTCTTCCAGTTTAAATTCATCCATGCATTCTGACTTCCATTTTCCACTTTTCTGTATCTAAGAGACTGGCGTTTGGACCCAGGGTTTTGCAATCCCTAGAGAATATTTTAGAATTAAAATGATTCTAGATTGTATTGAATCAGAACATATATTTCAGTGGACATCCACAGTTATAGTTATGAACACTAGCAATAAAGAAGTAAACTTGTAATTCACCATTAATATTCCATCTGAAATATATAATTTATCATGGGAATTCAGCATTAAAATGTATGTACTTATGTTGAGGTCCTAATTTTCGATGCTCTATTCCATGAAAACAGTACACTTGCTGAAAACGAGGATATCATGCCATACTATTTCCACAGTTAGAAAAGGCATTAGAGAATATGACAGTGTAGAACAGCATCTATAGAGTAGTTCCGATCACTCCCTACATCAGAATATGCTGCTCGATCTTTTTGATCTCTTTGATTCAAGGAAAGTAGTCTGCTGTGCACACATAGTCAAACTCTTATTGTTCATTTCAGGACATTTTGACATTTTGGGATGTGGCTGTGAACTTGTCACAGGAGGAGAGGGAATGCCTAGATCTTGCTTAGATCTCTTTGCATGGAGATCTGATGGTGGAGAATTACAGCTGTCTTGTTTTTGTTGGTGAGATTATTTTTCTTACAGAGTTTCTTTATTAGTGTGGAAAAAAGATTATCATGAATTATTTGAAATTACATTTGTGAAACATGGTGTCAGATAATCATATATTAAAATGTGGTATTTTATGATAGATTCTACTTTTCAATATTGATTTTTTAAAACATGTTTTGTTTGGGGGGGCTGGGGAGATGGCTCAGGGGTTAAGAGCACTGACTGTTCCCGCAGAGGACCTGGGTGCAATTCCCAGTACCAACATGGCAACTAACAACTGTTTGTAGCTCTGGTTCCAGGGGATCTGAAGCCCTCTTCTGGCCTTCACACTGTAGTCACTAAGTACACGAGGCTGGATGTCTCAGTAGTCCCAATGTGGCACTGAAGGTCTGATGAATTCCAAAAGATCAGCTAGTCTTCAGTCTCCAGCAACAAGACAAACTCACCAGCGAGAAAGAAGGCAAGCAGCAAGAAGCCAGGCATTCTCTTCTGCCTTGGCCTTTTATACCGGCTGCCATCAGAAAGTAACACCCACATTTAGGGTGTGTCTTCCATCTTCAGATGATCCCAGATCCAGTCAAGCTGACACCCAGGATTAGCCATCATAAGTCCACCCCTTGTCAACTTGACACCCAATAGCATCTCTCTATGTCATGCTTAATTTTCAAATGAAAACAATGTTGAGGTCATAATTTCACCTAACATGATATAACTATCTCATCATACACTGACCAATGCATTAAATATCATAGAGTACATGATAAGGTCTCTGAGGAATGCTTAGTCCTTAGTGTCTCGTAACCCAATATAATCATATAGGTTCACAACACTTAACACTATCTCAATTACTTACATATTCAAAAAAGAATAACCCAAGTATCTGCTTAACATATGTGTGTACATAGAGAGGCCTATTATTAACCAAATAGGACAAAAATACTCATGTCAATTATAATCCACGTTTCTGCAACTGGTCACGTGGCCTAAGTTGGTATTTGTAACTACCTTCCTCTACGACCCATTCTGTATTTCCTCCACCATCAGCAAGCACCTCTGCAGGTCTTGGCTCCATTTCTGCAACTGATCATGTGGCCTCAGCTAATATTTAAAACTACCTACCTATACTACCATTCTGCATTTCCTCCACCCTCAATGAGCATCTCTGCAGGTCTTGGCTCTTTCCCTGGAGGACTGACCCATACTTTCATCCCTGAAGGGTCTGGGCCATTTGTTCTCCTGTCTGGATTGGGTTGTTGCAGTTTCCCATTGACCTTAATCACAGGACATGGTAAGACCAAAAGTGACCCTAAGGGAACCTCCTGCCTTCCGGATATAATCTTCGTTACCTCCATTGTGGAGAACCAGTCCAATTTCCCCCTGGTAGTCTGGGTCAATCACCCCTCCTAATACTGTTACTCCTTTCTTAGCCTGCTGACTTAAGGGCATCAGAAGCCCAAAGTGTCCAGGGAGAAGTCTTAGCTTCCAGTTCAACAGAATGTTTGTTGTCTCTCCTGGCAGAACCACTCCTTCCTCTGGAACCAAAACATCCAAGCCAGTAGAGTGCAACGTCAAGGGTACAGGAAGCAAAAATTTTCCTAGTGGGTCATCAGGGTGATCGTGCGTGGAATCATTCTCTCTTCCACCCCTTGATTCCTGGACCCGTGAATCCTGGCTATAGGAGAAACTGTACCATATATTAGACGCTGATTCAAAACATACACTGTCTCTGGAGGACCCTGCCCCAGACTTCCAGGCTATGGCCACATAATTGGCACTGTAACTGTGTCTTTAAGAGCCATTCCATCATTCTATCAAGCCAGGTGTTTCAGGATGGTGTGGAACATGGTAAAAACAGTGGATTCCATGACCATGGGCCTACTGTTGCACTTCTTTGGCTGTGAAGCGAGTTCCCTGGTCAGAAGCAATGCTGTGCCAAATACCATTCACGGTGGATAAGGCATCCTATAAGTTGCTGGATGGGAGTTTTGGCAGTAGCATTTCATGCAGGAAAGGCAAGTCCATAACCAGAATAAGTGTCTATTCCTGTAAGGACAAAATGGTGTCCCCTCCAAGATGGAAGTGGTCCAATGTAGTCAACCTGCCACCAGGTTGCAGGTTGGTTGCCACGGGGAACAGTGCCATATCGGGGGCTCAGTGTTGGTCTCTGCTGTTGGCAGATCTGGCACTCAGCAGCAGCTGTAGCCAGGTCAGCTTTCGTGAGTGGGAGTCCATGCTGTCAGGCCCATGCATAACCTCCATCTCTGCCACCATGGCCACTTTGTTCATGGGCCCATTGAGCAATGACAGGGACAGCTGATGAAAGAGGCTGACAATCCACAGAGCGGGTCATCCTATCTACTTTATCATTGAACTCATCTTCTGCTGAAGCCACCTTTTGGTGAGCATTTAAATGAGACACAAGTATGCTCACATCCTTTGCCCATTTGGAGAGATCCATCCACATACTTCTTCCCCAAATGTGTTTCTCACCAATTTTCCAATCATGTGCCTTCGAAGTCCTTGACCATGCAGCCAAACCATTGGCTACAGTCCGTGAATCAGTATATAATTGCACTTCTGGCCATTCCTCTTTCCAAGCTAAATGCATGACCATGTGCGCTGCCTGACATTCTGCCCACTGTGAAAACTTACCTTCACCAGTGTCCTTCAGGGTTGTTCCAGAAATTGCCTGTAATGCTGCAGCTGTTCACTTCTGAGTGGTGCCTGCATAGCATGCAGAACCATGTGTAAACCAAGCCCTAGTCTTCTTCCTCAGGCAACTGATCATAGGGCACACTGCATGATGCCATACGTACATGCTTGAGAACAGGAGGCATCGTAACATACATAGGAACCACAGACATTTGGGCAACTTCTTCATGTAACTTGCTTTTGCCCTCCAGGCCTCCTTGCCCCCAATCACAGATACACCACTTCCTTTTGATAATGGGTTGTTGCTATGCATGGCCTACTATATGGATTGGGGGGGTCAGATATCACCCAGCTCGTGATGGGCAGTTCTGGTCACATGGTGCCTTGGTGGCCCATTGTCAAACGTTCAGTTTCGACTAAGGCCCAATAGCAGGCTAATAGCTGCCTCTCAAATGGAGAATAGTTGTTGGCAGATGCAGGCAAAGCCTTACTCCAAAACCCCAATGGCCTCCACTGTGATTCCCCTATGGGAGCCTGCCAGAGACTCCAAACAGCATCTTTATCTGCCACTGATACCTCAAGCACCATCAGGTCTCCTGGCCCAAGGGGTAGAGCAGCTTGTACAGCAGCCTGGACCTGTTGAAGGGTCCTTTCCTGCTCCAGGCCCCACTCAAAGGTAACTGCCTTCTGAGTCACTTGATATATGGGTGGTAGCAACACACCCAGATGAGAAATGTGCTGCCTCCAGAATTCAAATAGGCCCACCAAGCGTTGTGCTTCTTTCTTGGTGTAAGGAGGGGCCAAGTGCAACAACTTAGTCTTCCCCTTAGAAGAAATGTCTCTGCATGCTCCACACCACTGAATTCCTAGAAAATTCACTAAGGTAGAAGGCCCTTGGTTGGATTTATTTCCCATCCTCTCATGTGCACCAACAAGTCCAGACTGTCTGCTACCTCCTGCTCACTGGATCCAATCAGCATAACATCATCAATAGAGTGGACCTGTGTGATATTTTGTGGAAGAGTCAGGCAATCAAGATCCCTTCAAATCAAGTTATGGCACAATGCTGGAGAGTTAATATACCCTTGAGACAGGACAGTAAATGTGTACTGTTGGCCTTGCCAGCTGAAAGCAAATTGCTTCTGGTGGTCCTTATGAACCAGTATCAAGAAGAAAACATTTGCCAAATCAATAGCTGCATACCAGGTACTAGGAGATGTATTAATCTGCTCAAGCAAAGAAACCACAGCTGGTACAGTAGCTGCATTGGAGTCACTACTTAATTAAATTTTCAGTAGTCAACCGTCATTTTGCATGACCATCTGTCTTCTGCACAGGCCAAATAGGAGAGTTAAAGGGGGATGTGATGGGAATCACCACCCCTGCATCTTTCAAATCTGTGGCTGCTCTCCTCCAGCTGTGGTTGCTCTCCTGCTCTCTCAGTTCCTCTGATCAGTCGTCTGGTCCAGACCCCAGGGCTGGTGAGGAGTCTGTGCCAGCGTCGCCACATTCAGATGCAGGAGTCCAGGTTCAGTGACACAGATCTGCTTTATTGCAGGAAAATACAGGCTTATATAGGGGTAATAATCCAATCATAACACAGCACATGGGATCCCTCATTAACATGGCAGACTAGTATTCTATTACAAGTTAGTGGGCCAGATGCCCCTATTAGCATGATAAGTTTCAGTTTCTCTAAGTTTCGGATTCCTGGAAACTGTGATTTACATAGTTTTCTCTCAGATAAGAAACAGGAAGCACTGCATTTCAGCACGATAGATATGTAAGGCAAAAGGCAAGATCAGCCTCACAAGATTTTCCACAACATCTCCCCTATTTTTTTCATTTTTAAGAGTGAGGCACAGTTCAGAATATATAGCATACTGATATCAGTCCAGGGGCTGCATGTGGCAGATTTTTCTGTTGTGCAAGGCAAGGTAGAATGGCTTGGGAGGTAAGGGATTGATCCCTTATTGTGGGCCCCATCCTTCAAGATGGGAATTTCTCTCGAGAGCAGGCTGGGCTAACTCCATGACAACCAGTGGGAGTCGAGATTCTTTGCCTCGGCATTGTTGTCCCCACCTCAAGGGCCACCCATCATTATGGACTGTGCCTGTCTTAGGTTGGCCCATTTTTGGAATCTTACCCATCATTGACTCCAGCCCTTGAAGGGTGAGTCCCTTGGCATGGTCCGGCAGAGGAAGAGACAATGTTTCAAGCTTTGGCCCATGCAAAGGCCCCTTAAGGGGCTAAGAATTCAATAAAAGCTGATGGAGTGGGGTCGTCCCATCTGGTGCAACGATGGGGACTACGAAGTGGCAAGTTCTAGGCATTGGTCTCACAGTCTGCCAACAGGAGTATATATTGCAAGGAATTTCCTGTGGCTCTGGCAGTTGGGCAGTTGTCTCAGGTCCATTGCATGGTTGTTCTGTAAGACTTTACATGTCTACTCAAGCCTATTTTTCATATCTCTATTATTATAGGTTGGTAAGGGCAAGGAACAGTGGGTCCTTGTTTGCACAGACATGCCCTGCAAGATCTGGAGGTGGGGCAACAGTTAACTGAAGCAGAGAAATATGAGTTTTAACAAAATAATCAAGACCCTTAAAATGCAGGGTCCAAAAATCAGGGGTTAGTAATAATGACACATATAATAAGGAACACAGACAAAGGTTTTCCTCTGGATTGAGGACTTAGCTGAGATAATATCTCTGTTTGCAGAGAGAGATGTTTGAGGTCTCCCCAGGTTGATGGCTTTCATGGTCTGTCACATTGGATCAGTCTCTCAGTGATTGAGAGGTGCGCTGCTTCCTCCAGGCTCAGGGCTGCCATCTCCAGGGTCGGTGGTTGTGGAGGGGGATTTTCCATCACAGGCAATTCTGATGTTCTGGGCTGGAATCCAAATGGGTTGTAGAACATTATCTGGAAAGACACAAGCATAGCCTCACTCTTGTGTTAATAATAGGTGTGGACCTTTCCATTCACTTGTGAGGGTGTCCTTCGATCTCACCATGGGGGCAGGAGTGGGCTGAGTGAATGTTCCCAATGCTTTATTGATGGTGGGAGGCCATTGGAGTAAAATTTTAGACAATTTAATACAAATAGAGCTTGTTGTATAACAAAATTGGGGTCCATATAGCGGGGACCTTTATCATTGTCTTTCTCTATTTTCTGTATTTGTTTAATTAGTGTTTGGTGGGAACGTTCAGCAATTCCTTGATCCTGAGGATTGTAAGGGATACCAGTTATATGTCTCATATTCCAGTCACAGCAAAAGTGGCTGAAGGTAGCAGAAACATAACAAGGACCATTATCTGTTTTTATTTGCCAAGGAACTCCCATAAGGACTATGGCATATTTGACAGTCCTTATGGCATGAGAAGCCATCTCACCAGAGCAGACCAATGCAAAATGGACATTGGAATAAGTGTCAATAATATGATGGATACACTCAAGCTTGCCGAAAGGAGAAAAATGAGTGACGTCCATTTTCCATATCTTGTTGGGGCCAAGGCCTCTAGGGAGAGTTCTGGCAGGTTGTAATGGTCCCAGAGGTAGAAGAGGGGCACAAGAGGAGCAGGCACGGACCAAATTCTTGCAGCTATGAATTGGTAGAGTGGGTAGAAGCCTATGTATAGCCTGGGGAGAAAGATGGAAACAGGCGTGTAAGTCTCCAGCTTGTTGCATTATGGTGGAGTCTAGGGTGGTGCTCAGCACCAGTTTGTCAATGGCAGCATTGCCCTCTGCCAGAAGCCCTGGGAGATCGGTATGAGAGCGCAAGTGTTGAATACACCAAGGGGCAGTGTGCTGCTCAAGTAATAGTTGTAATGAGGAGAGCAACAAATCAAGGGGACTCTGGCAGGGCCGGAAAGTTGCAAAGGCCAGATGTTGTAGAGTCTGAACTACATAAGCACTGTCAGAAAAAAATATTACAGGGAGTAGTACGGAGATCCAGAAAGACCTGTAACATAGCTGAGAGCTCTCTGAGCTGTACAGATCCCTGGAAAGGGAAAACCTTATGTGAGGAGAGTTGTCCTTCCTTGTGAATTACATAACCAAATTTGCATTTGCTAGAATCAGTAAAGATTAGGGGAGCCTAGAGGGTTATGCTTTGGGAAGGAGCCTTAGGAAGAGGGTTATGCTTTGGGAATGCCTGGGGAAATAGGGACAGGGGAAGCTGTCTTATTCCTTGAAGGAGTTTATGTTTAGGGTGATTGTCATATTACCCTGATAGACTAGTAGGAGAGTTTAGAAGCCGGGGTTGTCAAGGAACAATGACTGGAGCATGTGAAGTGGAAGGGGAGGAACCAACGATTTGGGTTCATGGCCATACAGAAGGTGGGAGGCGTGGACAACTTTAAGGGCTAGCATAGCCCATGCCTCAATAGCCGGGGTGATCTTGTGAAGTTGACTCCATGAAGAGTGGATCCATATCAGGGGCCCCTGGGTCTGTCGGAGCGTTTGGAAAGGGTTGTTTTTAGAAGGAATAACTAGTGCTTGCACGGGCAACTTTGGCTGTATCCTGTTAACAAATGTTTGGGACAGGTGAAAATTGATCATTGTGACAACACGTTGTGCCTCTGGAGAGAACTTGCAGGGAATAGAGACCATATCAGTACCCTGCAAGAGGTCAAAGAGCAGTGTAAGCTCTTCTGTGGACATGGGTAAAAAGTCCCGTATCCAATTGATGTTGCCACAGAGGGTCTGCACCTCTGAAAGTGTAATCTCATCTGGTAAGTTAAGAACAGGAGCTATGAGCCAGATGACATCTTGAATAGAGTGTCCCAAAAAGTTATAAGGGGCATGTAACTGTATTTTATCTCCTGCAATAGTAAGACCTAATGCCTGGAGGTTTGTTTTGAGTTTTTGAAAAGCTCCTTATAAGATCTTAGGATCCTTATGGGTGATAAGAATGTCATCCATATAATGTAAAATATAAACCTCAGTCAGCAAATGTCTGCAGGCATGTGCCACATAATATTGGCAGATAGAGGGCTGTTTTTCATGCCCTGAGGCAAAACCTTCCATTGATCACGTTGAACTGGAAGGTTATGGTTAGTTATGGTGCGCGCGCGCTCTCTGGGTGCACTCCCGGAATGGCATGGGGGTTCCGCAGGCTCCCCCGCCGTGCCTTATCATCATCATGAAGGGGAATAGAAAAGAAACAGTTCTTAATATCTGTTATAATAATTGCTCATTCTTTGGGAATAGCAGTAGGGTGAAGCAGTCCCAGTGGAAGGGTCCCTAAAGGCTTCATATGCTCATTAATAGCCCTTAAATCATGTAAAAGTCTCCATGTTCCTGATTTTTTTTTTTGCATTACAAAAATGGGAGCCTTATGAGAATTCAGGGAGGACTCGATATGACCTAAGGATAATTGTTCCTGGACCAAAGATATCAAGTGAGTTAATTTATGTAAAGGAAGAGGCCACTGCTCCACCCATATGGGAGCTTTAGTGTCCCACGTTAGTTTGATGGGGGGTGGCTTGGGCAGTGGAGCAGTGGCCATTAGAATTGGGGATGAGGGTGGGGGGCATTACCTAGCCTGTGATCTACAATGCAGTCATCATAAAAGGCTTTGTCATCTGTAGTTAAAACAGCTTCCATATCACGAAGGATATCTGTCCCCTACAAATTATGGGGAAGCTCTGTGTCTAAGAGCAGTCTAACACTCCTGTGTTGCTGCTCAGATCAGTCTAGTTTACCGGACGTTGGACCTGTTGGGTGTCCTGTAAACCCCCAACTCCTTGTACAGGGGGTCCAGGTTTGCAGTGCCAATGAGACAATGCTTCCTCTTGTCTGATTACAGTAATATCGGCCCCTGCATCAATTAGGCCTTTAAACTTATGGCCATCTAGGCTTGTATCTAGGCTGGCATCCTAGGCTTATGCAAATCAATAGGTATCATCCATTGGACGTGGGGGTTGTATTTCCTTACTTCCTCTCTTTGGCGCGGGGCTGAGAGGTTCCCCATTGCACATTTAAGGACACCTTTTGTATGGGTTTACCATCTGCATCCACCTTAGACCTGCATTCTCTTGCCCAATGAAAGCCTTTGCAGCATCTCGGGCATTTTGAAGGGGGAACCTGGCTCCTTTTGGCCTCTTTCATAATCTTATTAGGACAGATATGTGACCAATGGCCCTATCCCCCGTAGGCCCAACATTTGCCTTTTTCCATCTTGGCCTGAGGCTGATGAGCAGCCAGTGCCTCAGCAAGGGCTGCTGCATGGACCCCACATCTCTACAGGCCAGAATCCATTCAGAGACATCCTTGTGTCTAACGAGTCCTATGGCAAGGTGACACTCTGTAGAGCAGCCTTCATATACAAGATCCTTGAGCAAGGCATCGGCAGCTTCCTGATGACTGATCTTTCTATTTATACTTTGTTGGCATCTCTCAACAAAATCAGAGAAAGACTAGCCTGGTTTTTGTATCAATTTGGTTAATTTTGTATCCCTTCGAGTTGGCATACTTCAAAAAGCACGAAGCGTGCAAAACTGTACTTGTTCAAAGTAGCAGGAAGGTCCCTGAGCTGGGGGGGGTCGTGGTCTCAAATTTTCCACATCCTACTAGAGCATCAATTCCAATGATTTGGACATTGGCATTTCTATTGCGTTCTGCCTGTTGTTCACATTCATCTTGGTAAGCAGCTTTCCATAAAAGGAAATCACCTCCCTGTAAGCAGGCACAGGTAATATTCTGCCAATCATGGGGGGTATTGGCCGAATGACTGATTGTATCTAATAACTGACCAAACCAGGGGGAGTGAATGCCATCCTCAACTGCTGCCTTATGCAGCTTCCTTAAGGTATCATGAGAATATGGATTCCAGAGATTGGGGTTCTGTTGTCCCTGATTGACAGTAACTGGGAAGAACTGTGGAAAATCTCCCATTGTATCATAGAAGAGGGGCCTAGGCAGGAGGGGCTTCCAGTCCTCCTCTGGGCTGAGAGGTAGATGAACGGGGGAAACTTCCTTAAAGCCAGTTTAAGATGGCAAAGGGTAGCCACCGCCCAGTAATGGCAGAGCAGGGGCGGTCTTAACTTCCTGTTTTTCATCAAGGGAGCTCTCAAACCCCAATTCCTCATTTTTTATATCATCATTAGCAGTCATTGTTTCATGAGAACAAGAATCCATTAGTTTTGTTTTAACTGGAAATGCCTGGGACAGGCCATCCCCAGTGTCCTGTTGTTGTATTTGCTCATCTATCTTCTTTAATAGGAGATTGTCTGTTCAGTGGCTTTGGGGGAACCCCCAAAAGGGAGGCCACAATGGCTGTCACAATGGGGTAGAACAGCCCAGACTGTGGGCGTTCCTCCCTGACTTCTCTACGCCAGGCCAAGAATAAAATGCAAGCCCATTGTTTGGGATCCCAGCAACAAGAATCTGTAAACCAGGGGGCAAGACCTAGTACTTCATCTAAAACCTTAGTTACATCCTTTCCTATTACCCTAATATGCCTATTCCTGAGGAGAGAAACCAGGGCAGCAGCATGGGGGCTGGCAGCAGCTGGATGACTATTCCCCATACTGGAGATCACTCACCCTGCAAGATGTACCCAAAGGGACTCAGGAACCGTTCAAGGAGACGATCGGTGAAGACAGGAGCAGAATGCCCAACCAAAGATCGTGAGCCAGAAGAAAAAGCAGAACAAAAAGAAAGCGCCGAGGAACCACGTGAAGAGAACTTAGAAAGGAGGCTTCAGGAGCCCAAGGTGTTACAGCTCAGAGTGTTACAGCTCTGTGAGGAGGTAGTCCCAAGCCCCACGTCTGTCTGCCAGCTGTGGTCACTGGCTGTGGCTACTCGCCTCCAGCTATGGTTGCTCTCCTGCTCTCTCAGTTCCTCTGATCAGTCATCCAGTCTGGATCCCAGCCCTGGTAAGGAGTCTGTGCCAGCGTCACCCCTTTCAGATGCAGGAGACCAGGTTCAGTGACACAGATCTGCTTTATTGCAGGAAAATACGGGCTTATATAGGGGTAATAGTCCAATTATAACACAGCATATGGGGTCCCTTATTAGCATGGCAGACTAGTATACTATTACAAGCTAGAGGGCCAGATGCCCTATTAGCATGATAAGTTTCATTTTCTCTAAGTTTCAGATTCTGGAAACCATGTGACTTACATAGTTTTCTCTCTGATAAGAAACAGGAAGCACTGCATTCCAGCATGATAGGTATGTAAGGCAAAAGGCAAAATAGGTCACAAGATTTTCCACAACACACATCCTTGATGGTAGCACTAATTTCTAAAATCCCTCCAGGGATGCAATACTGTTTTTGGTTCACTATTTTTGCTGGTAGAGGCAATTCCAGTGGTTTCCATTTGGCCTTTCCAACCATAATAGCACACACTCCACAGGTCAGGGAACCAATGTGGGGATTCTGCCAATTCCTAAGTGTATCTATCCCAATTATACATTCTGGTACTGGGGAAATAACCACAGGATGAGTTTGGGGTCCCACTGGACCCACTGTCAGTCGGGCTTCAGCCAAAACTCCATTTATCACCTGACATCCATAAGCCCCTACTTTAACTGGAGGGCCACAATGCTTTTTAAGATCTCCCGGTATCAATGTCAACTCAGAACCAGTATCCAATAGGCCACAGAATGTCTGATTATTTCCTTTCCCCCAATGTACAGTTAATCTAGTAAAAGGCTGCAGGTCCCTATGGGGAAGGATGGGTGAGAGGTGAATAGCATAACTCTTTGGTACTTACTGTAACAAGGTCCTTCCTCAAGGGCACCCAGCCTTCCCTTCATTCAAGGGGTTCTGGGTCTGTAAACTGTCTCAAGTCTGGAAATTGGTTGACTGAGTGAGATTCTCTATTGCTACAATCTAATACTGACTTCCTGTCATTGATCCTAGAGCTTTTCTGGTTATACAGATCAAATAAAAACTTAGTACGCTTCTTTGTATGTGGTCCCTTGAAACACCATGATTGATTAGCCAGTGCCACAGGTCCATTTGAGTCATGCTACTGTAGGTATTATTTTGCCTTTGCCACCCATTATAATAAGTACACTCACCTTGTCTTTGGTAATTCAGTACTGCCACCTGACCCCTACTCTGAGGTCCTGTTACACCTATTATATTCACATCTAATTTATTCAATTGAGCAGCAGCATCTCCAACTGTAAGATCTAGCATAAGGAAAAGAGCAAAAACAAAGCTCTTCAAACGTTCTGGTTTCTCTCTCAGTACTTTCCATCTTTTAAAATCAGTAAAAGGCATGTCCTCTGGGCCCTCCCATTGTGGAGGATTTGGTGTTGCACTGTGAATCCACTTGAGCACACCAATTTGCCTGAGCCTTACAATCCCTTCATCAACACTAAGCCAAGGGATATCAGGTATCTCCAGCTCTCTGTCAGTAGGCCATCTTTTGATAAATACCTCAGCCAACCAATCAAGAAAACTTTTAACACCCTTTTTAACTGCACAAGCTTCCATATTAAACATAGAATCCCCAGTCAGGGGGCCCATGTCAAAAAACTCAGCCTGATCCAATTTTATGTTCCTTCCACCATTATCCCTTACCCTTGAAATCCATTCCCAGACATATTCATTAGACTTCTGTTTGAAAGAATTAGCAAATTCACTAAGTTCTTTAGTGGTGTAG
>NW_008345701.1:24469-64139 GCF_000622305.1 Nannospalax galili
CTCCATCCCACGTGTCAGGATTCCAATCTTTTCCTACCAATGCCCTCACCTTTACTGCTGACACCCTTCGAGGCTGGGAATTAAATTTGCATTGTAGGTCACCCAAGTGTATAATAAGGGATCCAGCTTGACTTTCTGAAGCTTTAGCTCTCTGGCTGCTGGGGAGAAGATTCTCTTCCAGGACACACTTGGAAACTTTTAAACTGTTGATTCGAATCTGGAGCTTGTGAATTTTATCATTAAGCACATTGTTTATCTTCATCACTTTATCCAGAGATGCTAGAAATAACCAGTGAGCATCATTTTTTTTCTTATTTTTCCACAAATTGTCAAAAATTTTATGTATAGGATCACTAAATTTCTTGCTCTTGACAAGAGGTGAGTTAGGAGATTCAAATGGGTCTATCTCCATAAGTGTTTCAAATAGTCTACACCACAGATTTTCAGACCTCTCCAAGCTATCTAAAGACTCTGAGTCAGAGAGCCTACTCCAAATACCAACAAGCCCATTAAAAAAATTCATCCTTTCAATTCTGTTTCTCTAGAACCACTCCTCATTCCACGATCTGTATTAGTCAGGATTTTCCAAAGAAATGGAACCAGTAGGATGAATATATATGTATAGAGATTTACCAGCTTAGCTCACAAGATAGAGTCCCAAGTAGTCCAACAATGGCTGCACCACACTGGAGAGGCTGAGAATCTGTAGTCACTCAATCCACAAGGCTGGATGCCTCAGTAGTCCAAAACTGGCACTGAAGTTCTGATGAATTCCAAAAGATCGGCTAGTCTTCAGTCTACAGCAGTAAGATGAACTCACCAGCAAGAAGAGAGAGAAGGCAAGCAGGAAGAAGCCAGGCGTTCTCCTCTGCCATGGCCTTTTATACGGGCTGTCATCAGAAGGTAACTGTTAGGGAAAGAGGAATTTACTGCTTGTTTGAATTTACTGCTTGTCTGAATTTACTACTTGAATTTACTTGTTTGAATTTACTGCTTGTAACAAATTAACCCAACTGGAGACACAGGCATCTGGAGATAGGGGCAAGGGCTACAGCCCCCAGAGCCTGACCTGTCTGGTCTGTGTCATGCCACATAGGCATGTCTGCTTACACAAGATAACAGGGAAGGGCCGTGCCAGGTACATACCACCCATCCCTCCCCGATTGGGATACCTGAAGGGAGTTGTAACATTTTTCTTATTTTGAAGTTATTGGTTTGTGAAATGCTTGCTTTGAAACTATTGGTTGTATAAACACGGGCTTTTGTGTAACGGTTGTGGGAGCCTATATAATCTTTACCTGAAATTGCCTCAGGGTCGATCGCTCTAACCAGACCTGTGTGTCTTGGAAGGATGGTCAGCCCCAGCTATCTGGTTTAATAAAACTCTGCTTGATTTTTGCATCTCCATACTCGTGCATTTGTCCTCTTGAAGAGACCCACCGAGTCACAGACCCTAACATTTTGGGGGCTAGTCCTGGATTCGGGGGGGTCTTCTGGGGGAACAAAGGATGAACAGAGGCAGAGTTTCTTTTCTCTGGACAGGACAGTGTAATTCGAGGGTCGCCCCTCGTGTCTGTAAAATCCAGAATAAAGCGAGAGTCACCATCTCGTGTCTGGTCGCAGGTTAGTAATCCCGAGTGAGGAAGTCCGGGTTCGAGTCCCAGCACCTAGGTGAAAGTCCAGGTAACCAGCTCTGGCCCTAGGGTCTGAGTGTCTCGGCCCTAGGAAGGAAGGCCGCCATCAAATCTGGCACCTAAGGAGGAAAAAATCTAGCTGGTCACTCTGAGGCAGTCCGAGTGGATGCCATTTGGGAGAATCACGAGAAGTCTCAGGGATCCCGAAAGTGAGAGTGGTGAGTGCAGCACGCGTCTGAGCGAAAGAAGGACCAGTCTGCACGAATGTGATTCAATGTGGTGCGCGTGCTTCATGGTTGTGCTAATTGTCTTACTGGGGGGGTCTGGTTTTGTATTTTTCTCTACGCTCCCTATTTTAAACCTTCCCTTCCTATCTGTATCTCTCACTCCTTTCCATCCCTCTCTCCAGCCACTGAGAAAGCCCCGCGGGCATGGGTTGAGCAAATAAGAGCCATCAGGGCGCTTGCCACTGAAAGACTCCCATGAGAGGATAAGGGGGTCCCAGGTGTGAATCCCAGATAAATTCACATCCCCCACAGAAGAAAAACTGGGCAACAACAGGCATCCGTCCACAAGCACACCCACTGGCCATCATTGTTTAGAGTGGCACCTTCACTTCTCCCTCTTCATCTCCCTCTCTCTTCTGTGACCTCCACCATGGGCCAGACTCAGGCCACTCCTAAAAGTTTAATACTCTCTCACTTCTTGGAGGTGAAGGAGCGGGCTTTGAAATTGGGCCCTAGCATCAGGAAGGGTAAGTTTGGCACTTTCTGATCAACTGAATAGCCCACCTTTGGAGTAGGTTGTCCGACCCAGGGGTCCGTTTCCCTGGACACCATCGGCAAGGACAAGGCTGTCATTACCTGGCCTGACTCAGAAGGACCCCGAGATCAACTCCCCTATATCCTTCTGTGGGAGAACCTGGCAGAGGATCCCCCATCCTGGTTAAGGCCCCTCTTGGTGAGAAAGCCTCATGCTTGCCCACCAAAAGTCTCCATCATGGTCACCCAGGAAGGTTTGAAGTCCTCCAGTCACAGAGGCATGGATCCTAGTGCTCCGCCAGTTATCCCCGAGAGCTCCTCCCTCTACCCCCCTTTGCCCGTTGAACAGCTGCCACCTTATGCAGCTCCACGAAGAGGAGAAGCCGAGGTGGCCTATGGAGGGGGGGATGGAGCCGGGGGTCCCCATGGGAATCCAGTGGTTGCCCCCTCCCCAGACTCCTCTACAGGAGAGGATAGATGACCTGGGGAGGCAGGAGGGATGCAGTTAAGGTCTCGAGGAAACAGGGACCAAGTGGAGGAAGCTCCATCCTCCACCACAAGAGGAGCCGTGCCAGTTCTGCCGGTCTGAACGGTCGGTGGCCCAGATGGAGTTCAGCAGTATCAATACTGGCCATTTTCCTCTAGTGATCTCTACAATTGAAGGACCCAAAATCCTTCCTTTTCTGAAGACCCTAAGTGTCTAATAGGTTTGGTAGAATCCATTATGTAAACCCATTGTCCCACGTAGGATGACTGCCAGCAGCTACTTCACACCCTCTTCACAACAGCCTAATATTCATGTCAGATATGGGCTTTTCCTTATGAAGTAGACCTTAAGTGCAATCAGAAAGTGACTACTAACTTCTAAAATATTCGTGTCACTATTGCTTTCCAGGCTAATTGTTGTTGTAGCTCATAGGATTCACATCTGGGTAAAGCTGATGATCAGTTTTCTCTGTGGTAGCATACAAAGCATCTTCCAGCAGTATGAAGACTACTCAGTAGAAATGAAGCTTTGAAGTCAGTACCAGCTTAATTTCTCCCTTTTTCTTTGATAGCTCATGAGTATAGTGTCTTCAACAGCAGCATCTTGTCATCAAATTCTGGTGGTAAGAAAGGATTAGAAGCTAGAATGTATGATGAACTCAAAATACTAAATATCAAAAAAATGCAACCCATTTAATATGAGACAAGGAGCTGGAAAGTCTGTTCTCCAAGGATGAAATATAAATGTCCGAGATCTTCTTAAAATTTGCTGTACATTACTAGTCCTAAGGAAAATCTAATTTAAAACCATTTTGAGGGGGCTGAAGAGATGGCTCAGCGGTTAAGAGCACTAGTTGATCTTGCAGAAGACCCGGGTTCAAATCCCAGCACCCACATGGCAGCTAACAACTATCTGTAACTCCAGTCCCAGGGGATCCAACAACCTCTTCTGACCTCCATGGGCATTGCATGAAATGGGTGCACTTACCTACATGCAGGCAATACATGCATACACATAAAATAAAATTAATAAATAAAATTAAAAAAAATATTTTGAGATTTATTAACCCACTCACCTTGGCTAACTTTCAAAATCCAAAGAAGAAGCCCCATGTGATGGCCCACACCCCTAATCCCAGAATGGAGAGTGGGAGCTGGGCACAAATTCCACCCTTAGTCCTGAGCTATTGGTAATTGATAGGTGCTGGGATGGAGGCAGTGTTCTTCAAGGGTGTGGCCCCAGGTATGTCGGCTTCTCCCCATGGATGGCCCCATATTCAAGTGTTTATGTTCAGTTCAGTGCACATTTTATATTTGTGTAAAACATATACAAAAAACAAAATCATAGAAAATAATATTGGTTAAGTCATGAAGGGATGGATTTGGGATGACTTCTAGGTGTGAAGGAGAACATGATAAAAATACATTCTTTGAAATTCTCGAGGAGCTAATAAAAAGTGTGGGAAAAAATTGTACATCACATGCCATTATCAGTCCTCCTCTAAATGCTCACACATATAATACACAAGTTCAAACCTAAATATTGATACATGGGTGATATCTGACTTTGTATGTAACTGTACTTTTGTTTGTTTTCCAAATATATTGTTAAGTGACTGAAAAAATATTTGTGAGCTATCAGTAGTGATCCCATCTAGACTGGGGCTGTCGTTCCTTGGAGACATTGAAATGCTGCTTCAGTGTCTTTCTTTTTCATTTAATATCGACAGGTCAAGTGTCCTTAAGAATTCATGCATTTCTACTAGATCCATTTCTTTTTTTTAACCTATTTTTAAAATTTTTATTTATTATTTTTATTTTATAGGTATGCATGTATTGCCTGCATGTAGGTAAGTGCACGCGTGTCATAAAATGCCCGTGGAGGCCAGAAGAGGCTGTCGGATCCCCTGGGACTGGAGTTACGGACAGTTGTTAGCTGCCATGTGGGTGCTGGGATTCGAACCCAGGTCTCCTGCAAGAACAACCAGTGTTCTTAACTGCTGAGCCATCTCTCTAGCCCCCCTTCTGGTTTTTTTTGAAGCAGGGCCTCATTATATAGCCTGGTTTGATCTATAACTCAGTATGTAGAATAGGCTGGCCTCAATCTTACAGAGATCTGCCTGCCTCTGCCTCCTGAGTGCTGGGACTGCAGGAGTGCACCACCACAAACTGGCTCCTTTCTTTCCCTTAAATTAACTTTTTTGGTTAGCATGCAGAGTACTGGGTTTCATCATAGTGCCTTAATTTGTTCCCCTCCTCCACTGCATTCATTCTTTTCTCATTCACTCATTCTTTTCTCATTCATTTATTCATTCAACAGACATTTGTGTATATGCTGCCTATCCACACAGAGTTGGGTACGCAAATTAAAACAGGGCACAAACACAGTCATTTTCCTCTTAGAGTCTATGTTCCATGGTGGTAAGTGATTTTCAAAAGGCCATTTCAAAGTATGGAGTACAGGGGCCAGAGAAATGACTTAGTAGTTAGGAGCACTTGCCTGTTCTTCCAGGGGACCTGAGTTTGGTTCCCAGTACTCACATCAGGCAGTGCACAACATCCTGTAATCGAAGCTCTTACACCTTCTGTCCCCAATGGGTATCTGCACCCATGTGGCATACACACACACACCAATAGAAATAAATCTTCACAAAAAAAAGAACCTTTGATGACTGGTGACTGGGATCCTTTCCTATAAATATAAGGATTCATATTTTGCACATAGTAAGAAATTACAGTTGTCTATGGATGTGACAGCCTCACGGTTTTGTCTAAGGTCTATGACCTTTTCAGCTATGTGTATTTGGTTATGTTTACAGTACCACACATGAGTTTCTCTCCATTGAGTGGACTTTAATTCCAATTAGGTGTGTGTTGACTAGCCACAAGGAAAAAGTGCCACTGTGAATGACGTTTGCTGTGTCACTCATTGACGTGTTTATTAGGCTTTAAACCTGGGGTTGGACCATTGATTGATGTTCTCCCTTAGCAGGTTGTGTAGGGCTCTCATACCGGCCTTCAGGGGAGGTAGATTTGAGGTCAGTTCCAGTTACATTTTTCCAAATTCTGTGCCCAAAATGCGTCCTGTCCTCAGCAATTGGGTCTTGCCTTCAAGTTCTGGGAGGCAGTCAAGGGCTGTGGCATTAGCTTGTGTAATTTTGGGACTCTTTTGGACAACCTGGTGAAGATCTCGAAAGAAGCTTTCCCCTGTCTGGCACTTTTTTGTATTATGTAGCCTTCAGCTAATACATGAACTCATGTGTACATATTCTATGTGAAACTTTGGAGCAGTTATTTGGGCTACTATGATTCTTTCTGTTTTTTTTTTTTTTTTTTACACTAGCCAGCCCATATTTATCTTTCATCTCTCTCCCTGTCTAACCTCCATGCCCTCCCCATTTAAAGTATCCCATATTTCCCATTTCTCCCTTGATAATACCTGTCTCTTATGGTCCTGCCTCTCTTGATCTCCTTCTTCCCCTTTATTCTCATAGTTCCTTGTGTAACAATCCCTGACCCCCTCCCATGTAACCACCCCTATTTGACCCATTTGTCCCCTAGTAACACCTGTCTGCTACATGTAGAGATTTTTTAAATGTGTCTGAGACACTGTATTCACAAGATCAACCAAGCCTATGCTGTGTTCTCACACAAACACAGTCCTATGAACTGAACACAATGTATACCTGAGTTAGGTTTGATGTTCTATAGATTGTAAAACCCAGGGAACTCTCTGCTTTCTTCTCTTCCCAATATACACATGTCCACAGGTGACAAGAGTTCTCTCCCTTCTGCTTATCCCATTGACAGCCTGAATCTTGACATTCTGGCTCTCTAGTGGAACTGGTAGATGTGAGAAAAAACAGTTGGTCCCAGTTGAATGTGTTTAACTAATCATTCCACCCAGAATTTAAAATAGAATTCTTAATTATGACCAAACATGGAAATTTAACAGCCATTACTAGCCCTTCACTAAGACTTCAGGGATTCCCAGTACATATTTTTGTGAATTACAGTAATTGACACACATCTAAGAGCAGATTTTGCTCTGAAATTCAATATTGGTGACACTAAAATGTAACATCCATCTTGTGTGTAGGTATTGAGTTTCATTCTGTTATGCAAGGAAATAAACATGATATAGCATTAAAGTGTGCATGTGTCTGTGCTGTGTTCCCTACGAGTATCTAGGACCACTGAGCTTAGTGGACTCAGATGCTGAGGAGGGTATTTCCATCTCCCCTTCCTGGTGTTATTGCATTTATTTTCACTTTGTCCATATGCAAAAAATCAGACTATGCAGACATTTTAGATGAATTTCTGTTACTAATCACACAAAACATTGTAATTGGTATATTTCATGTATGTAAAATCACTAGACTTTCCTTTTTGCCCCCCTCACACACCCTTGTCCTACAGCTCAGTGTGTAGTGCCATTGTCCCCTCTTTGTGCTCAGGACACACACATACACACACACACACGTATATATTCTTGTATTTATATATGTATAATATGCATATATTAAACATAATATCTGAAAAAGTGAGACCATGCATTCATTTTAGAATATTTAATATTGATGTAAGTTAAATTTTTCAAATTTTTTTAGATTGATATGAGGAGATAGAGCTGTGTAAATATTGAATGAATTTTATATGCATGTACAGAAATGAGGTTTACCAAGAGAAATGAAAAAAATTACAATGGCTTATCTTGTGAGACAGGTTGATTGGTGAAATAAATTTTAAAAAGCTGATTATGACTGGAGCTAAAACTCCAGAAAAAGCATAATGAACACAGAGTCTGGAAAGCCTGACATGGCAGTAGACTTTAGACTGGGTTATACTCACAACCCCAGAGACCGAATGGTACTAGATCCTGTCACCAGTAAATTCTATGGCTACTGAGTCCACTGGTAAGTGTCAAGGACACTACTTTGTTCCATTGCCCCATTGCTGAAGTGGTAATTGTTAGGGTTCCAAACAGCAGCAGTTTCCCCCCTCCCCAACAGGGACCTCACCTTGACCTTTGGAGTCAAGGGAAACAAACTCTGCTGAGAAGCAGCCTGCCTTTCCTTTGACCTCCAAAGATAAGATAAGCAGATTCTACCTGATAACCAGAGATTTTAGAAGCTGTTTTTCTCTTATCTTAAGAGGGAAAAAGTAAACACTTCCAGACCCTAATCCTACGTGCTTTTCCTGCTTCCCCCTCCCTGATTTCTCCCCCAAACATTCCCTCTTCTGCACCCTAAAGCCCCCATATATAAAGTCCCAGCTCACAACCCGTGGGCTGACATCTTTCCCTTCCCTGAGGAAAAGGTGCCCTGTGTGAAATAAATCTGTATCCTGCTGAGAATTCCATCCGTTCGTGCTCTCCACCACATGCTCTCCATCCCAAATTTTTATCTATCAGTAATGACACTTGTCAACTTCTCTTAAAAAGGACAGGGGACTGGAGAAATGGATCAGTGGTTAAGAACACTGACTGTTCTTGCAGAAGACCTGGTTCAAATCCCAGCACCCACATGGAAGATAATACACTGTCTGAAAGTCCAGTTCCAGGGGATCCGATGGCCTATTCTCTCCTCCATAGGCATTGCATGACACAGGAACACTTACGTACATGCAGGCAAACAAACACACACAGAAAATAAAAATAATAAATGAAATATTTTTAAAAAGGACTAACATACTTGATTTGGGAAACTTCCAGACTTACTTATATTCCATAAATCCAGAATTACTGATATTAGGGATGAGTTTTTAACAGAATTGTGATTACTTAGACAAAAACAGTCATTCCTTAGCAAAACATTTTTAGGTCATGAAATTATTTTGTTCATATTGTTTGTCTTCTGGAAAATTCATATTATAAAATGAAGAGATGAGAATTTGGAGGGCAATATTTACTCAAAAAATTCCAAATAAGAATAGCAGAAAGATTCTGGGCAAATTCTCAAGGCTCCAAAGAAGAGGCCCCCACTGAAGAATACTTGGGGATCACAAATTACACTCCATAGGCCTTTCAAAAATAGTAATAATAGGGGACATGGTGTCAGGCATAATGGCCATAGGGTGGGGTGTATGTGAGGATGGGCATCTAAATATAGTCAACATGCATTGTTTGCAATTCTAAAAGAATTAATAAAAACTAAAAAAATAAATCACAGGGCTGCAGTGATGGCTCAGCGGTTAAGAGCACTGACTGCTCTGGCAAAGGATGGATGTTCAATTTCCAGCACCCACATGGCAGCTAACAACGCTCAATGTTTCCAGTTCCAGTGGATCTGATGCCCTCTACTGAGCTCCATGGGCATTGCATGACACAGGTATACCTACCTACATGCAGCAATAAACTCATACACATGAAAAAGTAATAAATTTACTAATTAATTTTAACAGTTTTTAAAATCAGAAGGAGTAGCATGACATATGCAGTCACCAGATTAGTGAACACCAGCCAGGCAGTATAAATGTCATACTTGCAAGTAAATGTCAAACACTGTGGCGGCCTTAGTTCTCTGTCCACTGAATATGCATGATAAAATTTAACTTTTATTAATTTTTATTATTTTGTCTTCAATAAGCTCCATTGATAGTAAGATGAGTGAGCACTCAAATCACACCTACAGAACAGCAGTGTTCTTAAATATGGCATGCTACACCAGCATGTTACCGGTACTCTTTCTCCCATCGTTCCCCAAATATAGCTATAAGCTTTAAGTTGGAAAGTGTACAGTGGGAAAATAAACACTCAGGCTTTTGTCACTTTGTCACACTACTTTGAATAGAGATGGTTTCTAATGGATTCCAGACAGCATTGTTTCCCTTCAGTTAATGTCAATGCACATGGAGCTCAGGTGATCAATGGAGCTGAACCCAAAATCTGACTCAGGTTAACTGTTCATCCTGTAGCTACTTCAGAATGGAGAATTTATAAAAGTATACTGAGAATTTGGCATGGTTCCCACGTTGGTTCCTTGGCCTGTGAGCTCAGGGCTGTTGTGGTTGGCAAGTCTGAATGGAAATGATCAAAGCTGCTGTGTCAGAGAAAATGGTGAACCAAAACCATCTTGCATGTCTGGAGGGATTGTAAAGAACATTGCCACCATCCAGAGTTTGAAATATGGACGGATTGGGATGTATCCAACCACATCTGACTTTGGCCTGTACAGAATATGGATGAATTATGTAGACCAACATTTAATATAAATTGTTGAAAATGTAATCAATCCATGGGTCTCGTTACAGCTGTGGTATTAGCTCTGGTATTCTTACTTGAGCCAATTAAAATCCCAGCAGGAACTGGTGTAAAGCTAATAGTAGGACAAATGCTTTATTACCATCCATGGGGCACCTAATGACCACCAGAAGAAATTTTCTGTCAGGTGTCAAGGCCTGCATTATACCTTTCTTATCCCACCTTGTGCTGGATAGCTTTAGTGTCAACTTGATACACCTGGGTTGATGGGGCCTCAATTGGGGAATTTCCTTCATTGGACTGGCCTGTGGCCATGTCCATGGGGCACCTTCTTGATTGTTGAGTGATATGGGAGGGCCCATCCCACTGTGAGTGGTGCCACCCCTGGGCAGGTGGGCCTGTGTTGCATAAGAAGGCAGGCTGAAAGGGACCAGGGGAACAGTGTTCCTCCATGGCTTGTGCTTCAGCTCCTGTCTCCAGGTTCCTGCCGAGTTCCTACTTTGGGCTCCCTGATGAACTGTGATCTGGGAGATGTAAGACAAATAAACCCTTACTCCCCAAATTGATAGTGGTCAGAATGTTTTGTCATAGCAATGAAGAAACAAATTAGGACACACCTCAACTATATAAAAACTCTGTATTCCCATGTCATAACATGGTTTACAGGGACTTTGATCACGTGTGTCTTCCACAAGATATCATATTGTTCCTTCATATTGATAAAATTATATTTCTTGGATGAATGAGGAGATAATATCTACTCTGGACTTAGTATAGCATATAAACTTCATGGATGGGACATAAATCTTAGCCAAATTCAAGGACCTTCTACCACAGTGAAGTTTCTAGGAATGTAGTATGCTGTGGCATGCAGAGATGTTCCTTTTACTGTCTAGGATAATCTCTAGTTCCTATATTCTCTGTTATGAAATAAAAGACATGACACTGAGTGTAGCTGTTTGGATTTAGGAAGTAGCATGTTACTCACTTGTGCATGTTACTCTGGACCACATTCCAAATGAATAAAATTATGGGCATGGTGGCATATGCCTTTAAACCCAGTACTAAGGAGGAGGCAAATGCAGGCAGATCTCTGTGAGACTGAGGCAAGTCAAGTCTACATAGCGAGTTCCAGGCCAGCTGGTGCTACATAGAGACTGTCTCAAAACACCAAAATAAATAAATAAATAAATAAATAAATAAATAAATAAATAAAGGTTGCATGAATTTGCAATCCCACCAGCAGTGGGTGAGTGTTCCCCTTTCTCCACATCCTCGACAGCATTTGGTATCAATTTGGTATCATTTGTTCTCTTGATCTTAGCCAGTCTGAATGGGGTAAGATGAAATCTTTTTTCAAAATAAATAATTTATTGAGAATTTCATACATGCATAGATGCAAATAAAGTGTTTTGATCAAATCCATGCCCACTCCCTCCCCTCTAACATAAATAAATAAATAAATAAAGCTAAACTGAAATGTACACCATATGATTCAAAATGCCATATGTTATTTGATGTTTAATGTTAAATAGTCATGCTCATTTGAGCGTTTGGCCAACTCCTTATACATGAAGAACTTAGCTGTTTGGAGCATTACCATGAAGTTACCTTCAGACAACTGTTATCATTTGAGGACAATTCTTGGCCCACTGTTGTGGTTTGAATCAGAATGAGTCCTGCAGGCTCAAACTATTTGGACATTTTGTCTCCAGTAGGTGGCACTGCTTTGGGAGGTCTTAGAAGGTTTGGCCTTGCTGGAGGAAGCATGTCAGTGGGGCGGGCCTTGCAGATTTCCCATCATTCTCTGTTTCTTGTTCCTGCTTGAAGATGTAAGTACTTACCTTCCTGTTCCTGCTCCAGCCACCTTGCCATGCCTCACTGCCATGATGGGCTCTAATCCCTCTGGAACCTGGAACTGTAAGCTCAGATAAACTCTACTTCCTCCAAGTTTCTCTGTTCACAGTGTTTTTTTTTACAGCAACAGAAAAGTAACTAATACCAAATTTAGTACCAGAGATTGGGCTGTTGGCTATGAAGAACACAACCTTGTGGGTTTTTAGAAGAGTGTGGAAGACTTTGGATGCTTGGACTAGAAAAGCCATTGATTGCTGGAAGCAGAGCTTAATGGACCACTTTAGTAGGATCCTGAAAGTTAAGTGATGTATTTCCAGAGTGAAATAAGGACTTAAGCAGCAATTGGAATATTTTGGCAAAGAATCTGTCTAGATAATTTCCAGAGCATAAAAGCTTGCCTAAGGCTAACTTGAAAAATCATGGACTAATTCCTTTCACAGAGGAAATTTCAAGACAACCTAATGTAAAAAAGGCAGAGTGGCAATTAACTAGTGAATATTATGGAGATCTACTCTGGAAAAAAGCAAATAGGTCATAAAGAAATGCAGAATGTGCAGTGTTCATTGAAGAAAAGCACTAGGAAGATTAATGTTGGAGCCAAGGACTGTGTTGAAGGAGAGGTCCTCTTTAATAAGGAGATTAACATGTTTAAGGAGATGCCTAAAGATTTGTACTTAAACAATGGAAACAGTACCTTCAGGGCAAAAACAACACCAAGCTAAGCTTTCAACTTGTGAAAGGAAAATGCATGAAAGCTTTTCTATTCCCAGAAAACCACAGCATCAAAAAACTGTTGGTAATGTCGTTGAAGCTGGCCAGAGTCCACCCCAGGAAAGCATCTGAACAGCAGTGCTGTTCATATTGTACTGGCTTTGGAGGCATGAAAGATGTAGAGTGAAGGTGTCATGCGTTCTTCCTCCATAGTTTCAGAGAGCCACTGAAGCCAGGCAGTGTGCAGCAAAGCTGTCCCAGCATGAAGACTGCCCTGACAGGTCATTGCATGAAGCTGTGAAGATGAAGCCTGGTCAGCAGTGGAGACCCCAAGAAGATGTTGTTGATGCCAGAGCTCTGAGACATCTGCCAAGGAGGGTCATGTACAGGGAGTGGTGCCAGCCCTAGAAAGAGATGTATGTTGCACACAGCAAAGATGGAGGGGCTGAATCATCTAAGCCTTTGGAAATGAAGCCCCAGAAGTCAGACATGGTTTGATATATTGTTTTCCATGCTTGTTTTCAGTCTACTATTTCCTCATTATGCCCCTATTCCTCCCTTTTGGAATTGGAACGTGTATCAGTTAAAGTACAAGTTGGGAATATGTAATTTGTCTTTTGGTTTTACAGAGGCTTATAATTAAGCCTTGAGTCTCAGAAGAGACTGGGCTGTGGACTTTTGAATAGTATTGAGACTGATAAAGACTATGGGGACTTTTAAGGAGGGCTAAATGTATTTTGTGTTTTATATTGTCACGAGCCTACCTGGGCTAAGAGTGGACTGTGGTAGGTGAATGAAAATGTCCTCATTATGCTCCAAGTATTTGGAAATTTTGTCCCCAGTTGGTGGCACTGTTGTGGGATGTCTTAGAAGGTGTCACCTAACTGGAGGAAGAAGTCACTGGTGAAAGACTTAGAGAGTTCTTACACCTTGCTGGATTTCCAGTCACATTCTGCTTCCTGTACCTGCTTGAAGATGTAAGCACTTAGCTTTCTACCCCTGCTCTGACCACATCACCATGCCACTCCACCATGGTGGTCTCTAATCCCTCTGGATACTGGAACCGTAAGCTCTAATAAACTCTTCTTCCTGTAAATTCCTTCATCATGGTGTTTTATCACAGCAACAGGAAAGTAATTAATACATCCACTGTTGTGCCTATGTGCTTGAAAAGGTATCAACACTCTACCTTGCATGCTTAGCTTCCTATCATGATCTGAGTCTTATCCAACCCAGCAAGCCATAAATTTGGACACACACAGTAGTCTTCCATCATCCAATGGAAGTGGAACTTATGATCAGTGACAAGTACATTCAAAGTCATATGTAAATTACAAAAAGAAATGACCAAATTGCATCTAAATGCTATAACTTCTAAAGTGCTCTTCTACTCGGGAATGTGTCTGTGGCATCACTAGGTGTGCCCTTTAGCCTGTTAGTTTTGTGCTAAACTGTACATACAAAAATCTATAATTGCACCCTCAAAACTACCATTCTCTACTGTGATCAGTCAGCAACCTTGTTACTGGCTTTCTAGATCGAACTTCTATCACAGAAAGTGCACTGCATTATCTTTGCTAAAATGTATGCTTATTGTAATCCTACCACAGCCACAACCCCCTGCCTCCTTCTGTTCCTAAATGTTCCCACCCACAGTATTCCTTCTCTTTATTTACTTTTTATCTCTGTTCTGCTATTTAACCTCCCTTAAGGCAACCTCTCCCCACCAATTCACTTTCTTATTTATTGGTTTGCACAAGTACTTTATGTAAGACTCACCATAGTAAATACTTGAAGCTCAGATACCGATTTGAAAGAGAACATGAGGTATTTGTCTTTTGTGGTGGTCACTTCACAGAGAATAGTGTTTGAAATCCTATCCATTCTCTGCTATCTCATAATTTCTAGTTTTCTTAAGGCTGAGTAGTATTGCACTGTGCATATTCAGTGCATCTTCATTATCTATTCATCAGTTGTGGGTGTTTAGGTTTTCTCCTTATTCTAGCTATTGTGAATAGAGTACCAATGACCTTGGATGTGCAGGAATCCCTGTGTCTGAGTACACAAACCTTTCAGATATACCCAGGAGTGAACGGTATGATAGTTTTATATCTAGCATTTTTGTGACACCTTCAGACTGATTTATACTGTCACCTGCACAAGTTTACATTCTCATCTGTAGTCTATGAAATTCCCCTTTCATCACATTACCACCTGCATTTGTTGTTATCAGTTTTCATGAGTATATCCGTTCTGATTCAATTGTGATTGCAGCCCAAGGTCATTTAAATCTGAATTTCCTTATTTTCTAGGGTTCCTGAACACTTTTCAAAGTGTTTCCTAGCCATTTGTATTTCCTTTTGTAAACATTTTTTGTCCCAAAGGCCATTTTTAATATTGCGTTCCTTCTATTTTGGTGTAGAGATTGAATTCTCAGAGCAATCTAGTTACTGAAGCTCTGTTGGTTGTATTTATACAGATTTCTCTCCCATTCTGTGGCTGCTGCATCACTCAACTGCCAGCCTCCTTTGTGTGACACGGGTCAATTCTGGGTCCTATTTGCTGTGCTCCCTCAGTCCAAGTCTGAAATCATCACCTGTAGCTGTGTGTGGACCATTCTCCCTACTTTCCTTACAACAGTTTTAGCCAATCAGGTTACATGATGATGTCTTTGAAACATTTGATGTTAAACGTTGTACACATTGAGAGTTAGGGATGTGCTTCATTCTTCTGCATGTTGACATAATGCTTCGTAAGATGATTTGTTGAAGATACTGTCCTTTGTATCCTTTGTATTGGATATATTTGACATATTTTCAAAAACCAAGACGTATCTGTGTTCATGCGGAATAGTACCTAGGTGATCTAATGATATTCCATTGCTCTGTGTGTCTTCTTTTTTCTAGAATTATGCTGTTTTGATTTCATTGGTTGGCAATATAACTTCCGATAAGGCATGGTGACAACTCCTGCCATGTTGATGTTTGTTCAGACTTTCTTTCACTGTCCTTAACCTTTTCTTCTTTCATAATAATTTGAACTTTGTTCTGTCTATATCTATGGAAAAAGGCAGTAGAATTTTCATTGGGACTGCATTGAATATCTAGATACTTTTGAGAGGATGGACATTTTCAGAAGATTAATTCTGTCATTCTTTCTGCTCAGTAGCTGTTTCCTTTTTTGGTGTCTTCTTTAATTTATTCCTTCAGTGTCTTAATATTTCCAATGTAGAATTTGTTTCTTTTTAAGTTTTATTCCTCAGCATTTTATTTTTTGTGTGGCTCTACTGTTAACATGATTATTGCTTTATTTTATAGGCTTGTAATTGATTTTGTGTGAAATCTAATGATTTTTGTGCATTTTGTATCTTGCCATTTTTCTGAAACTGTCGTCTCTTAAGAGTTTTTTCATGGACTCATTAAAGTCTTTTAGGAATAGAATCATAGCAGCTGTAAGAAGAGATATTTTACTCACTTTTGTTTAGCGTCTGTTTTCTTTCCTTCTCTAGGCTTATGCCTAGGAAGGCATTCTCTTACTGTATTGAAGAGGATTGGAGTGAGTGCACACGTGTGTCCTGCTTCTGTCTCAATGGAAATGAGTTTTTCTCCAGTTTGATGTTAGACAAATGCTTGTTACATATGATGTGAATTACTTTACGATATTCTCCATCCATCTTGAGCCTTTTCATGGTTCTGATCCATGAAGTGATGTTGATTTTTGTTGAAGGTGTTTTCTGTGTCTACTGGGATAATCATCTCATCTTTTAATTCATTCATGTGTTATAGTGTATTCATTGATTTATCTATGTTACATCATCTGTCATGTCTGAAATGAGACCTACTTGATCGTGATGAATAATGTGTTTGATGTGGTCTTGAATTCCATTTGTCATTATTTTATTGGCAATTTTTGCACCTATGTTTTTCAAGGAAATAGGTTGATGCATTGTCTCTCTTTGCTCCAGGGCTTATGCTTCCTGTTGGCTAATAGAGGCCTGTGCATCATTGCCCCATTACCTCTCCTTATATGCCCACCCCTCTGAGAATGTGTGAGATTTCCTGACTTGGCCTCCAGGGGTGAGCTTCCAAAATCCTGCTCCTCTGGCCCCATCCTGGTACTTTGGGACCATCTGCAGTCCCTTCCATTGCTCCAGGACATGTGCCTGTCTCCTGGCTAGTAGGGTCCTGCACATTCTTGTCCTATCACCTCTCCCTGTGCAACTGTACCTCTGAGAGTGTGTGCAAGTGTCTGACATGGCCTCCAGGGATGAGCTGCCCAAATCCCACCACTCCCATCCTCCTTCTTTTGGAACATCTGTACTATCACCCACTACTCCAAGGTGTAGGTATTTTTAGTGGCTAGTAGGGACCAGGACATCTGTTTCTCATCTCATCTCATCTCATCTCATCTTATCTCATCTCATCTCATCTCATCTCATTCGACCTTGGCCCTATCTTCTGAGGCAACAGCAGTGCGCCTAACTAGCCAGAGCCACTTGGCCCTTGGGGAGAGTTCCTGTGTAGTCTACCTGGATCCATTTGGTCTTTCCAATATAAAATCAAAAGAGAGAACCTGAAGCCTAAACCTACAAACTTTTCATACTCAATCAGAAGGAAACTGTGCTAAATCAATAAAACAAACAGAATCAAACTTCAACTCAACAACAGAAAGCTCAAGTTTCATACTAGAATCACAAGCAGCAAAGGAAATCCACACTACTAAACTTCAAGGAAAAACTGATAAAAACCAAAATAATATGTCCCACCAAACACCACCAGTCCTCTAGAAGAGTTCTACAATAAGAACTCCCAAAGAGTAACCTGGAACACAGAATTTCAAACAGTCACAAACATGATCAAAGAAGTCAACTAATTTAAAGATCACACAGCTCAGAGAACTAAAGGAGGATCGGAATCAACTTCTTACTGAATTCATGCAAGAGATAGAAATATTGAAGAAAACTGAGGCTGAAATGAAGAAGGAAAGGAACAACTCAATCGGCCAATTTGAAATGAAAGGATAAAGCCTCACCACAGAATAAATGAAATGGAAAATGGAATTTCAAGACTAGATGGTAAAGACTCAGAACTGGGCTGCTGAAGCAAAGAATATGATTTTTCTTTTTTTTTGTCTTTTTGAAACAGGGTCTCTCTATAGCCCCAGCTGGCCTGGAACTCACTATGTAGACCAGGCTGGCCTTGAACTCAGAGAGCTCTGCCTACCTCACGCTGGCCTTGAACTCATAGAGATCCACCTGCCTCTGCCTCCTAAGTGCTGGGACTACAGGCATGCACCACCATTCCGGGGAAGAATATGGATTTTTTAAAAAATCAGAAATACAATATGTAGGAAATGTGGGACACCATGGATAGAGCACTTTTATGCATCATAGGCACAGAGAAAGGAGAAGAATCCCAGGTAATTGGCATTGAACAGATCTTCAAAAGGATTATAGAAGAACAATTCCCTAATTAAGCACTTAACCATAAATGACCAAGAAGCACACAGAACACCAAATAGAACTAGAAGAGAAATTCCCCGTCATGTATCATATGGGAAACACTAGATGTAGAGAACAAAGAGGAAGTGGAAAGAGCAAAGCAGCAAGTCACATAGGAAGGAAAACACGTCGGAAGTATAGCTGAGCTTTCAGTGCAAACTACGACAGCAAGAAGAGTCTGGATCAAAGTATTGCACGTTCTAAATGATCGTTGATGCCATCTCAGAATGTTTTACCATGCAAAGCTGTCTAGTATAGCTGAAGAGAAAGAACAATCTTCCATGAATAGGCTCAAAGAATGCATGTGCACCAAAGCAATGCAGAGCACCGAGGAAAAGAATGACCATACCCAAGAGGAAACAGAAAACAAATGAAGATATAATTGCGGAAACACAAAGTTGAACCAAGAAAGAATGCAAGCAGAAATTAAAACAAAAGTAACCCATACATATCACTCAGTAATAAGTTGGAATATCAGTGGCCTCAACTCCCCAGTCAAAACATACTGGCTAGTTGAGTGGATTAAGAAAAAAATATTAATCTATTTCTTCTGTGGAAGAAACTCATCTCACCTTTGAGGGTAGGCACTCCCTTAGAGTGGAAAGATGAAAAATATATTCCAAGAAAATGACACTGAGAAACAAGCAGGTGTTGTAATTACAACATCTGACAAAAGACTTCAAATTAAAACTAATCAAAAGAGATAAAGAGGGTCACTTCATTCTGATCAAATTAAACTGACCAAGAAGATATTACATTCATGAACATATGTACACTAAATTCTGGTGCACAAAGTTTCAGAAGGATTTGCAGGACTTTAGGACACAGATTAACTCTAACTCAGTAACAGTAGGTGAGGGAAACTCCCCAATATCTTCAATAGGCAGGTCAAGTGGACAAAGGCTAAACAGACAGACATCTGAATTAAATGATACCAGGCATCAAATGGACCAACAGACATATGCTGAATTTTCCACTCAAACACCAAAGAATACACTTTATTCTTGGCAGCCCATGGAAGTTTCTCTAAAATTGACCACATACTAGGGCACAAAACATATCTCAAAAATACAAAGCAATTGAAATAATTCCAGGCATATATCAGACCACAACACAATAAAGCTTGTAATCAACATCAAAAGAAGCTCTAATAGGTACATGAACTCATGGAGATTAAACAGCACACTCCTGAGTGATTAATGTGTCAAAGAAGGGTTAAAATAAAAGTGTTCCTGGAACCTGATGAAAATGATCATACAGCACAACAAAGTCTCTGGGACACTTTAGAAGCCATCCTAAGAGGGAAGACTATAACTCCAAGTGCCTAAGGCCAGTTAACCAACAGAAAGAAAGAGCAAATCCAAATAAAATCAAAGATGAAAGGGGAAAAAAAATCACAGTAGACACCAGAAAGATCCAGAACATCGTAAGGGAATGCTTCCAAAATCCATATGCTACTAATTTGAAAACCTGAAAGAAATGGATGAATTTCTAAACTCATGGTTTAGAAATGATGATACCAAGAAGAGGGCAGCGACCTCAGCATATCCATGACATGTAAGGAAACTGAGCAGAAGTACAACACCTCCCCATTAAAAAAGATCCCAGGCCCAGATGGACTCACAGCAGATTTCTACCAGACATTTAAAGAATATCTAAAACCAATACTACTTACATTATTCAAGAAGACAGAAACAGGAGCAACTCTCTTTAAAAAAAAAATCCAACTTAGAATAGAAGAAGAAAGATGCTGGGCAAGTTGTCAGGTCTCTGAAGGACATTCCCGCACTGGAGAACATTTGGGGAACACAAATTACACTGCACAGGCCTTTCAAAAACTGTAATAACAGAGGACATGATGTCGGGCTTGGTGGTTGTAGTGTGGGGTAGACATAGGGACAGGCACCTAAATATAATCAAAAGACACTGTTTTCAACTCTAAAAGAATTAATAAAAGCATTAAAAAGTAAATCAGAGTGCTGGAGAGATGGCTCAGTGGATAGGAGCACTGGTTGCTCTTGCAGTCAGTAAATTCATACACATGAAAAGATAGTAAATAATAAATAAATAATAAAATATTTTAAAATCGAAATAGCAGTACAAAATATGCATAATTACAAATATCATCTTACTTGGGAGACTGCTGGGTAAAGAGGTCAACTGTGTAGACTGTTAGCCCTCTGTTCATGATCATCAATGCTGAACCTTGTTGGAAGAATATTCTACAGCAATCCAACCCACCTTTTCATATCTGCACAGGGAGGTCACAGAAGCCCTGAAGAGAACACCTACTTAGTTGGGGATAATCGAGATCCCGCTGTGCCATACCATAAGTTACTTTATATTGTGTGAACTCTTTCTCCAAACTCGATTTTACAAGCAGGTTCTAGTCTGTGGGAAATGTCAAAGAAATGCACTAAATGTTCTATCAAACGGTTAAATAAGAAAGCAAAAACAAAAACAACCAAAACACCCCCCCCAAAAAAACCCAGACAAATAAGCCACTTCCCAGAAATTCAAACTCTACAGTCCTCCCTTCTTGAAATCAAATATGTTTCAGACTGCAGTCCCTGCTGAAAATTGCATTCTGCTTCTCAGCTCCCTCACTTTGTGTCAGCGAATTACATAAGAATGAGAGGCTGAGCTCTGACCACAGAGAGGGAGACAGAGGGGCCTTCCTGTTAGGAATAAACCCAGCAGGACCTTCTCTGTCTGTGCTTGCTTGCAGGCTTTGAGCAGCATAGATGCATCACTCTGCAGAAGCAAGAGTTTTACCTTGCCCAAATACTTTGGATTGTGTGGTCAGTTCCTTGAAACATCAAATGTGTATCTAACATATCTATTTTGAGAATGGACGATGACTCCGCACTCAGGTTGACAAGAGAACAGCACTTTTAAACAGGTAAACACTGTTCATGAAACACAGTCTGGTAAACGACTTACTCAAGGGAGTGAGTAAACCAGGTAAATGAACTGGAATGAACTGGGACAATGGAGACACAGGAATGTATTAGGTTCATATGAGGGAAACCAAGCCCAGGAATGTCTCCTTCACACCAGTCAAAGGGAAGGGTGTAAAGCACTCCCCTGGACCACGTGAACAGGACATCTAACATTGAGAGGAGATGGCCTCTCTTCCTTTAAGTATGGTTCATACTCCATGCTGAAACCTCCTGGTTCTCTTGCTTCAGAACAAAGAACAAGAGGAGGGACAGGTGGACAGTCCCAGGAACAGTTTATTTCAGCCTAGAAAGACAGCCCTGAGAAGAAGTGGGCTAGCAGCCTGGACAGGTCTGAAGTGCAAAAGCCTCACACCACATGACTTCTGATCCTTTACAGGTCGTTTACACAGCTGCAACCTGGAGACCTCACAGGATTTTCTCAGCAGTGCTTGTTTTGTACAAGCCCAGGAAAGAAGCTGGGGGTTCCATTCTTCCTCTGACCACTCATATATTAATCTTTCTCCACCTCTATTGTCCTGCACACAGGCCTGGTGTGAGTATCACTGGATCCCCAGAGAGAGAAGTCCTCCTTGTCTCCCAGGAGCTTAGCTTGGCCCAGTCTCCTCTGCTGACTCAGCCTATGTTGTCCGTCTGCCCTGCAGTACTTGCCTTCCACTAGTCCATCAGTTCATCCATCTGGACCTGGTCCCCCCTTCTCTTCTTCAGCCTCCATGAGGAGCGAGGATAAACTGTAAAGCCACATGCTGTGTCCTTCAGCATCGTTCATTGTGACTTTACAATCATTACTGATAAATCTCTATAAAGACCGCACTGACTCTACAGAGGCTGCCTTCATGGTGAATTTTGCTACTGTAATATTCTTACCTCTCAGCTGGTGCAAGACTTCCACAGCCTTGGGGGTTGGGACTCCTTTCTGTTCAGTGCCGTCAGTTCTGCCTGTCCTTCTGTCTTGCCTCATTAGTACTTCACACTTCATGTTAGTCCTTCACACTTCATGTCCTGTGCACCAAGGGTTGGGTTTTCCTCATCAGTACGTGTTATTCTTTCTCTGAAACTCTCTTCTGGAATTTTCTTCATTTCTTTCTTCAGAGTCTGAATGCTATCAGTGTGGACTTCTTTCATTTCCCTTGTTAGGTTTATACTTAGGTGTTTTATTTTTGGTGTGGCCATGGTGAATGGGATTGTTGCCCTGATTTTTTTTTTTTTTTTCTGTATACTTGTCAGTGGTGCATGGAAAGTCTATGCATTTCAGTGTTCCTCAATTTCTTGAGGTCTGTTCTGCTCCAAGTCTCGGGGTCTATTTTGGAGAAAGTTTCATGGGATGCTGAAAAGAATTTGTATGCTCCTGCGTTTGAGTGTAATGTCCTATAGATGTCTGTTTGATTTACAGATCCATTTAATTCCAATATTTCTAGATTCATCTTTTGTCTAGATGACGTGTGTCTTGGTGATAGTGGAGTACTGAAATCTCTATTAATGTGTTGGGGCTAATCTGTGGTTTTTCATCTAGTAGTAGTTCCGTTAATAAACGAGAGAATCTGTCTTTGGTGTGTACATGTTTAGAAGTGCAGTATCCTCTTGATCAATTTTTCCCTTAATGAGAATTAAGGGAAGTGAAAAATTCTGCTGAATTCTGTTTCAAATCTATCTTGTGTGTTATTTGAGTAGGTTTGCCTGCTGGTTTCCTCGTTCCATGATGGAGTCCTTTTTCCATCCCTTTATCCCGAGGTGGTGTCTCCCTTTTCTGGCAACACGTGTTTCTTTGAAGCAGCAGGAAGATGGATCCTCTTCCGTAATCCAATCTGCTCCTCTGTGCCCTTTGACTGCAAGGATTTGTGACCATTAATATTCAGTTATTATAGATAAAGTGTATTAATTCCTTTTCTTGTTGATTTTATGTTTTCTTAGGCCTTTTTGAGGAATAGTTTTAGCATTCTTTTTCACCTGTGTCATCTTCATGTGTTTACCCCTGTCTTCTGTTCCTAGTATTCCTTCCAGTATTTTCTGTGAAGGAGGCTTAGTGGTTGTATTTAGCCCCTGTCATGAAAAGACCTTCTCTTTCAGTAGTTTTGTGAAGTGTAGCAATGTTGGCAGTTGTGAAATAAGTCTTTCCAAGCCCTTCTGGCTCTAAAAGTTTCCATTAAATAACCTGTTGTTATTGTGCTGGGTCTGACTGTGGGGGACTTGGCCTTCTCTCTTGAAACTTTCAGTACCTTCGTTTAGTCTGTGTCTTTAGTGTTGTCACTATGATGTGCCAGGGAGAGTTTCTTTTCTTGTCCTCTCTGTTTGATGTTGTGTGGGTCTCTTGTACTTGGCTGGATAACTTTCTCTGTAGATTTAGGAGACATACTTGTGTGATTGAATTTAAAATGCTATCCATTCCTTTGTCCTGGAGTTCTTCTCTTTCTTCTCTGTCCATAATTTGCAGGTTTTTCCTTTTTAATGCTATTGTAAAATTCCTGCATATTCCTTTCCAGTGAGTTGGGGTTTTTTGTTGTTTTGTGTGTGTGTGTGTGTTTGAGACAGGGTCTCCCTGTAGCCCCAGGTGCCCTGGAGCTCGCTCTGTAGACCAGGCTGGCCTCGAACTTACAAAAATCCGCCTGCGTCTGCCTGCCAAGTGCTGGGATTAAAGGCGTGCGTCACCACTCCCGGCTCCTGTGAGTTTTTAAATTTTCTATGCTTTACCTAAAGGTATTTCTAACATTGATTTCTGCAATGAAACCGCATTTGAGTTAGGAAAACGGCAAGACAGCCCTCTGGTGGTGACTGATGAACACTGCAGGGCGAATTCAGGCCCTGGTTAGTCAGCAATGGGCTTCCTGTGACACTTCCTGAGACACCCATTTCCTGGTAAAACGCGAGCTGGAGTGGGCGGGGCAGACCAGAGGCTGAAACGCGCCAACTTCCGCCCGACTATCGGAACACCGGGGTCCTGAAAACTCTGCAGGGACCTAGGGAGCACTGCACTCGGGAGCAGCGCGGTGCTGAACAGGCGGCGGGCGGATCCAGACTGAGACTCAGCTGGATACGAACGTTCACCAGAGCACCGGGAACCACGAGGAGCGGTTGGTGCAGAGCGGATGCTGAGCGGGTCGGGGAGGGACCGGCAGATGGGAGGAGAGTGCGGACTGAAACGGAGCCCCGGGAAAGACTCCTGGTCATGTGATCCGTTTGGACCGGGACCCTCTGCTGTCAGAGTTGGGGGCTCGGAGCCGAGGCAGGTCTGCGAAACTCACCCGGGATTTAAACTTTGTTCTTGCTTATCTACAGCAAGGAGCGCAGGTCTCAAAGTTTGGTTGCAGATATTTGGACACTTTAGCTGTGCATCCTCCTAGATTTAGATTATTAAAGGTTGTTGCATTTAGCTAAATTTACGATCATATGAACTAAGATGAATCCTCATTTTTATCAGCAATTTTATGGTTTCCAAAATAATCTAATAAAAATAATGAAGTACTGGGTACTCATTCCTTTGTAAGTTAATAAACTCACATAAAATATATTATGTGGTTTGTTTGATCATGCAGGAGACCCTGAGAGAATTCGAGCCACAGGCCTGTACCCAGGCGAGGAGGAGAGATGCGGCGGGGGGGGTGGGATCTCCAGTGTCCAGCAGCTACTTCAAGTCAGTGGCTCCTGCCCTTGCTGTTGTGGAAACAGCAAAGCTCTTCCAGTGTAAATTCGTCCAGGCAATCTGACTTCCATTTTCCACTTTCTGTTTCTGAGGGACTGGCGTTTGGACCCTGGGACGTGCCATCCCTAGAGAGCTTGTCAGAATTAGTCACAAAAGGAATGGCTCTAGATTATATAGACTCAGAACCTATATTTTAGTGGACATCCACAGTTATAGTTGTAAGCCTTAACCCAATAAGTAAACTTTCAATTCACCGTTAATGTTCCATTTGGAATATATAACGTATGATATGAATTCAACATTAAAATGTATATTCTTATGTTGAGATGTTAATGCTATAGTCCATAACAGCACAGTACACATGCTGAATATGAGGATATCTTGCCATACTATTTCTACAGTTAGAAAACACAGTAGAGAATATGACAATGTCCAAAAGCATCTTCAGAATGCTGTGGTCCTCCCTACATTAGAAAATGCCTCTCAGTCTCTTTGGTCTCCTTGATTCAAGAAAAGCAATTGCCTGTGGACAGATTGCCAAACTGTTATTCTATTTTCAGGGTGTGTTGACATTCAGTGATGTGGCTGTGGACTTCTCACAAGAAGAGAGGGAGTGCCTAGATCCTGCTCAGAGGCCTTTGTAAAGAGACTTGATGGTGAGGAATTACAGCTCTCTCATTTTTATTGGTGAGAATATTTTTTATTACAGAATTTCTTATTTATACTCAGAGTTCCTTGATGAGCTACTGTGTGTGTGTGTTAACTTTGTGTGAGTCTCACATCTCATAAAGTGAACTTCTCAGAGGAGAAAAGAACACTGTAAGGATATTTTGTCTGTTCTTATGTTTGTCCCTTGGGAGTGGTTATTCTTTTTTCATTTTTATTCCATGATAAATTCAGAAACTTTTCTCTCTTTTTTTTTTTTTTTGGTCTCTTTGAGACAAGGTGTCCCTGTAGCCTGTAGCACCAGCTGGCCTGGAACTCATTATATAGACCAGGCTGGCCTGAAACCCACAGAGATCCTCCCGCCTCTGCCTCCTGAGTGCTGGGACTAAAGGCGTGTGCCACCAAGCCAAGCAAATTCAGAAACTTTATAGCATATAATATTGCCACCCCAATCATGATGTTCCATTTCCAACCTGGAATTTTGGCTGAGCTGTAATTAGAAATGGAACAGTAATTCTGCAAATTGAAAAAGCTCTGTAAATATTGTCAGTTTTCTGACAGAATATTCCAATTGAAAAGACATTGTTAGAATTCTGTTGTGTTCTCTCTTTATCTGTTGAGCTCACTACTGTGTTAGAAATGCAGGTCCTTTCTAAAGACTCAAATCATGAGCCACCAAACATAGGCATACAAAGTTGCTAGAGCACTTGGTGTCTTGTGCATTAAGCTGTGACCACCTGGAGTGCTGGGGGTGATGGTGGTGTCCTGAGTCACACTCAAGAGGCAGGTGGTCCTGAGAGACACACCCCTGAACATTTTGTTAACGTGGAAAAAGATTATCATCAATTATTAGAAATTACATTTTTGAGACATGGAGTCAGACATCCATCAGTTAAAATGCAAAATTACAGAATAGTTTCCCCTTTTTAATATTAATTTAAAAATGTTCCATTTTTGTGTGTTGAATGTATTACTTGCATGTATGTAAATGCACCCATGCTGTGCAATGTATACTGAGGTCAGAAGTGTGCATCAGTTCCCTGTAACCATTCATACAGGTGGTTGTTAGCTCCAATGTGATGCTGGGAATCGAGCCCGGCCCCTCTGCAAGAGTAGGCATTGCTCTTAATCTCTGAACCATCCACCCAGCCCCTTAATATTAATTTTTGACAAAGAAAGACTATATATATTTAGTGGGTGCAATATGATATTTTGTTCTATACATACATTTTGAAATTGACTATTAATTTAACACAATTACGACTTTATGAATTTTAATATTAAAATGTATAAACTGGAAGAAATGTCCCAACATAGTTTTTAAGACCGGAACTTCCTTATAAGCCTGTTTATAATAAAGTGACTGCTCCTTTAGTATTGCCATGGAATTTCAAGGCTGTGAGAGTCTGAATTTCAACCAAAGTCCTCCCAGTTCATCAGAACAGAAAGTTAATGTCTCAGTTAAGTACAAGATAAGCCAGAGTTTAGAAAGTTTCTATTCTATTTTCTTTGAAATTCAGATGCACAACCTAAATGTCCCTCAGAATATGAATTGATCATGTAAATTTGGTACATTTATACATGGAGTTCTACTCAGTGGTAAAGGAAAGGAAATCAAAGAATTTTCAGGTAAATGGATGGAACTAGAAATTGCTGGACTAAGTGAGGTAAAGCAGATGCCAAAAAGGAAGGCACAGGTGTTCTCTCTCCAGTGTGGCTCCTGCCACCAAATCCTGCATAGAGGAATTCAGTGCAGCACAGAGATATGTGCACTCCCTAATTATGCCAGCACTGTTTGAAGACTAGGGAATCTACTGAAATGTGCATTAAGAAATGAAAGATTTACTGAAACGTGATATTTCTAAAGAATAAACCACAATTCCGTCATAGGAAATAGTGAAATCTTCTCATACTTGAGAGCAGGATTGATTTGATGGGCACTGTACCAGGCAAAGAAAGTTGAAACACAAGCATTATATGATTTCAGTCAAGCGAGAAATACAGAAAAAAAAAAAAAAAACATGACAGATATTGAAGGTACAATAGCAGTTTGCAGTGAATGGGGAGAATGTGGGTAAATAACAGACACAGTGTCATGGCTTTGTGGCTTAACTAAGTTCTGCTGTTCTATATCATAGCAAGGTGAATAAATTCTCCAAGTTGCATTTTCTATCTTAAAATTTTTAAAAAGATCAATTTGGATACACTCACCATAGGAAAGGATAAAATTTTACATGTGGATATATTAATAACTGACTAAATCAATCTCCAGTGTATATATCTAACAAAATATCAGGGAAACCTCATAAATATGTAAAATATCATTTCATCAAAAAATAAAGATTGCTTTTTAAATATATGTTACTTATTATTTTTATTTTTTATGTATATGAGTGTTATGCCTGCATGTAAGTAAGTGCACCCATGTTGTGCAGTGTCCATGGAGGACAGAAGAGGCTGTTGGATCCCCTGGGACTGGAGTTACAGACAGTTGTTAGCTGCCATGTGGGTGCTGGGATTCGAACCTAGGTCTTCTGCAAGAACAGTCAGTTTGTAACCGCTGAGCCATCGCTCCAGCCCCCAAGATTGCATTCTTATTACTTTATTTTTTCTCATGTGTAAGAGTGCTGTGCTTGCCTATATGTAAGTACAGCCATGTGAGCACTGTCTGAGGAGGCTGGAAGACAGTGTGGGAACCCCTGGAATAAGTGTTAAGTACACTTGGCACCATGTGGGTGCTGCAAACCCATGCAGGTCCTTTGCAAGAGCGGCCAGTATTCTTGACCTCTTAGCCATTACTCCAGCCCCAAGAATAGACTTTTAAAACTAACAATGAACTACTCCTGAACTTTAGCCTTCAAAAGGAAAACTCTCCTTTGTGCCTCCCCCACAGGTTCTGTTTACGAAGCTCAGTAGAAGCATCAGTGCTGTTTCATTAACAGTCGTAGGCAGAAGACAGTGAGGCTGGGGGTCAGCTGCCAGTGCTTCTGAAGGAAAGCTTAGTGTAGCCTCTATTCCAAAGGATGAAAACCATGTTACTCTGCCTCATTTAGGTAAGGAGGTGACGTGGATACATTCTCATGAATATAGTAGGAATTCTGATCTCATTGGCAGGGAGGGCCGGCGAAGACAGGAAAGCAGAAACTTCTATGGGGTCTCCATGTTGAGTTCTTTCTTCCTGTGCATCTACTGTGACCACAGACAGTGAGAACGGCCTGTTTTGTTTTCTGAGGTGCTTCTTCCTCTTGTTATGTTGGCAGGTGAAGTGGATTTTCAGTGAACTGAAAGGAAGTTTCTTGAAAGAAAGAGAAGACTCTTTATATAAGAGACAGTTTATGTAAGATTGCCTGGAAAGGAAACTCACAGAAGCAGGAGAGAGATGGCTTCTTTACAGGTCAATACATCCAGGGGCCTTCACCCAGTACACTTCTTTCTCTAAATGTTTGATGTTTTGAATTTGTAGTAGTTTCTGATCCAGAAACTAGCTATGTAGACCAGGCTAGCCTGGATCTCACAGAAATCCTCATGCCTCTTCCTCTGGAGTTCTGGGAGTAAAGGCCTGCACCTCCATGCCTGGGCCACATTAACTCTTTTCATATGTATCTCTTATGTAGCATGTCCATGTCTCCATTTTGTCTGGCAGTGCTTATGTTTTCCACACTGATCCAATGAATTCATGACCAAAAATCTCATAAATGTTTCTGATGTGATAGGTGAAAATTCAGACATGTCAGTCTTCAGTTCCTAAGGAGGATGGACTTGGGTCCTCGTATGTCACTGTGTTGTGCTTTGAACTTTACATAAAACTGATAATATTTTTTACTTTATTTTGGTATTGTTTTACTTTGCTCAACATTTCATCCCACCGACATCACAGGCCTGATGGAATGTGCTGCTGGGTTTGTTGACACCTGTATTCTTTGTCTCCTGGTAGATGGTTCCTTTGGTTGAGCTGCTCTACACCAAATCCCAGACTTGACATTGTTTTTAATTTATTCCAAATAAGTTTTCTTCTGGTAGTTCACAGAGTGAAGCACACGAATCATGACATTTACTGCAGAATCTCTCCTTTCATCACTGTAGTTTTCTTCCTTTCTTTGGACAAAGAAACCTTTCTTGTTTGTTTGCTACATAACAGTTTTCCAGGTGGAGATTCTGAAGCAGGCCTCGTTCTCTCTGTTGGTATTTCTACTTCACACTCAGTCACAGCATGGCCTCCATGACAGTTTCTTTGAACATCAGAAAAGAGCTCCCTTCATCTAATGTTACACACGTGTAGCTGTCTGATTTTGGAGGCATTTGTGTATGCGGCATCAACATTGTTCAGTGTTGGATCTTGTCTTCATGTTTTCATTACTCTCTGCAGTGAGGAGGAGCCTAGTTCTCAAATCCTCTTATTGTGATGTGCATAAGTCAGCCAGCGTGTTCTTTCTAGGTAAATTTTACGTAGGTAAATGAGGATAAAAAAAAGAAATTGCAATAAAAGTATTGTTAGAATACTTGTGCACTGATGTTTCTGTACTTTCTACGTTACATGCAGGGTATAGGCTTTACAAGAATTGTGTCTTCTTGCTGTGGATGGAGAGCACACATAGTTCTTTTTCTTCCACCATGTTCCACTGAGTGCTGTTGGAGAAAGTGTGTTTTGTACCTGGGGCACTGGCTTCACTGCAAAGTCTGTTAAGAAAGGGATGTCACGCCCAGCCACAGACCATGTTATGGTAAAAATCCATGTTTTAGCTAGTACTACAGTGCATGGTTATAAACATTTGAATTCATGAAGCAGACTTGTAAATCAGTGTGACTACTTTACATCAGTTAAATATATATAATTGATCTTCTGTGCTACAAATATAGGACAGAAATGGTATTACTCTGTTGAGGGCATAATTTCTCTGCAATAGTCCTTGACATCATAATCTTCACAAAAATTTGGAGGCTCTGATGCTATTCTTTTATACACAGAGTTAGCAAGTGATCATGAATAGTTACTCCATTAAGAAAATATCCTTTAAAATAATTCTGATTTCTCATCTAATTCAGAAGTCATTTATTAATTATCTCTTTCTTTCTTGGGTCCAGTACCTTCTTTAAGTGCACATGGCCTAATTTTCGTTCTTCATTTTAGGATCCACTGACATTCAAGGATGTGTCCATAGACTTCTCCCAGGAGGAATGGGAATGCCTGGACTCTGCTCAGAGGGCTTTGTACAGGGAGTTAATGTTGGAGAACTACAGCAATCTGGTGTCTATAGGTGAGGAGATTTTTCTATCAGAACAGTTTACTATTTACCATCCTTTGGTAGATAAGAGTCCACTTTCTACATATGTTAGTTTTGCTGTAAGTCTTTGACTCCTTAAAAATGAGTGCATTGGGACTTTCTGGGCATCATGAAGAACATGTTTATATTCTATCATTTCTTTCCATTTCCACTTCTTAGAGGAATTATTATTATAGAGGAATTATTATTATTCATTATTTTTGGTGTTAATATCAGCCACCCTTTCGTACATGATACTGTAGCCAGAATCTTAAGGTTCCATTTCAATAACTACATTTTGAATCAGTGATTGAACTCAGCATATGAAAACTGAAAAAATTCTTGTGTATTATAAGTCTGTCCTAAAATAAAAATTGAGAAATTATTTGGAGAGTCATCTAGTTTTCTCTGTATTATCAGTGGAGCACAGTGCTGTTAGAAATCCTGTACTTTCTAAAGAATCCAGCAAGCCTATGTGCCTCTTTCTCATACGCAGGTCTTGCTGTGTGTAAGCCTGTTCTGGTCTCCTGTCTGGAGCAAAGCAAAGAGCCCTGCAATGTGAAGAGAGGGGATACTGTAGCCAAGCAGGTAGGACTGAGTTCATGAAGGAGGGCCCAGGTGAGAGGTCCTAAGTAAAGAGGTTTTGAAAATGGTTTTGTTATAGTCTGTTTCATGTTAATGAAATTCTGATGATTTAATTTATAGCACTTTCATCAAACTTTGTCATGTGGTCAATGTCAGATGACTTATTTCACATGAATTATGTGGCAATTACTTGTATGCAAACATCACTCAATTTAATTATTTAATTTTTCCTTACCTGTCATGTCACATCTCTTGCTAGTGCAAGCTAATAGCTGATTTGTTTTCCTATGAGTTCTTCCTCTACTACATTTTTCAATGTGTATTTTTTTATTGAATTTTTGGGTATTTCATAAAATATCTTCATCATGTCTATACCTTCCATCTGTTCTGCTCCCCACCCCATATACTCCCCACCAGATACGTTCTGTGAGGTATAGTAAGGCCTATAGAGTCAAGTTTTAACATATCGTGAAATGAGGAAATTTTGTGTCTTTCCTTTTGTTCCTCCTTTGATAATGGTTGTGCCCTTCGGAGTCCTTGTGATTTTTCATTGTTTTACAATTACTGATGTATTTCTCCCAATAATGACTGTAATTCCTTGATGAGAATCATGTAGAATGTTTATACAGCAGGAAATTCTATATTGTTTTCCCATTTTAAATAAGAATGCGTTAAATATGTCTGGCTGTCTACATGGCATTTGGGATTCCTCTGTTTTCTACCTACTCTTGATGTCTTTTTTGCAGTTTGGTCTGAAAAGAGGTTGTGAAACAGTGATCTTGTATAGTGTTTAAGACTTAATCATTGTCTAGTCCAGTTCTGCAACTATTCTTTGACTTTAGAAATTTGCACGTCTGCCCATTGTGTGCGCATGAGGCGGTCCAGCCTTCTTTGGGATCCATGCTTTCTCATGCTGCTCATAGGCTCATTCATTCATAATCTTTCTGACTTCAGTATTCTTCAGTATTCTGTACAGATAGGGTACAGTTCACAGAGCCATGGTTTTGAGGCTGTGTCTTGTTCAGGCACCTTCGTTCTCTATAATTCTTGTCAGCCATGAGGTGAGATTTCTGATGCCATGACCTTCCCTCTCATGGCTCAATCTTGCCATTGTCTGTTAGTCTCTGAGCCCCATGGATATTGGACTGAAAGCTCTGAAGATGGAGCCAAAGTTTAATGTTTTATCTTCTGAATAATTTTTCTCATATGTGGGTCAGATGAAAAAGATACACAATGGACTGTCTGGTAATATGAGAGAAAACAGATAAAATTTAGTTCCAAAATTAAATTAAGCTAAAAAGATGGAGATTACCTTAGTTTCCAGGCTTGGTGGCATATGTATTTATCCCAGCACTTGGGATCAGAGACAGGCGGATCTTTTTGAGTTCAAGGACAGCCTATTCTACATAGTGAGTTCCAGGCCAGCTGAGACAGAAACTCTATCTCAAAAAGACTAGAGAAAAAAAAAAAAAAAAAGAAAAAGACTAGGAATGTAAATGTCCTAGTAAATGTCCCACATGACTTACAGTTCAATACCTGACTCATCTCTCAGGTTTTGACCATTCTGCATACTTTGGGAAAGTCCTTGACTTTGCATTGAATATTTGAGATAATTATAGGGTTTTTTGGTTTTGTTTTTTGTCTCTTGGAGACAGGGTCTCCTTGTAGCCCAAGTTGATCTGGAACTCACTATGTAGACCAGGCTGGCCTTGAATTCTCAGAAATCCGCCTGCCAGAATTAAAGGCATGCTCCACCAGGCCTGCCTTGTTAGAGATATATATTTTTAAGTTTACCACTAAAATATTGTTACCGTATTTTAGCCCATGTGTCACTTTCGAGTACCTATAGTTCATGATGCAATATAGTCAACATTCTTTTATAACCACTATATGAATCATCTGAATGCATGCAACCAATGTATTTTTTACAATATACTAAATTTTGTTTTCATGTGCTTACCATTCTATGGGTTCAAATTCTTTTCTAGTGAATTAAAAAGTATTTCATACAGTATGTGTTGCTCCTCTCCCCATCTGCACACCATTTACTACCCCTACCCAGTTTCATGTTCTCTCTGTCCCTCCCTCTCTCTCTCTCCATTTACTTATATATGCAGTCATCCACTGGAGCCTGGTCAACCTATGAAGAATCCCATCTATGAAAGAGACGCTTTCTTTCCCTTTGAAGCCTGTGGCGACCAATACTTCCTCAGCAGCATTGATGTTTCTTACCAGCCTCCCCATGTCTGTGCTGGGATTTTGCCTGTCTTGAGCTTATGTGGGGCTTGTGCTTGCTGTCACCAATGCTGTGATTTCATGAGTTACTTCCCAATGATCTGTAAACCTCTATTTCCTTGTGTTACTCCACCATCTGTGACTTAAACCATTTCTGTTTGCTATTCTATAAGAATCCCTGTGGCCTTGGAGGCAGGATTTTGATACAGGTGTCCTACTTGGAGATAGGTACTATGCAGTGTAATTATCTGCACATTATTCAGTTGTGGGTCTTTGTATGATTCACCATGTGCTGCACACAGAAGCTTCACCAGTGACAATTGAGAGACACGTTAATCTGCTGGTATAACAATAAGCCATTTGGGGTCAGGTTAATGCTATATATATTTAGCAGAATAATAGTATTAGGCCCGGTCCTATGAACCCTAAGCTTGATATCTGTGTCAGATATGGGCTCTACCTTATGAAGGAGACCTTAAATGCAATTATAAAGTGATTGTTAGCTCCCAAAATACTCGTGTCACTGTTGCAAATATCTTGCCAGGCCAGTTATTGCTGTAGCTCACAGGATTCACATCTGGTAAAGATGATGATCAGTTTTCTCTGTGGTAGCATACAAAGCACCTTCCAGCACTATGAAGACTAGTTGGTAGAGATGCAGCTTTGAAGTCAGTACCAGCTTGATTTCTACTTTTTTCTTCTATAGCTCATGAGTGCAGTAGCTTCAGCAGTATCATCTTATCATCAACTTCTAGTGGTAAAAGAAGAATAGTATCTAGACTGTACAATGAACTTAAGTTACTAAACATCAAAGAACACATAACCCAATTAATATGGGATAAGGTGCTGGACAAGCAGTTCTCCAAGGATGAAATATAAATGTCTAAGATCTTCTTTAAAAATGTTGTACATCAGTAGTCATAAGGGAAATCTAATTTAAAATCATTTTGAGATTTATTAACCCACTCATCATGGCAACATCCAAAAACCAAAGAACAAGACTTTAATCCCAGAATGGAGAGTGAGAGCTGGACACAAATTCCACCCCTTGGTCAGGAGCTATTGCTAATTGATAGGTGCTGGGAGGGAGTCAGTGTTCTTCAAGTTGTGGCCCCAGGTATGTCACCTTCTCTCCATGGATGGCACCATACTCAAGTGTTTATGTTAAGTTCTGTGCAAATTTTATATTTTGGTTAAAAACAAAGGAAAAACAAAATCAAAGAGCAAAATATTGTGTAGGTTGTGAAGGGATGGATTTGCGATGAGTTCTAGGCATGGAGGGGAATAGTTTGGGTAAAAGTACATTCTTTGCCTGGGCATGGTGGCACACACCTTTGATCCCCGCACTTGGGAGGTAAAGCCAGGAAGATCTCTGTGAGTTCAAGGCCAGCCTGGTCTACATAGTGAGTTCTAGGCCATCTGGAGCTACAGGGAAACCCTTTTTCAAAAAGATTGAAAAAAAATTCTTTGAAATTCTCATAAATCTAAAATGAAAAGTGGGAAAACAAAAATAATTTGCATCACATACCATTATCAGTCTTCCTCTATTTAAATGCTCACACATATAATACAGAAATTCAAGCCTGCAAAAAAAAATATATTTGTGAGATATCAGTAGCCCACATCTAGACTTGGGCTGTCATTCCTTGTAGACATTGAAATGCTGCTTCTGTGTCTTTCTTTTGCATTTAATATTGACAGGTCAAATGTCTTTAGGAATTCATGAATTTCTTCTAGATCCATTTCTTTTAGCTTTTTGAACATGTATCACTTGTTCCTTCATGGTAGTTTCTATTTCATTGAAGTCTCTTTTAACAACTCCTTCTCACCTGTATTTATTAATTTGTTGTTACTAGCACTTTTTTGGTTCCCGTGTCCAGTCTTTGTCAGTTTTTTTTTTTTTTTAATGGATAGAGTGATGAATTTCATGTAATGTTTTATCATCTGTGTTTTTGTTTTTTTTTCTTTTGGTTTTTTCTCCCCATCTAATGCACTGTGTTTAGCTTCTTCATACAGGAGAAAATTGAATTCCATTTCTATATTATTTATTTTGTTTCACACCTGTATTTGAGGTCATGATTTTATCCATAAAATTTTTTCTTCAAAGAAGAAATTGTAGGAATTTGGCAATTCCCATTGTAGTTATAACAATGACCAAAAATTCATTCAAAAGAAAATTTCTCAATAAACAATTATTTCCACAGTCTTTCATTTCTTTTCTAGCTTATTTGTAGTTTTCTTGCACTATACTTAAAAATATATGATCATTTTTTATTTTTTCTGAATCAGCTGAATTCATTTATCTCGCCAGTGACTGCACTCTTAGTGGCAATTTAGAGATCCTGTACTAAGTAGGAGGGGATGGGCACTTTTAAAGCTTAAGTCGAAAGACAAGCAGCCACATGTTTGTTCCTGTAGGTGGGCAAGCTAGCAGTTCTATCCGTTTTTAACACCATTTGTTTTAGATGATGCTGGCTTTGCAACCCATACTGTGATCTTTTCTAGAATAATTTCTATGAAATCTGAAAATTTTTCATTCTTACTTCCTCTAAGTAACAATCTGTGGATATCATTGAAAACCTGTTCATCTGTGAAATAATTCACATCCTGAGGGTTTTTTTGCTCCAAATTTTGGGAAAATATGTATTCTCTTAGCTGGTTGTTTGTTTTCCATAATTAATTCTAGGTTTCTGGATGTCATTGTCAGTAAAGTGTGTTTCTTTGACAGAAGAGATACTTCAATCTGACTTTGAACCCGCTCTTCTTGACTCTGTGTTTTAAGTGGTGACTTGAGGCTATTTTCATTTATATTGTTGTTAGAGCATTTTTTATTCAATATGATTTTGCTGGTGTTCTGGCTTTTGGAATCATTGATTAGTATTAATCTTTATTAGTATTAATATTGGCTGTACCTGGTTTTCTGTGTTGCTAATGGTGGATTCCTTCTGGGACATGGTGTGTTCATCAGTTACTCTTTACAGTTGTATTCCAACTTCTGTTCCTATGTCTTTCTTCTGTGTATAGTGTTTGCTTCCATAAATTCTGAAATGACGGCTGGCTTGCCATGATTTGGTACATTTCATCAATTGACCTTCTTCATCCATCAATTTTAAGAGATACGTTTTCAGCAAGTCAATTTTAGTTAATATGTTCACTTTCAGTATGATAAATGTATTTTTACATTATTTCATGCAGTTTTTCATTGACAAGGGATCTGACATTATTACAAATTTCCTGCCTTTGTAATGACTTGGTATTTTTCCCTAAGAGGATTAAGTACTGATTTTTTTTTTAATTTATTTATTTTTGCTTAGTAGTTTTCTCATGTGCCTTAGGCTTATATGTAGAACTGTGTTTATACTTATTTGGACTTTCTAAATGGCTCTCTTGTGTACATCTATATATTTCTGTACTTTTCATATATTTTCTAATTAATTTTTATTGAATAAATTTTCTCACTTTAGTTTTGATTTTGTCTCCCTCTTTTTTAAATTGTTTTTCTTATTTATATTTGAATATTTCTTTTAATTTTTACAAAAACTTTATTGAGAATTTCATACATGCACCTAAGGTGTTTTGATCAAATCCATGCCCACTCACTCCCCTCCAACATTCCCCCCTCTGAAGAGGTAACCCTAAAATCTTTTAAGGATTAGTTACAAGCTCCCAAATACTTTTGACAATTTTTGGCCTTAGAAAAGACTATGTTGATAATAGGCCCAAGGACATTTTGACTTTTATCCAAGAAACTGGCTTCATTTCTTTGGGGTCTTTTTACCCTAACTGTCTAACCAATTCCTATCTCCTAGTCTTATCACACCATCCTCTGAAGGGGTTACCCAACTTGCCAGTAGGGAATAGGGATGTCGACCACTCTGGCTTCTTCCATGCTGAGCAGGGATGCAGGGTGAGGCAATTGGAGTACCCCTTCACTAGGTCTATCTAAAAGACTCCCAAATTGCTTAACTTTTGTCTCTAAGGGGTGAAGAAGGTCCTTGAATCATGAGTGGGAGATCGGAAGGTGAAGCAAAGGCAAGAGTAATTAGCATTACAAGTTCTAGACAGGGAACTAGTAAGTCAGAATGGGTCAATTTTCAAATGTTCATATGAGAGTCCATTGGAGTTTCTTGACATGGGCTTCCAAAAGCATCCCTCTATTGAGTTCTTCCTCATTTTCATTTTGTCTTCCAAGGCTGGACTCAAGAGTGATGGATTCAGGATTTGTTTTTAGGCACTTTTGATAGCTGTTGGAATGGCTAGAATCAGATGAGCACAACTGTCAACAAGCCTAATTGTGACTATGTTTAGTGATCAGGCTCAACCAAAGTCGTGATGATGGTAGTTATTTCATGCAGAAGGGACTGCTGTATATCATCATGTTATTAAAAGGACCTGGAATTTAAAAGGATTTGGTGCTAGTGGCCACATAAGAGGGAGAACATACGTCGTTTATTTTTCTGAGTCTATGTTATTTCCCTTAGTATGACAGTTTCTAGATCCATCCATTTACCTGCAAATTTTATTATTTCATCTTTCTTTACTGCTGAATAGAACTCCATTGTGTAAATATACCACATTTTTGTTAACCACTCGTCAGTTAAAGGACACTCAGATTGCGTCCATGTCTTAGCTATTGTGAAAAGAGCAGCAACAAACATGTTTGTACAAGTGTCTCTACAGTAGGATGAGTCCTTTGGGTATATGCCAAGGAGTGGCATAACCGGGTCATATGGTAGGTTCATTTTTAGTTTTTTAAGAGTTCTCCACACTGTTTTCCATAGAGGCTGCACTCAAGTTCGCAATCCCACCAGCAGTGAATGATCATTCCCCTTTCTCCACATCCTTGCCAGCATTTGGTATCATTTGTTCTCTTGATCCTAGCCAATTTGATTTAAGGTGATACCTTAGGGTGGTTTTAATTTGCATTTCTCTAATTACTAATGATGTTGAACACTTTTTGAGATGTTTCTAAGCCATCTTCATTTCTCCCTTTAGGAGCTCTCTGTTTAGATCTTTAGCCCATCTTTTAATTCAGTCATTTGATTTCTTGCTTCTTTGTTTTTTTGAGTCCTTTATATATTCTGGATGTTAGACCTCTTTCAAATGTATCACTGGTGAAGATTTTTTCCCTATTCTGTGGGTTTTCAATTCACTTTTTTGATTGTTTCTTCTGCTGTACAGACGCTTTTTAGTTTAATGAGGTCCCACTTGTTGATTGCTGACCTTAATTCCTGAGCAACTTCTGTCTGATTTAGAAAATCCTTTCCTACACCTAAATCCTGTAAGTTACTGCCACTACATTTTTCTAATAGTTTCAGGGTTTCCAGTTTCACATTGAGGTCTTTGATCCATTTGGAGTCAACTTTTGTGCAAGGAGAAAGACAAAGATCTAGTTTCATTCTTCTACAGGTGGAGATCCAGTTTTGCCAACACCGTTTGTTGAAGATGCTCTCTTTCCTCCATTGTGTGTTCTTGGCACCTTTGTCAAATATCAGGTGGCTGAAATTACGTGTACTCAGGTTTGGATCTTCAATAATATTCCATTGAGCTATGTGTCTGTTTTTGTGCCAGTATCATGCTGTTTTTATGACTATGGCTCTGTAGTTTACTTTGAGATCTGGTATAGTAATCCCACCAACATTGCTCTTTGTACTCATGGTTACTTTGGTTGTCTGGGGTCTTTTGTGCCTCCATATGAATTTAAGGGTGCATTTTTCTAAATCTGTGAAGTATGTCATGGGGATTTTAGTTGGGATTGCATTGAATCTATATATTGTTTTTGGTAGGATGGTCATTTTAACAATATTAATTCTTCCATTCCACGAGCATGGGAGGTCCTTCCATCTCCTGGTGTCTTCCTTAATCTTTTTCTTTAAAGATTTAAAATGTTCAATGTAGAGATCTTTGATGTCTTTGGTCAGGTTTATTCAAAGATATTTTATTCTTTCGCAGCTATTGTGAAAGGGAGTGTTTCCAATTGTAACCTGCCACTATACTGAAATTGTTGATCAGTTCTACAAGTTTTCTAGTGGAACTTTTGGGATCTCTTAGGTATAGTATCGTATCATCTAATAGAGATAATTTGACCTCTTCTTTTCCAATTGTACTTTTCATTTCCTTCTCATGTCTTATTGCTCTAGCAAGGGTTTCAAGCACAACATTGAAAAGAAGTGAAG